>NC_141074.1:12696723-13216723 GCF_041138505.1 Cibotium barometz
GATGGGATCCATTTAAGAATTTGGTTAGGTTTTGTCTCGGGTATCAAGGAAAAGAGTTCCCCGCCCCTAGCCGGATATTCATGCAAACTTAAAACTAGTCACACCACTTACACACCCAATATGAAATCACCTTTCTCACAGATTCAGCTATCTTTAAAACAATCTTTTAATGAAACTATAGTATCATTGATCATAATCCTCTAAAATATCCGGTTGAATCCTAATTTTTAATTTTTCCTTCATCGATGTACCTATGGCATCATTGGCGCTCACCACCAGTCCACTCAGGGGCCTTTTCGATAGTTCCTACTAGCAGCTCATAGTACCTGGCAATATATTCACTTATAAAAATCAAAATGGAATCTCTGTTGAAGATCAGCAAGATCAACCAACAGATCCATATAAAAAAACCATGGACTCATCCGTTGAGGACCAGCAAGGTCAATCAACCAGATCCATGCCCGAATTTAGAAAACAACTCTTACTCCTTGTTCCAATATCTTCCACGACGTACGTGTGGGTATCTTCGGTGACCCAGAGCCTGAGCACCGTATGGTCAGCACCCTCTAGGATCCTTCGTAGGTCACCTAACGCTTCACTCATAGGCTGCTTCCTTAGTCTCTCATCCACTGTACCAGAAGCTCACCATTTAAATCGAACCGAGGTTGGTCAAGACCTCGGCCGACCTTGCTACACGAGACGTCCTTCGTTGACTCTTCGTCAGCTGTTGCAACTTTATCAGTTAGGTCTCCACAACCTCATTCACAAGACCGTCAAAATGCTTCCCCAGCATTCTTGACATAAAACAGTCATTTAAAAACAGGTCATAAATACAGTTTCTACAACGAACTCTCGTCTTTCCACATTGTTCCACATCAATCAACATTATTTAATTCACATCCATTTCATATGTATTCCCATTCTCATCCAATCACATCATTTTCATCTCATCACATCTTTCCTCATTTATCCTCATCAAATTTCATCCACTCGCATTACCCATATCCACATTTCATCACATCACATTCATTCACATCTCATCCATTCATATCTACCCCGATCCACATCACATCACATCACATCCATTTCACCTCACATCTCATTCATTCACATCTATCCCGATTCACATCATATCACATCACATTCATTCACATCACATATCATCCATTCACATCTATCCCAATTTTCATCACATCCATTTCACATCACATCTCATTCATTCACATCCCGATTCACATCACATCACATCTCATTCATTCACATCCCGATTCACATCTCATTCATTTACATCCCGATTCATATCACATCACCTCCATCCATTCACATCCATCACATCACATTCATTCTCATCACCATCCCATCACATACATTCTATCTACATAACATTACATCACATCTATCCACATCATATCTCATTCATACACATCTCATCTCATTCATCCACATCCATCCAATCGTTCACATGTACGACTACCCATATCTATCCATACATTCATATCTATCACTTCACATCCACATATATTCATGTCACATCACATCCACATTCATTCTTTAACATACATATCCACATCCATTCTTTCACATACATATCCACATCCATTCTTCACATACACATTCACATCGATTCTTTCACATATATCCATGTCCATTCTTTCACATACACATTCACATCCATTCTTTCACATACATATCCACATCCATTCTTTCACATACATCCACATCCATTCTTTCACATACACATCCATATCCATTCTTTCACATACATATCCATATCCATTCTTTCACATACATATCCATATCCATTCTTCACATACACATCCACATCCATTCTTTCATCCACATCCATTCTTTCACATACATCCACATCCATTCTTTCACATACATATCCACATCCATTCTTCACATACACATCCACATCCATTCTTTCACATACATCCACATCCATTCTTCACATACACATTCACATCCATTCTTTCACATACACATCCAAATCCATTCTTTCACATACATATCCACATCCATTCTTCACATACACATTCACATCCATTCTTTCACATACATCCACATCCATTCTTCACATACACATTCACATCCATTTTCATCACATATCATCCATTCACATCCCATATCATTCATTTACATCCCATCCATCCATCCATTCACATCTATCTGATTCACATGTCATCACATAAAGGTAAAGAGAAAGTGGTTGAGCCCCTTGGTATGCCTGATATTTCTATAGGGCATTCTCTTATTGATAGAGAGTCTAGTGGCTCGGAGATGAGCTATGAGACCCCTTTGCCCCCTCCAGCATTCTGGCGTAAGACAGTCCTTTAAGAAAACAGGGTTTCTATGCAAGTTTTTAGTTTGATTTTCTTTTGAATACAAGGAGTATCTCTTGAATCAGTATCCCCAAAACTTCTTGATCGGAATTCTGAATTTCATACCAGAATTCCTCGAATTCTATAACCTTGATCCACAGATTAATTCGAAGGGTCTCAAACTTAATTTCAAATTTGGTGGGAGTTTTGAGTGTATTTTTCTAAACTGGTCACACCTTCTTTCCTCCAAATTGATGAAAGAGTTTGGTCTTGGTCATAGTTTGATTCAAGGTTCGAGTCGGATAAGATTTTTCCTGAACTATCTTTCTCAAAAAGGTTTGATAATTCAGTTACTATTTTACTGAATTTCTTTCTTTAAAAATTCACTTAACTGATTTCTAAAATTAGTTACGAATAAATTAATCATTTATCTAAATATTTCGATCTCGATAGATTTCCTGAATTTTCTTTTTTACAATCCATGTGAATATAAAATGATAGAATTTTCTCTCTTAGAGTATTTAATTATTCATTTATCAAATACTCGTAGAATTTAAACATATAATTTAAGAGAATTCTAATTTTGATATAAAAATTCTTTATGCATCTATTTATGCATAAAAATCAACTTCAATGGGAATAACACTTTTATAAAAAAACTCCTTTTATGCATCTATTTATGCATAAAATTAAATTTAATAGGAATAAGACTTTTAAAATAAAAAGAATTTCTTTATGCATCTATTTATGCATAAAAATCATTTTTTATAAGAATAATGCTTTGATAATTAAAAAAATTCCTTTATGCATCTTTCTATGCATAAAAATCAAATTTAATAAGAATAACACTTTTATAATAAAAAAATTTCTTTATGCATCTTTCTATGCATAAAAATCAAATTTAATAAGAGTAACACTTTTGTAATAAAAAATTCCATTATGCATCTTTCTATGCATAGAAATCAATTTTAATAAGAATAACACTTTTAAAATAAAAAAAATTTCTTTATGCATCTTTCTATGCATAGAAATCAAATTTAATAATTAATATCAGTGATATCCATGCATATTCATAGGTGAATATGTCAATGGAGTAATTAGGATATTTCTTTTAGATGCAAAAATGGTGAGAATTACTCTTTTCGAATAACATAAAAACAAACTTTCTTTTTCACAAAAGTCTGGAGAATTTTGCCATAACCTCCTTTGTATGGCTGACCATTTCTCATTTTTATCTTTCTACAATTAACTTAATTAACCCAATTTAGAATTATAGAACTCTAATCTATACAATTTTCTAAATTCAAGAGAGTAAACAATCAGAGGAGTTTAATTAATCACTTAGTTAATCTTTTTTTTTCGCTACACTTGGATTGATCCTATTGGCCCATAGGGACCTTAATTGGACCATAATCTAAAAATTTCTAAAAATCTAGACCCTTAGGCTAAGGTCCTTTATACCTATTTTCAATTAATTCCAATTGCACATTGGAAGTTCTTTTTGAATTTCAGTTTCAGGGGAAACCATTTTAGACACTAGGAGGATTTTTATATCAAAAAATATTTCAATTTTGAATTACCTCCCTCTAGACATTTTCTCTCTCCAGGCCAAAATAGGATAAAACATGATCTTTCTTTTATTTCAGAGAGGGGAATAATTATAAGATCAGAAGGGGAGGTTCTTACACCCGCACACCTCAAAATCTGGAGGGAGGAATCTTACACATCGGGAGACCTAGCGCTGCTTTTCCCAAAGCAAAAGCAGCCGGCTCCACTAGCACTTCTACTACTCCCCCTAGACTCCCTACTACGTCATCGTCGTGGTGAAGATGGACGTGAGGGAGCAACGGTGGGTCTAGTAGAGGAATGTGGTGTAGGCTTATCACACAACCATATCGTGATGGCGCCACGCCACTCAGCCTTGCACCTATCAAAGGCGTGGTCTGCTCTGACTGAGCAAGTGGGGTAGATTTTCCCCCACGACGTCGATTGGCCAAGTGGGGTAGTCTGTCCCCATGGCCTCAACTGGCCCGACTATAAGCCCACCTGCACATATAAGATTAAAATATAAGACAAACAGAATGCATAAAAGATTAACTTTGTGTATGTGAAAAGGTTTGATGGAACCATACCTGTGTCTGTGTAAATTGCGACCAAGCTTTTTGCCCATATCGTTCATTTATAATGGACAACAGATTGGCCACATCGGGATCTTGTGGGTCGATCGACATTATTGTTACATACATGCATAGGCAAAAAAACACGATTGCTCTAACCCAAGCCATACTTAAATCTTAGACAAAGAATACATCATGTGATATTAGAACATTGTTAAGACCTCTTACAATACTGCTTAGACAAGTAGGGTGGACAGTGCCCCTTTCGCATGATAGCTTCTAAGGAATTTCCACACACTCTCCACTATTAAAGCCAAAGGAAACTCCTCTTTTGCAAGAGAGGATAGTGACAAGATCCAAGGCTCCCCCTCCACTATAACCACCTACTACCACTCCTAACTTGACATAAGTAGCAGCATTCTAGATGGCATGTAACAATGCCCCATATCTTTATGCATAAATCCATTTCCTAAACTTGGCACCCAAGGGTGAAATAAACATGAGGTTGAATGAATAAGGCCACTTACCTCGACAATGTTAAGCCAACCAAGATAAAACAACAACACAAGCTTAGACAAAAAAACAACCTGTGATATTAGGACATTGTTACGACCACATACGATAGTGCTTAGACACAAGCAAGGTGGACAGTGCCCCTTTCGGATGATATCTTCTGAGGACTTTTCACACGCTCCCCACTATTAAAGACAAAGGCAATTCCTCGTTTGCAAGATAAGGATAGTGAGAAGATCGAGGCCTCCCCCTCCACTATAACCACCTACTCACACGGATAACCACTCCTAACTTGACATAAGCAGCATTCTAGATGGTATATAACAATGCCACATATCTCTATGCATTGGTCATATGCATAAGGCCTATGCTGTATGCTGTATGTATATGGCATATACATAAGGCCTATGCATAAGCCATATGTATATGCCATATACAAACGGCCTATGCATACGGCATACGGCCTATATGTAAGGCCTATGCATAGGCCGTATACATAAGCCATATGCCATATTCATAGGCCGTATGCATACGACATACGGCCTATGTATAAGCCCTATGCATAATCCCTATTCATACGGCGTATGCATATGCCGTATGCATAGGCTGTATACATACGGCCTATATATGAGGTATACTGCATACGTCATATGGCCTATGCATACGGCATATACATAGGCCATATGCATAGGCCGTATGCATAGGCCGTATGCATAAGCCATATGCATTGGCTGTATGCATAAGCCCTATGCATATGGCATATGGCCTATCCATAAGGCCTATGCATAAGCCGTATGCATAGGCCATATGCATAGACCGTATGCCGTATGCATAAGGCCTATGCATAAGCCGTATGCATAGGTCGTATGCATAAGCCATATTCTGTATGCATAGGCTGTATGCATCGGTTTATGTATCGGCCATATGCATACGGCATATGGCCTATGCATATGGCTTATGCATACGGCCTATTGATATGGCTTATGCATAGGCCGTTTGCCGTATGCATAGGCCTTATGCATACGTCTCTTGACCTAAACCTAAAGAGTGCTTACCTCTACTAGCCGAATCTGTATGAACCGTATGCGTGGCCTATGCCCTTGGAGGTCATTCGCCTTGAATAGACCTACAAAAGATTATCATAATAAATCAAAACATTAGTTCATTAGTTCATATGGCCTATGCATAAGCCCTATACATAAGAGGGCTATTGCATAAAAGGACTATTGCATAAGAGGGCTATGCAGCATAAGCCCTATTGCATAAGAGGGCTATGCAGCATAAACCCTATTGCATAAGGCTATGCAATAAGCCTTACGCATAACCCTATTGCATAAGCCTTATGCATAAGGCTATGCATAAGCCCTATGCATAAGAGGGCTATGCATAAGCCCTATGCATAAGAGGGCTATGCATAAGCCCTATTGCATAAGGCTATACATAAGCCCTATGCATAAACCCTATGCATAGCCCTATTGCATAAGGCTATACATAAGCCCTATGCATAAACCCTACGCATAGCCTTATGCATAAGAGGGTTATGCATAAAGAGGGCTATGCATAGCCCTAGCCTATTGACCTAACCATAATCCTTGGCACCCAAGGGTGTAAAAACACAAAGACAAGAAGTGAAAATGAAGAAAGAGGGCTTATCGTATGAGAGGCTATGCCCAAAACCTTGCTTACTTGAATAATCCTACAAAAAAGAAACATAATAAATAAAAAATTTAGTCCTCATTAACACATTAGTAAGTAAGAAGAACAAGAGAAAAAAGAGGTGAGTGCCCTAAACCCTATTCTTAATGTATAAGTGAATGGAAAAACTAGTTTATGTTAAGCCTAAACCCTAGCATAATGCATAGAATACTTAATAGAAAGCTTTGATGGAGAGATCTCCATAAAATCTCTCTATTAGAGCTCTATGCATTAGGCTAGGGTTAGGGAAAGGGAGAGAAAAGACTTGGGATGCAGGTGTAGCTGTGCATGTGCAGCAATATGGAAGTAGGCAGGTATTGACACCCATCGACAGCGATTTAGGCGGGACTCACAGTTTTGCGGTGAGCAACGAAATTTCGTTGCTAGCTTCACTGGTGTGAGAAGTAAAATTTCACTGCTAAAGCAGCGTATTTTCACTGCTGGGAAGTGTATTTTTGCTGCTGTGCAACGAAAAAACGCTATTGTGGTTGTTGTCTAGCAACAAAAACCTAGGTAAATTTCTTTTTGCAGTACTGGATGTTATTGTGTGTTTTGTATGAACCCTAAATCAATTTTGGCTAGGTTATAGATGTTTGACAGTGATCATCAAGGGCCAGAAGTTGGATCCAAGGCATGGTTGAGAGAAAAAATTCGATGTGTGTGTGATCGAGCAAGGGCCAGCATATACGACAATGTCGTATAACAATTGAGCATATCCGAACATATGGTCTTGATGAGGCAATGGCACGACCAAGTGCGGATGATGACATAGAGGAGAACCATAGGAGAGTTCTAGGAGGTAACATGCCACACCATTTGGTGACATCGGGTAGAGTGCGGAAGGTGGCAAGGCTTCATATGGAAAGCATGGCTGAGACTCATCTTCCCCAACCAATGAATGAGGTGCCTCCACCATTGCCACTTTAGGAGGAAGAGAATCTTATCATGGACGACATGGTGAATGACTTCGTTGGAAGGGAGGTCATAGATGATAGTGAGCAAGCTCCAATGTCACAAGAGGAGAAAACCTTACATAGAGAGGTAAGCACATCTTTGAATGAGGGATGTTCGTACTCCACACTGCGAGAAAACTTGGAGCTATTGAACTTGCAAACAACTTATGGATAGAGTGATGCAAGTGTCACAAGTCTTCTTCGGTAAGATCACCTCATTCTCTTAAAAATATTTCATGTTCTATATACTCTCCTTGCTAATATTTTGACATATGATTTCTTACCCTATGTTGTAGGCTTCTCAAGAAGATTCTTCCCCCTCAAAATCTATTACTGAACTCACAAGATAGGTGTCGTTAAAATGCTCTCTATCCTAGGTATGGATTACACAAAAATACATGCATGTCCCAATGATTGCACACTATTTAGAGGGGCTAATAAAGATGCAACAATATGTCTAAAATGTGGGAAGAGCTGCTCTAGGGATGATTTGCAAGGTGATAAAGTTCCCTGAAAGGTTTTGAGACACTTCCCTATCATTCCTCACATCCAACACATGTCTAAATGTAAGGGGATTGCAGAACTCATGACGTGGCATGCTACTCATTGCTCAACCGATGGCATCATAAGGATCGGGTAGCTGATTCATTGGCATGGCAACATGTGAAGAATCAAATGGTCAGAGTTTAAAGATGAGCCTCGTCATTACTTACATCTTGGCTTGGGCATAGATGATGTTAACCCATTTGGCTTCAAGTCCACATCATGGTCTACTTGGCCTATTGTATTGGTGAATTACAACCTCCCTCCATGGGTGGCAATTAAGAAAGGTCATATCATGCTTGCTCTCCTTGTACCAGGCAAGGAGAGCAATTAAGAAAGGTCATATCATGCTTGCTCTCCTTGTACCAGGCAAGTATAAGGTGGCAAACATGGATGTGTACCTTGAGCCTTTGATTGAGGAGCTTGAGACACTATGGCAAAGTACATGACGTTTCAAGGCCAATAAATAGGCGTGAGGTGGAGGTGAAAGGAGTTTTGCTTGGATGATACATAACTATCCTGGGTTCTCGGAGTGCTCAGGTACCTACTTAAACCTTATATGCATAAGAGTTTAGCCTTGAAACTTTAAGTTTATATCTCTATCTCAATCATGTCAATTAAAATAGGCTTCGCAGCCTTCGAACATCATGCATGTTTGATTTGCGGACCATTACTTGTTTTGGAAAGATCCTCTACACTTAAGAAGGTGGTGTATGACAAACATCATCGATTTCTCTCTCCTTCACATCCCAAGTATGTGCCACATGATGTCTCATCACTCGTGATGAGAGGTAGAGATTGGTTTGAGGCATGGAGAAGCACTTCCAATCCACCACCAAATGGGATGTCTAGAAACTCAATCTTCTTTCAACTTCCATATTGGTGTGACATGAAGATCAATCATCTCTTAGGTCCCATGCATATCTTCAAGAATGTGGCAACAAATATTTGGGACCATTTAATTAGTAAAAGAGATACAAAGGGTGCGAGGGATGACTTACAAAACATTGGACGCCTTCAAAGTGCATGGACAATTGAAAGTAAGAGTGGCAAAATAGTCCTACCAAAGGCACCATGGCTATTAACCAAGAGGGAGCACAATAAGGTGAAAAGTGTGATTTCCTCTTTTCGTACACCAACGGGAGTAATGCATTCATTGAAGGGTGCCTTCAACAAAGACCAAAAAGAAAGGAGAGGAACAATTATATGGCCTCAAGTCACATGATTGGCGCAAAATATTATAGGTATATAAATATTCGCATTTTGTATTTTCTCTTTGTGGTACATAATTTATAAGCTCATATACTAACTTCCATTTTTTTCTATGCATAGTTTGTTCTTCCAATTGCTATAGTTGGTTGTGGAGACAAGAAGGTGAGAGAGGCTATTTACAAAATGGGAAGCTTGGTGAGGTATGAATCTTCTTGAGTCAATTCACTAAGTTATATTGCTAGCATATTTGGAATTCTCGTGTGCTCACAAGTTATGTATTGGTAAATAGTACACATAATTGCTATGTATGTAGGTACATATCCTTAAAGGACATAGATCCTACATCCATTGAGATGGCTCGTCTCAATGCTATTGAGGTAGCGTGTATGATCGAGGACAACTTTCCTAGAACAATTCTCACTAGCCAATTGCATCTTGTGGTGCATTTGGTTGATGAAGTGGTGTTGTGTGGCGTTGTTCATGTTCGATGGATGTTTGTCCTTGAAAGGTTCATGAAAACCTTGAAGGACTTTGTGAGACAAAGAGCAAGGCCAGAAGCAAGCATGGCAGAGGGATGGCTGACGCAAGAGTCTCTTGTGTATATCTTAAAACATCTATCTCACATAGATCCTTCCATGCCACGATTATGGAGCAACGAGGAGGATGACCGACTAATCACTAATGTGCCTCAGGGAAAAGGAAGGGAACGAAGACTGGATAAAGCATTATGCCACAAGGTGAATACATTCTGCATTCTAAATAGTTCCATCATGGAGGAGTGGATTGGGATATACAAGGATGCAATCAATAGACGAAGGGATGTGAGAAGAGCTTTCAGAAGAGCAAATAGACGATTGGGATATACAAGGATGCAATCAATAGTTTCATCATGGAGGAGTGGATTGGGATATACAAGGATGCAATCAATAGACGAAGGGATGTGAGAAGAGCTTTCAGAAGAGCAAATAGACGCTTGCCATTCCCACCTAGCTGGGAACCTCTACCAAATGTGATCAATATAGAATGGCTTCATATGGCAATATTGATGGCATCACAAAATCGAGAGATGATCACAAGAGAAGAGCATAAGTATGCAAGAGGATGTGACCCTCAAGTAAGTATATTCTTCATCTCTATCTTACATATATACCTTATTAAATGCACTATATATACTAAATGTCATGATTTTGTTTAATGTTAGTACAAACTATATAATGCAATATGGTGTGAGGGAAGGCACTTTCGCATGGATTTGATTGTGGTGTGTGATGGTAACTTTTGAGCAAGAAAGTCGAGCTAGTAGACATGATACTTGTAAGGTTCCTCCTCAGTCCCTAAAAGATGTATAAGTTCTCCTCTCAGTTCTCTATAACCATCCCCTATTTCAGAATGCAAGAAAACATTGTTTTTCTTTGTTTTTGGTCTAGAGAGAGAAAATATTCTAGAGAGAGATAATACAGTTTTGAGATATTTTTGGATATAAAGTTATCCCTTTTATTTAAGATGAATTCCCCTAAAATAAAAGTTAAAAAAGAGTTTTCTAATATGCATTAGGAATTAATTGAATATGTGCATTAGACACAGCCTAAGGGTCCACATTTTCAGAAAATTATGGATTAAGGTCCAAAGAATGTTCTAAAGGGCCAATAGGGTTAATCCAAGTGTTGGAAGGAGAAAAATGCAAGAATAAAATAAAATCTCCCAAAAAAGAGTAAATTCTCACATAAGATGAAGAGTTGACTAGTACATCACTTAATAGTAAAAAAATTGGAATTCTGACACCTCAGGAGCTCATGAAGGAGGCACCTAGAATCTCATCATTACTCCCAATTTTTAATTAAAAAAAATGAGATATTTCATCTCTCCTCTCTCCTCTTTCAAACTGGATCAGAAAAGTGAGCCAAACTGGTCCAAAATGGATCAAACTGAAGCTGGAAGCCTCTAGATCCCAGTTGGGCTTGGTTGGTGGTCTCCCTCTCCTATAAATAGAGCCCCATTCCTTTGTATTTTCATATTGGAGTAACTCTATGCTAGTGTAATTTTCAGTTTAAGTGTATTTCTATTATCCCTCTACCTTGCCTCTCCATTGTGAAGATTTGGAGCTTCACTAATCCTCTTCTTCTCTTGGAGATTACCCTCTTCTTCTTGGTGGCCAAGCTTCCTCTTGTGGGCTTCACTTCTCTCTTGTAAGATCCCTGTCCCCACCGTGCAACAAATTCAGTGGTTCTAGCAGCCAGTGAAAGTAGCACTTCTTGTGTGGGGTAGGGTCCCACACTCGGGGCCTCGCCCGCGGATATCCGGACAAGAGACTAATCCATCGGTTTTTCCAAAACCGAACCCAGAAAAACTTCCTTTGCCCAGAAAGCACGGGCGATTTCACCAGGATAACTTTTTTCCTAACGTAGTCAAAAGCCTTAACTAATTGAACTGATCTGACCGAACTCGTAAGTTCCATAGTCAGATCAAGGGACAAATTGCACTTGGATCATAGAGACCAATGCTTTTTTCCTCATCGAGAGGCACAGCCGTTGATTCTTTTTCCATAGAACAATTTTTGTCTGGGATTTACTTCATCTATCAAACTAAATAGAAAATTGAGTCTTGATTTACGGATCCATCAGTCCAGCCTAACCCCATCCGGTCCCATGGGTTAGCCAACCACCCAACCACTGTAGTGATGGGATTCAATTAGGAATTTGGTTAGGTTTTGTCCCGGGTACCAGGGAAAAGAGTTTCCAGGCCCCCTAGCCGGATGTTCATACAAACATAAAACTAGTCACACCATTTACACACCCAATATGAAATTGCCTTTTTCTTAGCATCAGCTATCTTTAAAACAATCCTTTAATGAAACCATGGTGTCACTGATCACAATCCTCAAAATCTCTGGTTGAATCCTTATTTCCAATCATTCCTTCATCGGTGTACTTATGGCATCCTTGGCAACTAGAATGCTCACCACCTGTTCACACAGGGGCCTTTTCGATAGTTCCTAGCTCATAGTAACCGGCAATATATTCCCATATAAATATCAAGATGGAATCCTTGTTGAAGATCAGCAAGATCAACCAACAGATCCATATAAGAGAGCTATGGACTCATCAGTTGGAGGACCAATAAGGTCAATCAACCAGATCCATACTCGGTTTCAGAAAACAACTCTTATTCCTTGATTCAATATCTTCCACGACGCACGTGTGGGTATCTTCGGCCACCCAGAGCCTGAGCACCGTATGGTCAGCACCCTCTAGGATCCTTCGCAGGTCACCTAGCGCTTCACTCATAGGCCGCTTCCTTGGTCCCTTATCCACCGTACCGGAAGCTCACCATTTAAACCAAACCAAGGCTGGTCAAGACCTCGGCCGACCTTGCTATGCGAGACGTCCTCCGTTGACTCTCCGTCAGCTGTTGCAACTTTATCAGGTAGGTCTCCACGACCACATTCTTAAGACAATCAAAATGCTTCCCCAGCATTCTTGACATAAAACAGTCATTTACAAATAGTTCACAAATACAGTTTCTATAATGAATTCACATCTTTCCAGATTGTTCCACATCAATTCATATTACTTAACCCAAATCCAAATCATATGTGTATCCATTCTTGACCAGATACATCCCATCTCATCAGATTCATTCACTTCACATAACATCCATTCCTATCTTTCTTAATTTACATTACGTCTCATCACATCCATTTCTCATCACATCCATTTCTCATTACATCTCATTCGTTCACATATTATATTATTCGTTCACATATTATATTATTCATTCACATTCTGATTTACATGACATCTCATCTCATCCATTCGTTCATATATCGACTTCAAATCCATTCACATACATATTCCCATTCATTATTCCACATACATATCCACATTCGTACATCCACATTCATATCTACATCCATACATCCATTTTCATATCCACATTCATACATCCACATCCACATCCACATTCATACATCCACATCCACATCCACATCCATACATCTAATTTCACATCCACATCCACATCCACATCCACATCCATACATCCATACATCCATTTTCACATCCACATCCATACATCCACATCCACATCCACATTCATACATTCACATCCCCATTCACATTCATACATCCACATCCACATCTATACATCCATTTCCACATCCACATCCATACATCCACATCCATACATCCATTTTCACATCCACATCCACACATCCACAACCACATCCATACATCCATTTCCACATCCACATCCATACATCCATTTTCACATCCACATTCATACATTTATACATTCACATCCACAACCACATCCACATCCATACATTCATACATTCACACATCCACAACCACATCCACATCCATACATCCATTTTCACATCCACATTCATACATTCACATCCCCATTCACATTCATACATCCACATCCACATCTACATTCATACATCCACATCCACATCCACATCCACATTCATACATCCACATCCATACTTCCCCATCCATATCTACATCCATACATCCATTTTCACATCCACATCCACACATCCACATCCATTTCCACATCCACATTCATACATTCACATCCCCATTCACATTCATACATCCACATACATCCATTTTCACATCCACATTCATACATTCACATCCCCATTCACATTCATACATCCACATCCACATCTACATTCATACATCCACATCCACATCCACATCCACATCCACATTCATACATCCACATCCATATCTACATCCATACATCCATTTTCACATCCACATCCACACATCCACATCCATTTCCACATCCACATTCATACATTCACATCGCCATTCACATTCATACATCCACATTCACATCCCCATTCACATTCATACATCCACATCCACATCCACATCCACATTCATACATTCACATCCACATTCACATTCATACATCCACATCCACATCCACATTCATACATCCACATCCACATCCACATCCATACTTTTCCATCCATATCTACATCCATACATCCACATCCATTTTCACATCCACATCCATACATCCATACATCCATTTTCACATCCACATCCATACATCCACATCCACATCCACATGCACATCCATACATCCATTTTCACATCCACATTCATAATTCACATCCCCATTCACATTCATACATCCACATCCACATTCACATTCATACATCCACATCCACATCCACATCCATACATCCATTTCCACATCCACATTCATACATTCACATCCCCATTCACATTCATACATCCACATCCACATCCATACATCCATTTTCACATCCACATTCATACATTCACATCCCCATTCACATTCATACATCCACATCCACATCCATACATCCATTTTCACATCCACATCCATACATCCACATCCATATCTACATCCATACATCCATTTTCACATCCACATCCACACATCCACATCCACATCCACATCCATACATCCACATCCATACATCCATTTCCACATCCACATTCATACATTCACATCCCCATTCACATTCATACATCTATATCTACATTCACATTCATACATCCACATCCACATCCACATCCACATTCATACATCCACATCCACATCATCCATTCATCCATCTACATCAGTCCACATCAAACCACATCATCCATATATCCATCCACATCAATCTACATCATTCACACATCAAACCACATCATCCATTCACATCCGATTCACATGCCGTCATTCATTCACATCCCTTATCATTCATATCACGATTCACATGCCATCACATTCCTTATCATTCATATCACGATTCACATGCCATCACATTCCTTCACATCCGATACCATTCATTCACATCCTAATTCACAGGACATCACATCCATTCATCCAATTTCATTTATATGATTCATATCACTTTCATCCATCCATTTACATCTATCTGATTCTTATCACATCTAATTATAGAATGTAAGAGAATTCTAATTTTTTGATATAAAGATTCTTTACGCATCTAATTAGGCATAAAGATAACTTTAGTAGGAATAACACTTAAAAAAAATCCTTTTATGCATCTATTTATGCATAAATTCAATTTTAAAGAAAATAACTCTTTCGAATTAAAAATAAACCTTTTATGAATTTTACTATGCATAAATTCCATTTTAATGAGAATAACACTTTCAAAATAAAATAAACCTTTTATGCATCTTTCTATGCATAAATTCAATTTTAATGAGAATAACTCTTTTGATATAAAAATAAATTCTTTATGCACCTTTCTATGTATAAAATGAAAATTGATGAAAGTAACTCTTTTGAAAAATAAATAAATTTCTTTATGCATCTTTCTATGCGTAAAATAAAAATTGATAAGAATAACTCTTTTGGAATAAAAATAAATTTCTTTATGCATCTATTTATGCATAAAATAAAAATTGATAAGAATAACTCTTTTGGAATAAAAATAAAATTCTTTATGCATCTATTTATGCATAAAATAAAAATTGATAAGAATAACACTTTTGGATTAAAATAAATTCTTTATGCATCTTTCCATGCATAGATCCAATTTAGTAGGAATTACACTTTTAGAATAAAAGAATTTCTCTTATGTATCTTCCCATGCATAAAAACTAAATCCAATGAAAAATAACTCTTTTAAAATAAAAACTTTCTTTTATGCATCTAATTTATGCATAAAATCCATTTATGATGAAAATCACACTTTTAATATAAAAAAATATCCTTTATGCATATGTTTATGCATACAAATCATTTATGATAAAAATCACTCTTTTAATATAAAAGAATTTCTTTTATGCGTCTAATTTATGCATAAAATTATTTATGATAAAAATCACACTTTTAATATAAAAAATATATTTTTTATGCATATATTTATGCATACAAATCATTTATGATGAAAATCACTCTTTTAATATAAAAGAATTTCTTTTATGCATCTAATTTATGCATAAAATTATTTATGATAAAAATCACACTTTTAATATTAAAAAATATATCTTTTATTCATATGTTTATGCATACAAATAATTTATGATGAGAATCACTCCTGTGTCGCCATGTTGTCAAAAAGTGCTCTCCAAAAGAAACTGGTAGTTCGAGGATCTCTATCCCCCCTACAATGGATTTGGGTAATCCATGATGCTTGAAGATCTGTTGAATAAACAATCTTGCCATATGATCTGTACGAATGGTCTTCTTCACTGGAATGAAGTGAGCTTGCTTACTGAACCTGTCAATAATAGTCCATATTCCATCATTCCCAAATCCTGACTTTGGTAATCCAAAGATGAAGTCCATAGCAATACTTTTCCAAAATTCTTTATGCATCTTTCTATGCATAAAATAAGAATTGATGAAAATAACACTTTTTGGATTAATTTAAATTCTTTATGCATCTATCCATGCGTAAATCCAATTTAGTAGGAATTACACTTTTAGAATAAAAAAGTAAAACTTATTTTTACACAATTTTAGAAAATTTTGCCATAACCTCCTTTGTATGGCTGACCATTTTTCAATTTTTAACTTTCTAAAATCAACTAGAATTTCACCAAGAGTATTTAATTCATTCTAATGTAAGCAATTTCTACTTATTATTAAGAAAAACATTATGAAAAACTTGATTCTATCCATTAATCATTCATCTAGGATAAAGAATGGTTGGATTTACTAAAGAAGAGAGGGGAATGCCTTTCTTTTCAATGAGGCATAACATCATAATCATTTTTGAGAAGACAAAAATCATAAAAACCATAAAAATTAAGCATACATGGGAATTTATGTATTTCCTTACTTCCATTCATCAATTAACTTCAATAGCATTGAAAAGCCATTCCAATTAAGCTTCTCAAGCTTGAGAGGGGTTGAGAAGAGAGAAACATTGAGAAATTATGGAAAAAGATCAAAATTCACACTTTACCTTACAATTTGCTTGATTCTTTGATCACGGTAGAGGCCCCCAACCAATCAATTGGTTTGGTGTGTTGATGGAGCCACCAATGGAGATTGAAGAAGGAGGGAAGCTCCAATTTCTTCAATTTGGAGAGAATTTTAGAGAATAGTAAAAATTATCATTATTTCAGCATAATTCTGGCATAGTAATTCTCCTATTTTTTTTACAAAGGGCTCAGGTTCTATTTATAGGAGAGGGAGGCTCTAACCAAGGCCAACTGATTTTTAGAATTTTCTAGATTCAGTTTGGTTGAATTTGGACCAGATTTGGACCTAGTTTGGTCTTTTTGACTCGGTTTGGTTCCTTTTTGATTCGGTTTGGTTCCTTTTTGATTCGGTTTGATCCAAGAGAGAGGAGAGATAAAAATATCACATTATTTTTTAGTTTAAAACTCATTCAAGCATGTGGAGTAGGCGCCTTCAAGCTCCCCTTCCTTACATATGTGTCAAAATGGAATCATTATACCCAAAATATCTCATTTTTTAAATATTACTCATAGTTTTTTACTAATAAACCTTGTACATAGTCAACTCTTCATCGTATGTGAGCATTTACTCATTTTTGATTATTTTCTTTTAGAAATTGGATTTATCTCCTCCCCACACAATGATTGATCTTATTGGCCCATAGGAACCTTAATTTAAAATTTTGAAAAAATCTTGACTCTCAAGATAATGCCTCTTGAACAGATTAAAGAATCAAGCCAAAAACCAAGGGTAAGCTTAAAACAATGGTGTTTTACTCTCTTCTTCAATGATAATCTTCTTCCCAACCTCTCTAATGCTTGGGAAGCATTTTAATCCATGATTTCTTCTTAAAACCATGCTTTTATTGATTTACATTGTTTAAATGGAATAATGTTAATCTTTTATGCTTAAATATAATATTTTTGATTTATAAATCTCTCTTTTTGTAAGAATACTCACCTTTATGGATTAATCTCTCTTGGAAGGATAGATCATAGTCCTAATCTCATTTTCTTACCCAAAACTCTAGGCCTAACAAGCTAGAGATGGAGATTAAGTATTTTTTATGATTTTTAATCTAATTAAAATGAGGATTAATTCATTTATGCTTGTTTTATGTTAAGAAAATTTATATTTATTCATTTTAAGTTGAAAGAGAGTTTACGCTAATATTTTTATAATTATTTTCATATGGAATATTTAATTGGATATTTTTCTAAATAAATAAGATTCTTAGATACAATAATGCTCATATTTATGCTTAGGTTAATGCATAAACAAATTTTTATATTAAAAGTGAAACTTTAAGTATTTACATTTCATATAAAATATGGGAAAGTTATTGCAAAATTTATCATTAAAAAATAAAGGTTTATGCATATTTTTAAGAATGCAAAAAGAGGAATTTTCATCATATTCTATGCATACACATTTTAATGCTAAAAGAAGGATTTTTGTTACATTTTTCAGGCATAAAAAAATTTAGATGCAAAAAGAGAAATTTTCATGATATTCTATGCATAAAACATTTTAAATGTTAAAAGACGGATTTTTGTCACATTTTTGAATATGCATTTATAGTATGTATGCATAAATGTATAAATGGTAAAAAGAGGAATTTTTGGTATATTTTAAAATAGGTATATTCATGGTATGTATATACATGGGTATTTTTATTTATTTATCAAAAGAGAAATTTTCATCGTATCTTTAATTAGAAAAATGCATAAATTAATTTTGGTATGAAAAGAGAAAGTTTCATCATATTTTGATATAGATAATTTATGGCATGTTGATGCCTAGGTCCAATTGGAGAAAAGAACATTTTAGTATAATTTTATGTGAATATTTTAAATAAATGATATATGCATACTCCTTAAAAGGATCATTGGAAAAAGAAATATCCTTGTTAAATTCCATTATTCACGAATAGAATTATTTATAATTCTATTATGTCCAAGAAAGAATGATTTTTCATAATTTTGGATGTTTACCTTACAATTAGAAATCACAGTTATTTTATCAGAGAAATGGAGAATTATCTTTAGGAATAAATTCAAGTAATTTGGTGCTAGACCATGACCGTGTGAGAAAGGTGGGTCAGTAAGATGCCTGCCCATCTCTTGGTTTGCAAATTAAGTCAAGACTCGTGAGATGACCACTCCCAATTCTTCAGTACGAAGAACGGATAACTGATTGATTTAGAGAAGTTTCCCCTAAGACCCAAAATCGTCTAGAAATAAGTTAGAAATTTGTTGTAATTAATGGATGGATCATCGAGATACAAGATTTGTGATTTTCATTAAGAAAGTCTGAGTTTTGGAAAAAAGGGTCTTGTGAAGCTAACACCAAAAATGTCTCTCGTGAAATGGCTTTCGTGAGAGGAAATCAAACTCAATGGGAAAATTTTACTTGCATAGAAATTCTATTTTTATAAAGGATTTTCTTATGCTAGAATGTTGGAGGAAGCATTTGGCCTATTGTTAATCTAAGGAGAGTTTACGTTGCAAGTTGGCGGGGAGTCATCAAAGGACGTCTCTCTCCGGCAAAGCCTGCCAAGGTCTTCACCAGCCTGGGTACGGTTGAAAATGGTGCGCTTCCGGTATGATGGGCAAGGGTTGATGAAGCGGTCCCTGAGTGAAGTGCTAGGAAACCTAAGGAGGATCCTAGAGGGTTCTGACTAGGCGATGCACGGGCTCGTGGCTTCTAGGACACCCATGCGTATGTTGAGGAAGATATTCATAGATTCACGAGAATTATTTAAGTGAACTGGAAAACTATGAAATTGGATCTCGTTGGTGGTTGACTAGCTGGTCTTCAACAACGGATGAGACGTGTTTGTAAAACAATGGAACTGGAATACTGAGGATTATGATGGAAACACTATGGTTTTATTCTAATTATTTCTTGAAGATAGTTGAATCTAAGAAAAAGGAAATTTCATATTGGGTGTGTAAGTGTTGTGTCTGTTTAGTAATAATTGCATGAGTTTCGGCTAGGGGGCCAGGGAACTCTTTTCCCTGGTACCCGGGACAAACACAACCTAATTTTTATAAAGAGGGATCCCACCAATACAGTGGTTGGGTGGTTGGCTAACCCATGGGCCAGTTGGATCGGTGGATTCCTATAACAAAATTTAGGTTTAAGTCATTATAGTTAAAGTAAGTCATAGGGAGATTCTTGCTCTATGGGGAAAGAATCAACAGCTGTGCCTTGCTTATGGGGGAAAAAAGCGATGATCTCTATGAACCAAGTGCAAGTCCCTTCCTTGATTCGACCATGTGACCTACGGGTTTGGTCGAAATAGATAGGATAGTTAAGGCTTTTGACCTCATTAGATAAATTCCCGTTAGAAGATTTTCCTAGAGGAATCACCCGTGCCTTTTGGACAAGGAAAGTTTTTTCGGTCTCAGTTTCAGAAGAACCGCCGGACTAGTCCCTTGCCCGAACATCCGTGGGCAAGGCCCGAGTGGGAAGCTCTGCCCTAGGCAAGAGGTTGCTACTTCAACTCGTGAGTTCGGTGCGCAAAGGGGGCATGGGTCTCTCAATACTAATGTCTTAGAGGACAATCTTGAGTATTGTGGAACTATTCAGGATATTCTTGAGGTTGGATTTAGAGCATTTTGTCTATTCATCTTTGATGTCAAATGGTTCAAGGTGATATATAGAGGTGCTCAAGCAACCATAAAGAAACATCTTCTTCCAAATTGATTCCACCAAGTTTTGGAATGATGAGAAAGATACCTTCGTACTACCTTAACACTGCCAATAGGTTAGTAACCCAACAAATCCCAAATTAAATCTTGATGTAGTATAATAAAAGTGTAACCCTTTGCTTTATGATATTAGGTTGTGTTTCACACCGATCGAATTGATCCAAAGTGGTGGTATGTTATACAAGTTTCCCCTCGTTCAAAACATATCTTTCAAGATCAAGATGTGGAGGTCGAATCTCTGGATGAAGTACTACCTCCAATCGGCTCATTGGAAGAAGATGATGAAGAAAACATTTTGGATGGGGCCAATGAAGAGCATGAGGAACATCGATCGAAAGAAGATGACGAGTCACCTATTAATCATGACAATGCTTCATAAGATCATGATAGTGATATTGATATTGATATAGAACCCCATCTTTTCATTGAGCTTCCATTAGATATAGACATTGATGAAGCAACACATATGGATTTATTACAAGATGGGATAGATTCATGATCTTGACATTGTCTCGCTTCTCCAAAGTTTTAACTTTTTTTTTTTTGCTTGAAACATGGCTCCAAGGGTTTTAATGGATGATTTTTTAAACTATATATCATTTTCTGTGTGCATGTGACATGTATTTTTAGAATTCAGCATTCAACAACTCTCTGGAATTTCATGCAGTGAGAATAATAGCGTAATTTCACTGCTATCTTCACTGTTTAGCAGCGAAATCACAGTATAGCAACAAAATTTCGCTGCTACTACAAACACTCTAGAGCAGCGAAATTTTGCTGCTCAGTAGCAAACGGAATCCTCGACATCTTGACAAAAAAAAGCGTTATTGAAACATGGCTAGAAAACGCTATTGTGCCCCCAAGGTGTTGTAGTGAAAATATGTATAATGCACACACACACATTAGGCTATATGTATTTCATTCCATTTTTGTATTTATATATATTCCATTTTCTAAATCTATTAGGATATATGTATTTTAGTGTATATGTATATATATATTTATAAACTACATATTTTAGAATGTAATAAATATATAGTATTTATAAACTATATATTTATTACATTCTAAAATATATAGTTTATAAATATAGATATATGTATACACTATATTCATAAACTACATATTTTAGAATGTAATAAATATATAGTATTTATAAACTATATATTTATTACATTCTAAAATATATAGTTTATAAATATAGATATATGTATACACTAATATACATATATCCTAATAGATTTAGAAAATGGAATATATATATATATATATATATATGTATAGCCTAATATGTGTGTGAACTAAAATATATATAGTCTAAAGATACACACACACACACACACACACACGCGCGTGTATGTGTGTGTAATAAAATACATATAGCTTAATACATTTTAAACCATATATTTGTGTATATGTGTGTCTCCTAAAACATATATAGCTTAAAGATGCACACACATACACACAAATATATATATAGCCTAATAAATATAAACCATAATGTAATATATAAATATAGACACATATATATACATATTAGGGTTTATATATGCTTTAGGCTATATATATTTATGTGTGTGTAGCCTAAAATATATATGCTTTAGGCTATATATATTTATGTGTGTAGCCTAAAATATATATAATGCAATATATAAATATAGACATGTAATAAAAAGTCTTCTTCTTAGTGGGAGAGCCCAGTTAATACAATCACTTAAGTATTGTGGCTCCATTATTATGGAGCCATTATGTCCAAATAAAAAACCAAAATCTAGAGTAAGAAATTCGGAGCTAAAGCTAAAGCTAGAGATGTAAAGGAAAACCATTTCAGGTGTTGAAACTCTGAATGATCTTGTAATACATAAAAGGATACACACACACATGCACGCGTGCACACACATACACATACAGAGTAAGAAACCATTTGCTTAAAAAAAAAACTTTACCTTCTATCCTTTCAAAATCTTTTGAAGATTGTGGAAGAAGGAAAATAGAGACCACACACACACACACACACACATACACACATCTTCTTGAAGGGTGACCCCCTCAACCCTAAAATCTCTCTCTCTCTCTCTCTCTCTCTCTCTCTCTCTCTCTCTCTCTCTCTCTCTCTCTTCTTCTTCTTTATAATTTATGAAAAACTATATTCTTAATTCTTTATTTCTTTATTTAGTTTTTGTAGATAATGACTTCTTAAAAATAACATACATAAATGGTGTAAATTTGACAACGATAGATTAAAATTTAATAAATATTTAGAAGTTATTTGAAAATGATAGATTGAAATTTAATAAATATTTAGAAGTTATTAGACAATGGTAGATTAAAATTTAATAAATATTTAAAAAAGTGTTATATCAAGTAAGAGTGCCAGGATTTGGATGTTATTTATTCTACTCCATTCGAATGAGTTAATTTTCATGCCACTAAACAGCTTGCACGGGAACTATCGCCTTCAAGGGGTGCTGTTGAAAGAAAGGAGCATCTTGATTAGCCTTTAATTAGCATAGATTAGGTTGCTTAGCTTAGGTTTAGAGAGAGGAGATAAAAATTGACTTGTATTAAGATGATTATCAAAAGGTACCCAAAATATGGCATATGTGACCTATATACATGACCACCCCTTTCACACTATCATAAGTGTTGTCCTACATGGGCATGGTCAATTGGCCTTGGGCCCATTATTCATATGTGACCATTTCACTTTGTTACAAACCATCCCCACCCATGCTCACACCATGTATGGGAGACCAAAATCACATGTATATGGCTATAAATTACTCAATAAGCCCTCAAAACAAGCCATAACATCTACCCCATAATGACATAAGAACCTTGAGTAGCTTCCAATCATTATGCATCCAATTTTCAAGGGCCACAATGAATTTATAGGAATTTTCAGCAAGGTAATTTATTGTTCATGACCCTCATTGGACTTACAAAATGCATCCAACAATCCTTCAAATCCTTCCAATGTAGAGGCGGATTACCAAGAAGCTTCTTCCTTCAGTAGCCCTCACTATTTGACCAAGTACTCCAGTAATGTATAGCTACAAAGAGCTCTTTCTCATTGTTCATGACCCTCATTGGACTTACAAAATGCATCCAACAATCCTTCAAATCCTTCCAATGTAGAGGCGGATTACCAAGAAGCTTCTTCCTTCAGTAGCCCTCACTATTTGACCAAGTACTCCAGTAATGTATGGCTACAAAGAGCTCTTTCTCTTGTAACTTCACCAGCACACCTCACCACCTTGTATGGCCCATAGTAGCAATGAGCTAGGTTGGTATTTGTGTTGCCCTTGAGAGAACCATATATTGTCTTGGGAATCCTCAAGAATACCTAATCACCCTCCATGAACTCCAATGGCCTCCGATGAGCATTAGCATAATGTTTCATCCTTTCTTGAGCTTGCTTCATATTAGCTTTGCATTGTTGCAACAGTGCATCCAACTTTTCCATCTCTTATTTTGCATTAGGATTCACCCCTTCTTGATTTTAACCATCATTGGCATATTCACTTTGTACCCATAGAGTGCCTTAAAAGGTGACATGCCAATGCTCTCATGATGCGTGCTATTATGAGCAAACTCAGCAAGCGGCAACCACTCATCCCAAACATCTTGTGTATCATAGCAATAGTGCCTTAAGTAAGTTTCCACCCACTTGTTCAACCTCTCAATTTATCCATCAATTTTCGGGTGATAGGCGGTTCTAGGTGTCGAAATAGTACCCATGATCTCAAACAATTTCCTCCAAAATGAACTAATAAACTTCACATCTCATTCACTAACAATTTGTTGTGGCACTCCATGTAACTTGACCGCATGATCCACAAAAAATTTTGCAACCATAGATGCTGAAAATTAGACCTTGGAAGGAATAAAATATGCCACTTTTGTCAAGTTGTCTACCACCACATATATATTATCCCATCCCCTCCTTGTATGAGGAAGCCCCATGATAAAATCCATACAGATGTGTGTCCACTTGCCATCGAGAATAGGCAAAGGTTGAAGCAAGCCACTGGGCTTATGCATGGGATCCTTGTTTTGTTGACAAGGTAAGCAACTTGTCACAAAAGTATACACGTACATTTCTTTATAATGTAAGCCCTTTCGTACCTTTTCAAAGGTCTTAAATAGCCCCATGTGACTGATAATAGAGAAGAATGAATCTCTTCTAACACCCTCTTATTGTAGCTTGATTTAGGCACAAGGTAGACTTTGCCTTTGTAGTATATGAGTCCATTGTGAAGTTCAAAATGTAGAAAATCATCATGGGACCCTTGCTATAATTTTTGCCACATTGGTGTCAATTCATTATCCAATAGGTACTCTTCTTGGATGTCCAAACTCCAATCTTTATGTACCTCCAACATTGACATGCATCTAGATGCTCATATACGTGACAATGCATCTACAACAACATTCTCTTTCCCTTTCATGTAAGAGATTTCGAAATCATAATTTTGCAATGTAGCCACCCACCTTCTTTGCTTGGGAGAGAGTGTAGGTTGAGACAAGTATTGAAGCACTCTATGATCACTCTTTATACAAAGAAATGACTCCTCCCATATAAGTAATGATGCCACTTCTTTATTGCATAAAGTATTGCGAACATCTCTTGATCATAGACATGCATAACCATTTTTACTTCTCATTAAGCTTTCAGCTCTCAAATGCAATACTCCATGTTCGTGGAACAAAACATCCCCAATGCCTCTTCCACATGCATCGGCTTGAACCACAAATGGCTTCGTGAAGTCTAGGCATACAAGTATAGGGGTTGATGTGTGAGCATCTCCTTGAGCTCTTGGAAGCTTCTTTCTTAAGCTTGTCTCAGTAAGAGGAGCGATAATATGAGTATGCATCTTAATGAACCTCCTATAAAATGATGACAAACCCAAGAATCTCCTTGATTGAGTGGTATTTACAGGCGTGGGTCAATTCTTAACTCACTAAACCTTATTAGGATCCACCACAATGCCTTGTTTGCTAACTATGTGTCCAAGATACTCAACCTTTTGTGCCATAAATATACATTTTCTCTCCTTTGCATACAAGTTGTTGGCTCTTAAAGCATTCAAAATAGCCCTTACATGCATTAAGTTCTCCTTCTCCCCTTTGCTATATATCAAGATATCATCAAAGAATACAAGCACCCATTTGTGAGGAAAGGTCCAAGAACCTTGCTCATTAAAGCTTGAAACGTTGTCAGTGCATTGCATAGCACAAACGACATAACCAAATAATGGTAGAGACCTCTCTCGGTCCAAAATGCCGTTTTGTACTCATCACCTTTCTTGATTTCTCAATTGGTGATAGCCCGATCTCAAATCAGTCTTGGAGAAGAAACATGCACCTTTCAACTCATCATGCAAGTCATCAATTCGTGGAATAGGGAATATATTCTTGATTGTAGATTTATTCAAATCCCTATAGTCCACACACATGCAAAAAGTGCCATACTTCTTCTTGACCAAGAGTACGAGCGATGCAAAAAGTGATTGGCTAGGAGTAACCCAACCTATGTCCATAACTCTTGCACTTGCTTTGCCACTTCATCCTTCTCCACTTTTGACAATCTATAAGGTGGTTTGTTAATGGGCTTGGTATGTGGCTCAAGCTCTATCCATTATCCATCTCCCTTTTTGGTGGCAAGCACTTTGGTATTTGGAACACATCCTCATAGTCATTCAACAATTCTTTCATACCTTTATACAAAACCTCACCCTTTTGTTCATTGCTTTCTTCTTTGGCAACGTTGTAAAACATATATGCATCCCATTTGCTTTAGCTAGTTATGTTGCATTGATCATCTTGATACTTGGCACATGAGTTCCAGTCAATGTAACCTCATGGTTTCCATGCATGAAACTCATATACCTTTACTAGAAATGCATGTGAAATAACCCAAGAGTTGCCAATCAATCGCATCCCAAAACAATGTCAATGGGACCCATATCCAATACAAGTAAATTAACCTTTCAAGTGTAATCATTTGTGAGAATCAACCTCACATCTTTGCATACCATTGTGCAATCCATCTTTGCTCCACTTGAACCTCATGCCTCAAAGAGAAAAATACAGGTTGTAATTTGAGACTACACATGGATTTGGTGTTGATAAAGCTATGTGTGCTTCCACTATTAATCAAAACATTTGCCACCCTTCCATTAATCCATGCCTTCAACCTTAATGTATTTTCTCCCTTGCAACTAGCATAGGCACCACTTGAGATATTTCATAGGGTAGCCATATTGTCCTTGTCACATGATCAGCACACATAGGCAATGGTAACCCATTATCATAGTTATTAACATGCCCCTTCTTTAATCCACCTGGGCCAAAAGGGAATTCACCATCCTTTTCTACATCCTCAACTTCATTGTTGGCATCTTTAAAATACTCCTCATATTCATCCATATCCTCCTTAATGTCTTCATGAAAAGGTTTGGTGAGAATCATACTTAGGGTTATCTTCTTGGCCTTACAAATCTTCCAATAATCCTTGTTCCATTTTTCACAGCACTTGAAGCATAAACCCTTGTCCTTCAAATCAGTCATACAATCGTTCCCAATAACCTTGCTCTTGTTAGATTATTTTGCATCAACTTGCTCCTATCACCATTTGGAGGTTGAGGAAAAGAGTTATCAAATCTAAAATCTCCTCTTCCACCTCTTCTATAGACAGTTGGGAATCTAGGAGAACCTGTGTGATAAGCAACTCCACTTGAAGATTTGCCCAAATTGGAAGTGCCAATATCAGCCCTAAATCCATGCCTTGAACCACTAGCATGTGTATACTTTGCCTCATAGATCTCTACAAGAAGCATGGCTTCCTTGATGGTTTTGGGCCTTTGAGCATCCACATCAACCTTAATGTTGTTTTGTAGCCCTTTGATAAACTTCCTCAATTTGTACTCCTCACTCAAGCCTTCCACATGAAGTGAAAACTTCATAAATTTGTGCACACAGTCCTTGACATTTCCCATTTGAGTGAGTTCATCCCATTTCTCCACCATCCTTGATCTATTGAGGGTTGAAACAAAGGTTCTTCTCATCTCATTCTTGAAATCTTCCCAAGTAGTGATCAAATAGCCATGAGCATTCAAGTGCCACCACCATGCATGTGCATAACCTTCTAGATGCAAAGCAGCAAACAAAACCTTAGCCCTGTCACTCTACGAGGACGAAGTTCAAAGTAAAGCTCCATCTTGTCAATCCATACTTCAAAATCCTCATTGGTTGAGCCTTCACTCTTAAAGTTAGTAAAATTAAACTTATCCTTCACTCCCTTATACTCATCTTCATCATCACCACCTTGATGATGAATATGCAATCTATGCTCCATTGGTCTAACATGATTGCCCCCAAACTCATTGAAGTGATGAGGTCTACCATGATTAGGTGCCATCCCATTAAAATGATGACCCATCTCATCAAAGTGATGACTATTCATGTGTGAATGATGATGAACCATCTCATCAAAGTGATGATGAACCATCTCATCAAAGTGATGTCAACTCATGTGTGGATGATTCAAATTTCCATTCACCCTTGATTCTTCCAAAACTATGTATTTTCTTTTGTCCTTATTTCTCCCTTGCATTGACGAAACCCCATTCATAGAACCATGCATAGGCATACCGGGCATACTTATTCCACACCTTGATGCATCAATGATGGAGGCATCTTGTCTTTTCCAAGAATAGACCCATGATTCCCATCAACATGGTGCATACTAGCTTGAGGAGTATGCAATGCATTTGCATGTGAAGGTCCCACAAAAGATCCATAAGCTTGTGGCCCCATTGGTGGAAAAGTGTTCGGTGCATATGGATGCAACATAGGTCCACTGTAAGATTCTTTGCCTTTATCCTCATCTTTTCTCAAGCTTAATATCCCATCATGCAACTCCTTGCTCATAGAGTTAAACTTGTCCACCATGAACGTGCATCCCGTCAATCATAGTTTGCATGAGATACATCATGTTGTTCATGTTCATGTCCTCGCCTTCTTTAGGTATTTGTGGAACATTTACCTCATGATGCACCCCTTCATTGCCCATGGCACTAATTTCTTCTTTCATTGCTCCTTGAGTAACTTGGTTTGCTTCTTGTCTTGCTTTTGATGTGCCTGCTTCATACTCAAGAGCTTCCTTGTAGTTCCCCTTGTTGAGTTTGGCCTTCGACATTATCTCAATTTCTCAAAAAACTTTTGGAAGGGTTCCCAAACTCCAAATTAAATGGTCTTTGTCTCTATAGAGAGGTATTTCAATTCTCTCTATTGACTTATGTAGTTGCCTTTGACTTGGTCAACCCTATATTATTCTATGTTTTGACCTTTTTAGAAACGTCAACTTCAACATAAAAGTGACCAAATCCAAACGGAAGCCGATTTTGGAAGTCTTTAGCTTGATGGAATTCTTTAAACAAGCCCTATGCATCCATGTTAATGCTCTTACCAAATTTGATCGACAATAATCCTTTGCTTTGACCCCTTTGACCAATCAACTATTGTTGTGTTTAACCAAGTCAACTGTGCCAAAATCAAGAGCCCTTTGGTTTTTCAGGGAGATAATGTCATGTACAATGCCCCAACATGTTCAAAACTCCAACTTAATTCTCTGTTTTTGATTGGGCACCACTTTTGCCTTGCGAACGGGGATACTTGCTGATTGGAGAAGTAAATGGAGTCAGAACAACCCCCCTTTACTCAAGTTTAAAATCTGAGAGCAAGGGCTTGGGCCAAGTCTTCACCACCATAGCACCTAATCCCCCACTGTACCACTTTACCATGGTACTCATGGCACGGTGATTTTAAGATGCACTCTCCTTCGCCTCTTCTCCTTATTGCCAAGATACCCTCACCACATATCTATCTTTCTAGTTATGCAAGAATCAAATGAAAGCCTAGAAATGGATGAGAGTAAAGAATACATACCAATGGCATTTATAAAACATGCCAAACGATTACAACATCAAGATTCACTAGCCTTATGCCTCCCTTATGGATCCAGTACATAGCCTTTCACCCCCATGAGCTCAAAGGAACACATAAAAGGCATCTCAAAGAAGCATATAGGCATGTCTCATTCCCAATATCATGCATCCAAATATCTTAATGTACTCCTCTTTCCACCATTTATGCATCAAGCAAGCCAAGTTGAAGATATAATTTCCATTTGAATCATCAATTTTGATGTGGATTCAAATGCAATCCCATATTTGCATGTATGGCCATAATGATCATACAATTAAGAAAGTGGCATGGAAACTCCATTGCTCGTGTTTATTGATCAAAGATCTTGCAAATGCATCCAATGGAGCTAAAATGATGAAAAGTGAAGCTTATAATGAAAGATGATGCCCTTTTTTCTTTCTTTCTTGGTGGAAAATGCAAAAAAAATCAACCCATAGAAGACCAAAATATCACCAATGTCCATAGCTTTGCAAGATTGGAAGCCATCTACGTAAAGACATCCATTGGAGAGCCTTGATTTGAAGCATTGACAATCGATTGAACACAAATCGTAGCCCCCTAACAATGCAAAAAATTGCACCGCCAAAAACAGTGATTTTGTGGTAGAAACACGCTATGAATATGCCACCATTAGAAGCTTAAGAGCATCATACAATCTCCTTTGTGTGGCTAACCTAGTCTTCTCCAAGCCTAAAGCAATGCATTTGCTAAATGAAAGACAATCTATTTGGCTCCAAACAGTCCAAAATAGTGCAACCTCTAACATTAAGGAGATCTCCACAAAAATTACTAATGTGAAGCTTGGATTGAAGGCATTGTCTTGCTCAAACAAATCCCGAGGTTAATGCTAGCCTTACCCAAGGATTGAAGCCCTAATCCCTTCAAGATCAAGCATGAAGAAGAGGAAAGAGTAAAACCTTTTTGGATTAGCACAAGATTACCAAGATTTTCCCCAAATTTGGTCCTATGATTTGAAATTAGGAGTGGATCCCTCAAAATTTGGTCCTCTGCCAATCCATGGCCCCAAAACTTAGGAAAGGTGAATCAAAAAGATCAAATCCAAGCAATCAAAATCACCATGTCCCCATTCTTGATCAAGAAAATCAAGAAAATAAAAAAATCCAAGAATTCCTCAAATTTTCTTGAAACAAAGATGAAAATGGATCAAAGGCTAAGCTCTAATACCAATGAATGAAAGTAGCATCTTAAATAGCCTTGAATTAGCCTTGGATTATCCTAGATTAGGATGGTTAGCCTAGGTTTAGTGAGAGAAGAGAGAGTAATTGACTTGTATTAAGATGATTATCAAAAGGTACCCAAAATATGGCATATGTGACCTATATACATGACCACCCCTTTCACACTATCATAAGTGTTGTCCATGGGCATGGTCAATTGGCCTTGGGCCCATTATTCATATGAGACCATTTTACTTTGTTACAGCTGAGAAAAACATATACATTCAAGTGAGTCATCTGGGCGCCTACCATGTGATGATGCTACGACTAAGGAATACTTAATGGGAATGTGGATGGAAGTCCATGGATCGAGAGTGGCTGCTAGAAAAACTTTAACAAAGGATATGAAAACTTCTTCTAAGGCTATTATTTCTAGCAATGCTTGAATTCAACATGATGTAAAACCTTAAGAGAGGATATGGAAACTTCTTCTAAGGTTGTTATTTCTAGAAATGCTCGAATTCAACAAGATGCAAAAGATATGCATGGTGCTCTAGAGCAATTCATGTGGACAAATGCAGAGAGATCTAGCATGTGTAGTAGAGATTACAAAGAACAAGTTGATGCATTGAAAGATCAGGTCTCTATTTTACGTGATGAAGTGACAAGTCTCAAAGTCAACTTGAGTAGGACGTTTTCAGACTACTTTTGTATTAACATGCAAACTCTCTTATTGATATATGTTGGAGTGCTTTGTGCCTTTTCCTATTAAAACTTGCTATATGGACCAATTTTTGGGGGGGTTTGGGCTACTTTTTGAATTGACATGCAAACTCTCTTGGTGATATAGATGTAATTACATCAATTTCTATGAGGTGACAATGACAGTCAAAGTGATTCCCTCTCTTTCTCTATTTTCCTATCTTTGTTTATTGCCTTGCTCCTTAGCCATGTAAATGAATTTGCATACAAGTCTTTATTGTTACCTTGATCCTTAGCCATGTCCATGTAAATGAATATGCATGTAATTTTAAATCTATAAACTACAACATCATGTGCATACATAAGAGATTATAGTTTTTAATACAAACACTGACACAAAATATATATGCATACACTTGGATCATATATTTGTGTAGCTATGAGTGTGTGGGAATAGTACATGAGGGTTATTGACTTGGTTTTGTTCTCCAGTGAAAGATGGTAGCATGAAGGCAAAATGGATTATTGAAAGTGTGTAATACTTCAAGTTTAGAACAATGTTGTTTCTTGGATATCACATGCAGATCCCATCACAACATTGCTAGAGAAAGAACAATGCTTGCAAATCAAGCATCTAGGTTTACAGAAAGAACGGTGGAAACTATTAGGATGGGAGTATGTGAATGTATGTAGAAACATGAGTGTAATAATAAAACATAGAATGTGCCAGTACAAACTTCTATAGAGAGTCGAAGTAGTTGATCCAAATCCACATATAATTACTCATTTGGATGTCACATGTAGAGCACTTCACAAAATTGCTACACGAAGAATAGTGGTTAGAAATAAAGCATCTAGGTTTATTGAACAAAGGGTGGTAGTTACCAGAGTAGCAAGTGAATGTAGGGATCAACCTGAGTGTAATAATCAAGGCCAAAATGATACTCTTCAATGGATGAATCGATGTTGCACGGGAATTCCGTGAGTTTAATGCTATTTTTTTATATTTTTTATGGTTTAAAATAAGCATTATGGAAATTTTTACAAAAATACCACATATTTTATTGTGAATTATTTTGGTAGAATGGATTCCCTAAATTTGTATAATTTTTAGGAAATTTTCCTGAATTTTTAGAAAATTTTTGAGCATTTTTATGGTTAAAAATGTTTTTTTAATGCATTTTGTGGGTTTTTCGCGAGTATGTTTTCGATTTTTTGCCATTTTTTTTTGTTGGAAAGTAGTGTGGGGCAGTCAATTGATGCATTGGGTTTTCTCCCGTGTGCATAAAGTTCTTCTCTTTCCCAAAATCCAGAGATTCTTTCTTTTTTCCTCTCTTGCGTGTGAACTCTTAATAGGGATTAATTTTTAATCATAATTAACTTTATGATTAATCAAAACTTAACCTCTCTGATTAACACAGAAGAGGGAAGAGAAGAAATAGGTGGAGAGTGAAATTTATTTGGAGAAGAAGGAGAGAGGAGAGTGGAGAGGGAGATGCTTCTCCCTCTCTCTCATTTCTACGGGTAGGTAGAGGGGAGGGGTGCGTAGCGGCCGCCGCCGCTGGGCGAAAATCGCCCCCTCCCTTAGAAAATCTTTTTTATTAAGCTTTTTATAAAGCTTAATTAAGCTTATTTAAACTTTTTTAATTAAAAAAAGTGTTTTTTTTAAAATCCCAAAAAAACTTGAAAAAAAGTCAAAAAAATGAGAAAATTTAAAATCTAAGGAAAGAAAATTCTATGAAAATTTTTGGAAATTTTTTCTTTTGGTGCCTTTTGGCTTTTCATCTTCCGGGATATCTTTTGGCTTTCCACATTCCCGCGAAACCTTTTGGCTTTCAGAATTCCGAAAAATCTTTTGACCTTTTGGATTTCGAAAACTTTTGACCTTTCACATTTCGATTTTTTTTGTCTTTTCATTTTCCCGAAACTGTTGGCTTCTGTATTCCGAGAAAACAGTTGGGATTTCAAATTTTTTTGACCGTTCGTATTCTAAATGCGTTCGGGGTAAATTAAAAATTTTAAAAAATTCTTGAAAATTAGTGGAAAATTAGACAAAGGTTATTTTAAATTTCTGGAAAATGTGGGGTTGGTGTTTGGCATGTGGTGTGTCCATTCGGGCACCCGTGGCTCCTCACATACTCTATTTTTTGCACACAAAATAGAGGATTAATTTGTTAATTAATGATTAATCAATGCTAATCACTATTTTTTGGTGCAATTGAGGGTTCAAATTAACCATTAGGTATATGATATAGATCCCTATAGCTTCAGATTGCAATTTGGAGATGGTTTGATACTCCAACCATTCCGTACAAATTGGTTACCCTTGATTTAATGTAATTTCTGGTGATTTTATGCTGATAAATCTGTTGTATCGTAAACACCACATTGAGTTGTAAAAGGGTAGACACTGCCCTTGAATCTTGAAATTGGATCAAGAGGTAAGACCCCCTTCACATCATCATCATGAGTATGGCACAAGAGATAGCCAAATTTAATGGGGAGCAGTTTTACACATGGTAGACAAAAACCATGTATTTGCTCATGAGGAAAAATCTGTGGGGGCTAGTTGAGGGAAGAGATGAATGCCTAGAGGTGAGAGGGAAAATGAGTGGAAGAGCAGGAATGAAAAAGCATTGGGACTTATCGCACTCAGTTTAAATGATGAAATCATTCATCACATCAGAGGGATACAATGTGATGAAATCATTCATCACATCAGAGGGATACAATGGGCAAAAGATACATGGGATGAACTCAATAAATTATTTGGCACACAAGCTCAAAATTCAAAGATAAATCTGTTAATGCAATTCTACAAATTGGATATGAAGAAAAGTGAACCTTAAATCACACACTTGAACAGATATAAAAGCATTAAGCAACAACTGGCAGCTATTGGTGGCAAAAAGGTAGAAGATGATGAGGCACTAGTAGTGCTTCTGAAGAGTGTGGACAAAGGTGAATATGAAAACATTGTAGTAACACTAAAGAATGTACCTGAATTGAAGCTACACGAGATAGAAGGAGCTCTACTAGAGCAAGAGAGCAGAGGCAAAGAGAAGAAATGGCTCGACTCAATAGCAGGATAAGAAAAAGCATTCTTCACTCGAGGAGGATTCTCTCGAGGATGAGGACGAGGAAGAGGTAGAGTAGGAGTAAGGACCTTCACTTGCCATAACTGTGGAAAGCCAAGACACATGGCAAGAGACTGCTACAGCAAACCCAGTGCAGAAGGAACGACATCGGCAAACTTCATAGAGGCTCCTAAGGAAGTGGAGTCAAATCATCTTTTCTGAGAGAGAGAGAGAGAGAGAGAGAGAGAGAGAGAGAGAGAGAGAGAGAGAGAGAGAGAGAGAGAGAGAGAGAGAGAGAGAGAGAGAGAGAAACCCCACAACCTAATGTAACGTGCCCCAACAACAGAGTAAAACCACCTCTGAGCCACCGATGATGTAAGCCATGTGGTAGATGTATGTTTGAGCACTTTAGTCAAGGTCACAGGAACTTGTAGTAGCCTTGGACACATAGAGAGAGAGAGTGTCAAGGACTATGAGTTTAGGGACTTGAGGCACTGGTCGCGGGCTACCAAGTAAGAGGGAAACTTGGTATAGGGTCCAGGTGTGCTAGGAGTATTCACTTGAGGGGAGGTGTTGAAATATACAAGTGAATAGGATGTGTGCAGGAACAAGCCCTTGGCTAGAGGCTATAAAAGAGAATCTGTAAATGTGAGAGAACCTATGAAAAGGTGAGAAGAATCTACTAGGAGAGAATAAAGGGTAGCATGAGGAGATTTAGGAGGTGTGGAGATATTCTCAGAGAGGTGGAGAGAATCAAGCAAAAGAGGTGGAGTGAATCAAGGAGAAATCAGTGGGATTGGATGCTTGGATGTAAACTCTATAAATTGAGGCATTGGCCTAATGAGAATTTGCTGGTTTTTTATTATCCATGCCTACATTAAGCTATCAGTTAATTGCTCACTAATCACATCTTAGTTATTATCTAATCTCTTTGTTAATGATGTTGATTCTAGCATTTGATCCACCATAGCTCATCACATTGCTGTAATTTTAACATGTTTTGGGAAATGCTTTAGGAAGTACTCCAAAAAGCTCGCACTTTTTAAAAAAATCTCGCAAAGAAAAGATCTCTGAGTCCAAGGCAGGTAGCACAAGTGTCAGGTCAGTCCACAATCCCCTTTTCACTTAACAAGTTCTCCACTTTGCTCAACTCAGGTCGAGCATAGTTCCAATTTTGATATTATCCCATCTATAACATCTTTTAATAATTTAAATTTTGACCCTTATTCCAAGACCAAACACAAGTACATAATTTAAATTTATAGCCATGAATGATGGTAGGAGGCCCTGTATGGTTTTTGCATCAGCGCCGTCGGGGAGGGAAAATCAAGTTGGAAGAATTCTCTTATGAAATGCGAGGCAAAATCTAAGGGAAATGCTACCAAAATCCAATCTTTGGCTTGAGATGGAGAGAGATGAGACCCATAAACTCTTGCCAATGAGAGCGGCCTTGCGATTTTCATCATAGAAATTAGCTTAGAGGATGAGAAGCTCAAAATAATGGTTCTCCTGTGGCTTGAGGGTGAGGAAGGATTGGCTTGAGCAGAAGCTATAATGCTAATCAAGGGATAGGCGGCCGACTTCAACACAAGAAAAAAAATATCCGTATGTTTGTTTAGGGGATGAACTTAGGAGGATTATTATTTTGTCATATGATATGTAACCTTAGGGAAATTAAATGTGACTTTTGGGATCTTAGGGGAAGTTGGAATGTCTTTTGGCATTGGATAGAAATGGGCAGTTATGTTTTTGTGCGTGAAGGAAGGATGTAAGCAGAACTGTGGTTTTGGGCAATGTAGAAGTCAGCAAGTTTGTCAATTTATCGGTTGATGTTTATGTTTTTGAAGCTTTGACAGTACTGTTTATCAGTATCATTAATGGAAGGTGTCTTCTCTCTTTGTAGTACTCTGTACAATGTTGTTCATCTTTGTTTGTCTTAGAGAGAATGTGGAAGTTAGAGTTTGTTTGTCAGATCAGAAGTCAGGTTATTTGTCATCCTGTTCAATGTGCTAGGAAGTTACACTAGTTTACACTGGCGATCATGGTGCTTGTGATGGGTTGTCATGGTCGAATTCATTTTCTTCTGTGAGATTGATGAGTGCCAAAGAGGTTACAAAGCAGTTGTTTGGGATGACGTTTGGAATTCTTTCAGAAGTTGTATGATTCCAACGGCTGTTTAGTTTTGACCTGGAGGATTTGGGAAGACCATCTCATCCTTATTTTACAAGATCAGTAGCAAGGCGACAAAGTACACAACACGAGGAGGATGACTAGAATCAGGTGTTGCAGGAAGGAGTTGAAGAAATTGGGATGCAAAGTGATAGTTCCGAGAAGAATCAGAGCCAGATAGAGAAGAATTTGACGAAACGGAGGAGTATGGTGGTGAACCATTAGAAAGAGATGTGTTAGAGGAAAATAGGTAGATAATTCCATAATTCATAGGTGCAATAGTATTACAGCAGGCATTATTGGCCAGGAGGAGATTGCAATTTGATCCTTTAACAGTAGGGAGAAGAGCAGTGTTGGAAGCACCTCGACCACCATCACCGGGGTCAGCATCATCATCATCATTAGCATCGACACAGGCATGGCAATTATCCCCAAATACGCTTCAAAACATGGCGGGCGACTAGAGCGGATTTACGCGGCGTCAAGTTTGGGACGTTTTCGGGAAAGTCTAAAGAAGACCCTGATTGTTGCCACGTAGCTCAATTTGAGACAAGATGGTAGGCCAGAGGATTTGACGGAGTATATGATGCGCAAGCTAAGATGTGTCAGTTTGAGGCAACATTGGAGGGCAAATCCATGCAGTGGTGCAGCAATTTTAATGCAAGACATTTTACAGATTATAATGCATTAAGGAATGGATTTTTGAATTGGTTTCAGAAGGAGAAGACTTCGAATGAAGTGCTTTCCAAGCTTAGGGACATTAAGCAAAAGAGGATGTTTGTGGAAGATTATGCACAGAAGTTTAATCAGTATCTAAATAGGCTAACGAATGCGGAGAGACCTACGGATGAAATGCTATCGGGATATTTCATGAATGGGTTGCGCAAGGAGTTACGAGATGCATTAGTAGGTGTGGATATTGCAGCCAATCTTGATGCATTGGTGGACATTGCCACAAGGGCAAAAAAAAGATTTGGATTATCAAATCCAAGTTCAGCACGGAAGAGCTCCAGGGATAAGAAGAAGAAAAAGTCAAACGGGAAGAAGAAGTCAAAAGATGATAGCAGTGATGAGTCCCCCTACTGCTCCAGAATTCTCCCCCCGTTGGTCTACTGTGTGATTTTCAGAGAGTGGACTCTCCTGATCATCCTGGGTAGCTTGATCGTAATGAAATGGATCAATATTGCCTTCCTGGGCTTGTGCCCTTGTACAATAAACTCTGGTTACTCTTCTCTCCCTCTCTGACATGCATCCCTACTGGCATTCATCGCCTTTGTCCAAACAGGACAAAAACAGTAGGATCGCCAATTGTGTTGGGGTTCAACAACACAGAAGAAAGTATAAATAGACACAATTGCTCAATAACAGACATGTTGATTAGGCCAAAGCAAAAAACTCAGACATGGTAGAAATGCAATGCACAGACAGAGGTTTGATAGAGTAAGGTCAGATAAGAGATAAGAAAAGAACTCAAAATTTTGCTTGATTCACTCTCTCTCATTACATTGCTTCCCCTTCTTTTCTACCTTTCTCTCAAAATCGTTACTCATTCTCCAAAACGTTATTCTTGAACAACCGTTACCTATCTTAACTTCCAAGATCCCAAGAAAGTCATCATACATTCCTACCACTTTAGCATATGTCTGACTTACTAAATATCCGATTGCTTACATATCCGACTTACTAACTATCCGACTGCTTACATATCTGACCTACTACATATCTGACTTAGCAACATTCAACTTAACGGAACTATGCCTTCAACACTCTGTCACATATGGCTCAAAAGTTTTGAAAGCTGCTTTTGAAAATGAAGGTGGTCCATTCTTGAGACCAAAACTGTATAAGCAAATGCTCCCCATTCAGTAATAAATGTAGTTTTTGCTATATCCTCTTCAGCCATCCGGATCTGATACCCTGAAAACCTGTCAAGAAAGCTATACATCTCATGTCCTGCTACATCATCCAAAATTGAATCAATAAATGGCAATGGGAATGGATCTGCAATGGTTGATGCATTCAATTTTCTATAATCCACACACACGGATTTTTCCTGACTTCTTAGGCACTACTACAATTGGTGACAACCACTCCGCCTGATCCACTATCCTTATGAAACCAACTTGTAGAAGCTTATCCAACTCCTCCTTGACTTGTTTGGCATAATTCGGATTTATTCGATACCTCTGCTAAATTACTGGAACTGCATCCTCTTTCAGATTGATCTAATGCTTATACACTTCAGGATCCATACCCTTCAAATCAAAATAATCCCAAGCAAACACATCGGCAACATCTCCATCTAAACAATCCGTACCCTCCTTCAGGTTATCTTGGGCAAATCTGACTTTTGCGTTTGATCTTGTGCTGAACCGTTCTCCACACAGGTTGACTAGACACCATCTTTGATTCCTCCTGCGCAAGGCATATCGATCAATAATCCGTTCCACATCTGCTTCAAATACAGGAACTACAGTCGGATTAGCTGCCAAGAAATAGTCCTCTTCATCATCCTCCACTTCTTAGAACTGCCAAATTGATTGTTTGAGCCATCGTCGGCTTCAATGACATCGACAACTTTTTCCTAGAACCCATCGGAAGTCTTACCAAATTCGGCAAAAAGTGTAAGGCAATTGTTAGGTGCTTTACTCTTGGTAGGAAGATCTGCAAGAGTACGAAGAAGTCTCCAGTTTGACCCACTACAGGGGGCTACCAGGCAAAGGCCTAGGAGACCACCATAGCCAAACCTCATGGCTCAACCACCTCAACCCCACGGTCAAAGCTGCTAAATTCAGAGGAGGATCCAAGGAAGATGTAGATTGCCATGTAGCCCAGTTTGAAACTAGATGGCAAGCAAGCAGTTATCAGGCTTTATACAATGATCCAATTAAACTTCAGCAGTTTGCAGAGGTTCAGAAAGGAAAAGACTCCAATCGATGTTCTGAGAAAACTCAGGGACATTAGGCAGAAGAATATGTTGGTGGAAGACTATGCTCAAAAATTTAGAAATTTGGTCGAAAGATTGCAGGGCAATGAACGACCCACTAATGAGATGTTGGCAGGATATTTCTTGAAAGGATTAAGATATAGTTTAAAGAATGCTGTGGTGGCAAGCATTGACATTGCTGGAGGAATCAATGATCTTGTTGCGGCTGCAGAGCAAGAGTTGAAAAGAGGCTGGGTATGACAAAAGCAAAGAGTAGTAGAGATAACAATTTTGATTCCGAAAAAGGGTCAGATGCAACATCAGACTCAGACAAGGAGGAGGCTTCAGCTACATCATCAGAAAGTGATGCAGAGGAAGACAAAAGAAAATGAAAGGAGAGAAGTAAGAAGAAAAAATAGAAGGATAAGCATCCCAAAGAGGCGGACTTGGTAAGTAAGTTGAAAAAGTTTGGGTATTCTGTGGTAGCACCAAAGGAGAAGCAGTATTGTCACATTTGTGAAAGGGATGGCCACAGCATAGCTTAGTGTTGGTACAATCCTAAAAGCAGAGGACAGCCTACACCTGATGCAAGAAGAGGTAGAATTGATGTAGGGGCAAATCAAGTAGCTCCATTTAGGGGCAGAGCACCGTTTCAGAGGCCTAGACCTCCAAGACCACCATGGAGGGAGCAGGAGAATAATGAAAGGAGACCACCAGGTGCTATGCCTTGTGTGTACTGTGGTGCACTAGATCATTGGGTAGGCCTGAATTGTCCATTGTGGGTTAAGCATAGAGAAGAACGGGGAATGCCTGTGCTAAGGTATAATCAGGGTAACTAGCAAGGAGGACAGCAACCACAACAACAACAACAACAGCAACAGAATCAGCAACAACCAGCTCAAGCTAATGTACTTTTGGTTGATCTCTCAGATCAGAAAGAGTATAATGGTGTTAGTCAACCAACTCAGGAGCAGCACAAGCAAGAAGATAAGTGGGTTTGTGATGAATGCATGCAAGTTGATGATATTAAAGTCATGGCTATCACTAGAGCCAAAGCAAGGGACCAATAGATTGGAAGGAGCAGAAAGGAATTAGGGATCAGGTCCAGAAGTAGATTCAGAAGGAGCAGAGGAAGCAGGCTATGCCTACATCAAAGTCAGAAAGTTAGTCCGACCAACAACAACAAAAGGACAACATTAAACTTGAGGTAAATCAGGACAAAGATTGGTTTGAGGTACTCATCAACTCTCCCTTACAATTGTCATTGGATCAGTTATTGTGCTTAGTGCCAACCTTTAAGGAGAGGTTGTTGAGGAAACTTCAGGATCAGGATAATGAATTATTGGTTCATCAAATAGGGTTCCCAGCAGTAAACAACATTGATCCAGCAGATGTTGATTTTGTTGTGCCTGTAAATCAAAGTTCAGTTTGAGCGCAGGATTTTTGCAGATGTATTGTTGGATGGAGGATCCAGAGTAAACATTTTATCTGAAGTTGTTTATACACAAATGGGCTTGGGAAAGTTGGCCCCAACACCTTTTCAGGTGAAGATGACAAATCAAACAAGAGTACAACCATTAGGAATTCTCAAACAGCAACATATTGCAATTGCATGTATGACCTTCTTGGTCAATTTTGTGGTCATGCGAATGTCAGATTCAGCCTTCTCTTATGAAATGCTATTGTGAAGACCTTGGCTCAGAATGGCCAAAGTCAGACAAGATTGGGGAGAGAATGGGGTTGTTATAAGAAAAGGGAAGAAGAGAGTGACTATACCTATGCAAGGGAGGAAGAATATTCCACTCAAGGAAAAACCATTGTTTGCAAACTATCAACTTGGCAGAAGAAGTTGAAGATGATGAGGAAGAAGAATTTCTGAAGGCAAATCCAATAGTTGTTCCAGTATTTGACGTAGATGTGGAACATATATTAAGCTTGGCTCAGGAAAGGTCCGATGTAGCAGGTCCAATGTAGCACCTAGACAAGAGATTCAGGAGAGATTCAGGGAATAGAATTTAGACAGCTAATGGAACACACAGCAGAATCTTCTACCAAGGAACAGATTGAGTAGGAGGAGAAGGATACAAGAATTATGGCTGAAAGAATCTATGACAAGAAGTTTGGCACTTCTAGTAGGGTTAAGGAGGATGAATTGAAAGAGATTAATTTGGGTACAGAGGCTGACCCAAAAATGGTAAAGGTGAGTGTCCATGCTGAAGGAGATTTTTTGAAGGAGTTGTTACAGTTGTTGCAAGAATACATGGATGTATTTTCTTGGGAGTATTCTCAGGTGAAAGGTATAGACCCTGCATTACATCAACATCATATTAACTTGCAGAAAGATGCAATTCCGATTGTGTAGCAAAGGTACAGAATGAACCCTAGTTTTGCAAAGAGGTTAAGGAGGAGATAGATAAGTTGTTGACAGTAGGCTTCATCAAGCCAGTGAATGCAGTGTCATGGTTGTCTCCAATTATAGTGGTACCTAAGAAGAATGGGAAGCTCAAAGTATGTGTGGACTATAGAAAGCTTAATGCAGCAACTATTATTGATCCTTTTCCAATGCCATTTTGTGATGCAATTTTGGATGCAGTTGCAGGGCATGAAATGTATAGCTTTCTAGATGGGTTTTCTGGGTATAATCAGATTTACGTTGCTGAGGAGGATCAATACAAAACAGCCTTCATTACTGAGTGGGGTGTATTTGTGTATACAGTAATGAGTTTTGGCTTGAAGAATGGACCACCATCATTCAACTTTGTCGCGCATAAGGTATTTGAGCCATATTTGCAGGATTTTATGAGGGTTTTTGTAGCTGATTTTTTGGTTTTTGGCAAGAAAGACTTGCATTTGCTGCATCTAAAGTTACGTCTGGAGAGATGTAGATAGTTCAGAATGGCACTGAATCCTTACAAAAGTGTCATAGCTATTAGAAGTGGGGTACTACTTGGTCATGTGGTTTCAAGTGAAGGGATGGCCATTGACGTAAAGAAGATTGAAGCCATCCAATCTGCCAAGGCTCCAATCAATGTTAAAGAGTTGATGAGATTTGTGGGTCAAATTAAGTGGCATTCAAGGTATCTCAGATATTTAGCTAATGTGTGTTTACCACTAACACACTTAACTAAGAAAGAAGTAGCTTTTGCTTGGGCTTATCCTCAGGAAAGATCATTCCAACTTTTAAAGAAGATGATCTCTGTTGCTCTAGTTCTACAATCTCCGGAGTGGTCTTTACCTTTTCATGTCTTTGTGGATGCGTCTGATGTGGCCATAGGAGCCGTGTTGATGCAAGAAAAAGTTAGAGGTTGGTTTAGGCTAGTGTATTATGCAAGAAGAGTCCTCACATCAGCTGAGAGGAATTATGCTGTCACTGAAAGAGAAGCATTGGGCATGGTATATTCTTTAAAAAAATTTAGGCATTATTTGTTGGGAAATAGGGTAATTTTCCATGTTGACCACCAAGATTTGTTGTACCTAATCAAAAAGCCAATGCTAACAGGAAGGTTGGCTAGGTGGATGTTGTTATTACAGGAGTTTGATTTTGTTATCCTTCATACTCCAGGAAAAGAACATGCCATTGCTGATTACTTGAGTAGGTTAGAGACAGGTGAAGAACCAGTGGGAGTGAATGATGATTTACCAGATGCTTCATTATTTGAAGTTCAACCTGCTGTGTCGGATTCTTGGTATGACCAATTATTGACATTTCTGACTGACGGCACTATCCCAGGTGAGTTTACTGCAGATCAGAGGAGGAAGTTTGCCTTGAAGAGTAGACCTTTTTTGGTAATTGTAGGGGCATTATACAGGAAGGGCATTGATCAAGTCATTAGAAGGTGTGTTCCAGATTTTGAACAGAATGCTATTATTCAAGAAGCACATTCTGGTGCAGTAGGTGGACATTTCTCAGGAGATATAACAGGCAAGAAGATTCTCCAGGCTCGATTGTGGTGGCCCAAAGTTTTGAAGGATGCACATGAGTATGCTAAGAGGTGTGTCATATGTCAGAAGACTGGTCAGCCAGATAATAAGGATAGAATGTCAGATCATCCTATTCTGCCACTAGAGCCTTTCCAGAAGTGGGGGATGGATTTTGTGGGACCTGTTAAGCCTACAACAAGGAAAGGGTGCAGGTATATTTTGGTTGCAAACAGACTATTGTACTAAATGGGTAGAAGCTGTAGCTTTGAAGGATAATAAAGCTTCAAGTGTTGCAAGGTTCTTGTATCACAACATAATGACCAGATTTGGGTGTCCTGTGGAGCTTGTGAGTGATGGGGGATCTCATTTCTTAAATGAGGTGATAGCTGAATTAACCAAAACCCATATGATTATGCACAAAAAGTCTATAGCTTACCATCCTTAGGCTAATGGGCAGGCTGAAAGTACTAACAAAACATTGGTTGGAATTTTGAAGAAGATAGTGGCAGACAATCATAAGGATTGGGATGACAAATTGGACTCAGCCTTATGGTCTTTTAGAATAGCCTTTAAGGTAACAAAACAGGGATGACACCATTTAGATTGGTGTATGGATTAGAAGCTGTGGTGCCTATGGAGTTTGTGGTGCCAAGTCTTAGAATCACAGCTGAGAAGATGTCTTCTAAACTGTCAGTTCAGCACAGGAGTAAATATCTGATGCAGTTGGAAGAAGACAGGTTGGTCAGTTCATATATTACTGAGGTGATCCAGAAGAGACGACATGCATGGGTGAGTATGAATGTCAAATTTAAAGTGTTTCAAGGGTGTACAACTCTAGATTGGGACCTCATCCAGGGAAGTTGACACTTAGATATAAAGGACCTTATCAGATTGTGGAAGATTTGGGTCAAGGTACCTTTATTGTTGCAGATGTCTTTGGAACAAGGGTAGAGAAGCCAATCAATGGTTTTAGGGTGAAGAAGTTTCAAGGGAAACCACCACATCTTGATTGGCCAGTTTCAGCTTTGGTGCATGTGGAGAAAGTCAAATCCGACTCACCAAAAGTTAACAAAGCACAGAGATGGATGTTCTTTAGGCAAAACATAGCTGTTGAGATAATGGCAAGGAGCTTAATTGTTGGCACATGGTGTCTTGATCAGTTGTTACAAAGAAGGAAATTTGCTGAAGTTTTTGTTAGGGTTGGTTTGACTGAATTATGCTGTGTCAAAAATTACTTAGTCGGACTTTACTACCTTGGAGTTTTTAAAATTACTATTTTTCCCACAAGACTCCAGTTGGGGGCTGCATGCCCAATAAGCGTGATGATTATTTTATGGAGGTGTGTGTGGAGATCTTATGTTAGGCGAGTTGGCACGAGTGTGAGCCATCACGTCTTCGTTTCCCTCATGCATCGCCCTTTCCATTTTTTGTCTGTGTTTTCAGAGCCCCTTCAGTCTCCCATGCCTAAGCCGAAACCCCTTGCCACCATGCGACCTCTTCAAGATGAGGAATCGCCAGAAGTGCTGAAGACGAGGCTGCGCCGCAAGGGAGCTAGCGCACGGGTGGAGGTGACTAGCTCTAACGAAGACTTGGAGGGTTCGGCGGATTCATGAAGAAGCTAGGATGCCTACAATTATGTCAGCCGGCAAGATGATGGAGTCCTTAATGGACCCATTCATGGACTTCAAGGTCGAGATTGATATTCAAGCAGATAGGAACTGCAACTAGTTGTAGAAAATGGGATTGCATGACTTTGCTACTTTGCCATGGGATGAATGGAGGAATAATATCTATGCAAAGTCACAGGTGGAGATCTTGAAGAAAACAAAAGGACGGCTTTCTTTAAAGGTAGTTTTAACTCCTAAAATTATTGCTGAAGTGCTTAAGTTGCCCTATTTTTCACAAGGTCCTATACCTAAGTGCACCAAGGACTCTTTGAAAAAGGAGTTTGGTCCTCGTGAGGGTGAAAGACAATATTATATGCTGAAGAATGTCAGTTATGCAAGAAGGGAGCAACTTAAGTGGTATTTGGAAAGGCTGTATTTTCTTCTTTAATTTGATTATATGTCCAAAGAGAACTATGCTGCTTTATGTTGGGCTGAAAAGGGTGAATAGGTCAGTTGGGCACATTGGTTGTTTGAAAGGATGTACAGTGAAGTATTTGCGTCTGACAAACGGAAGACTCAGACTAACAGTAGACTGTGTGCTTACTTGGCAGCTTTGTTTTACTATGCTCAGAAAGTTGATGCAGGGGATGTGCTATTACCACACAAGGACAAAGATTTGGAGGGTGAGCAATATCAGCACATGCAGAGCCGCAGGTCTTGCACAAATCAGAGATGTCTGATTTGTCTAAGCTGGATAAGGACAAAATGGAGGTTTTTCAGAACCTGAGGAAAGCTGGATACACTGTACAAGAAGCTTTACCGTTGGGCAAGACTTTCACTTTGTCCAAGAGAAGAAAAGCTGATAGCAGCATCAAGAAGTTGGTGACTAAGTTTGATTTTGGTGGGTGATGAAACTGTTTTTACTCCGTCAAGTTTCATGTAAAAGATGGAGTCATGGTGGCTACTAAGATGTTGACAGCTGTACAAGCTTTTATTGGTAAGCAACAGGTTCAGTTTGAACAACACAGGCAGCAGATGGTAGAGTATGGTGCAGCCTCTGATGTGTTGCAAACAAAGGAGTTGCAGATAAAGCTATTTCAGAATGAACGGCAAGGAGAAGCATAATAAGGAAATGAAGGATATGTTGGAACATCATTCACTTGAAATGGTACAGGTGAAGAGGTCTTTGGGAATGTTCAAGGAATGGACATAGAACCTGGAAGAGAAGGTTGGTTTGGAAATGCAACAGTTGGCCCAAAGGAATATAGAGTTACAAGTTCATTAATGATGTGATGAACTTGAGGTTGCAACCATTGCAGCTTATGGAGAGGCAGGTACTAGCTCAAGAGGAGTTGGACATTAATGGAGTTCTGATGGCAAAAGGTGATGTCACAATGCTGAAGCAGCAGTTGACTTCCAATATGCAAAATATGTGGAGGATACATTAGAAGAATTCGGAGCTCATTTTGGGGCCTTTAGGGTTTGGAGAAAATGTCTCGCAACCAATCAGGAGAAGGCTAACGTAATATAGAAAATCCACAAAAAAAGAGTGAAAAATAGAAAATAGAACAGTACTTTATGGTGGCAGAAGCGTGCGAGATGAATAGGGAGATTTGTTTTTGATTCTCTTCTCTAGCATGTCTCTATCATGAGATTTTAGTCCATCTTTGAGCGTAAGAGTCTGTTTGAAACTTCTCGCTCGCGACAATCCAATTTCCTTTCTTCTCAGACTTTTGAGGGACTATTTCATCTTCGACAAGCATCTCTCCTTGCCATAGCTTTATTGTAAATTGCTCTCTTCAACATTTCACCTATTGTGGATATCTTTTTGTTCTTTCTTTTAAGTCGATCTGCATTACTTAGAATGTTAGATTAATTGAAATCTAACATCATACTATCTTTCTTTTGTGTTGCTTTCTATTAGGGGTGTGCTAGATTCGTAGCCTGAGATGGCACCCAGACGTAGCATTAGAAAACGTTTGGTGGGTTTAGATGGTGAAGACTTTGTTGATGTACGAAACATATCTTTGCCACGAAGGCCTATCACACAGATTTCAAGCATAGAGGTTTCCAATATTGTAACAGCAAATGCCAGTTGGAAAATGTTTGAAGTGGGAAAAGGAGCTTGGGTACTAATGCAACCCAAGAGGATCAAGAAGAAGAGCAAAAAGCAACAATCAATGAGTACTTTCCTGACATCCTGGAAAGGCAGAGTAAAAGGTTTTAGAGTGAAAGAAGGCAGAAGATGTGTAAAAGAGATTCTGGTGCAGAGTAAAAGGTTTTAGAGTGAAAGAAGGCAGAAGATGTGTAAAAGAGATTCTGGTGCAGCATGTTTATATGCATCGAGAACTTCAATTGCGAGAATATCCAGCTTATCTTCCACATCATAGACCAAATTGTAAACACATAATATAACTTAAATTATTTTCAAGGCACAATTGTTTCTCTCTTTATAACTAAGATGATCTTTCTGAATGTTTCAAATCTATATCCTTCATTATACGAGGAGTGCCACCAGTGGAATGCATTTTAGGATTCTTCAATGTCATACATGGCGCGATAGGAGAGCTACAAAGGTAGATCTGTAAGAGACTTGGCTAAAGCGGGTATTTTTTTCTATGATCACTTCTACCAGCTATTGGACCATGCTCATTCTTATGGCATATTGCAAAGGCAAGATTTTTTGGAATGGAATATAATAGAGTGGCCTGTTTCCCGATGGAAGTATAATAGAGGTATATAGAGCCAAACTATATGTAGAAGTGCAGCATTCATTGAAACCAAATATTGCAACAAGAATAGTATAAATCACAGTTTTTATGCCTGTCAATGTTTTCATAGATATTTTTCAAGAATATTCAATCCGAGTTTGTAAGACTATGTTTTCTTTTAAAGCAAAAGGCTGTGATGACATTCCAAAATTTTTGGATGATGGTTGGGATAAAATTATGGCCAACACTGTGTACTGTGAGGTTGTCCATGACATAATCAATCTCAAGTACATGTTTGCCTCCCAGAATTTTATTTTCTCATTTTACTATAAACGAAACCGGATGATAGGTACACAACTTGTACCAATGGAACAAGATGAGAGCTCTTCATATCTAGAAAATGATATTATTAATATAGATGTCGAGAATGGCATTTTAATAGCATCCAGATCCTGCACTTTCTGCATCCAAAACCAGAGGAAAATTCACTGGGAAAAGCGATTTGGTGTCAGTCTCTGCACAAGAATGAAGAGGGAGATCTGATGGCTTGTAATCCTGGGTCAGCATGTTCATCATGTAATCTGTTGTGCCTTTTCCTCTCTAGTTTTCTTCACTTTTCAGTTTCTGACAAACTGGAAGTGGCGAGTGTCACTGTTGCCCATTTGTAGACATTCATGATCTATGGTGGCCTATAAGGTATGTGTAGAGGAGAGGGTAATTCTACACAAGTCAATGCAAGATGCTCTCTTACGTGAGGGCTGAAAGCTACCAGATTGACACCAAATTGCTTTTCCCAGTGAATTTTCTTGGCCGACCCTTTTCAACCTTTTTCGGGCCTCCGGATGCCCGTTTTTAGCGCTTCTGGTGGTGTCGTTTTGGGGGGTTTTGGACCACTTTGGATGTGCCGGTGATGTTCGAATCACCTGCTGCCAGACTGACACCAAATCACGTTTTTCGGCGAATCTCTGTAGTTGCATGTACTTGCTTTAATATTTTTGCTGATTTTGGGTGAAGAAAAATAAAAAAATCGTGAATTTCTTACAGGGCCCTTTTTTCCTAATGGCACAAGCACTTTTTGGAGGACTAGTTTGAGGTGTTTAGACAAATGACAGCTGATGGAAGGGTTGTGAATAAGGATGAAGCTTTTGTGCATATCAAGGACATATGCCAAAAGGATAAGCTGAGGTATCAATTGAATAGGAGATTTGATGTTCTTCCTTGTTGCTGCTTCAAGGGTATCTGCAATCTCCACAAGAGGGGCTGTAGGATATTGGAGGAGAGCTTTGCATTTGCCATTTATTTACATTATGTTGAGCTTGGTGTTTCTGAAAAGTCTACTCAAGATCATGACTTGGAAGAATATGAGGAAAAGGAGGAGGATTTGGCAAGTATTTTATTCCACACACTGTATTTTATTCTGGATACATATTGTGATTGTCTACCCCCTTTTCTTGTATTTTGTGGACGTGATAAAAACCTTCGGGCCTTTACTCCACCAATGGATGGCTTGATAGGTAGCTCTTTACCATTTGTAGATTTCTTAAGATCTTTTGTTATATGAACATCTCCACCATGTAGACCAATTTCTGATAATACCGTTTCCAATGATTGTATTGCCTCTTTTGTTTTCACCTCAGGCCGAAGTTTCCAGGCAAATCCAATATATAGAAAAACAAGTTTCTCAATAATTCTACACAATGCATGCAATGTGCAAATGTGAACATTGCATAATGGAATATCAAGAACTGCTTTAAAATTTGGATCCTCCTTGTCCCTATTGGGTGCTCTTCTCCACCATTTGAAATCCAAGACATGGGCTGGTTGTTTACAATACAAGCAAGGAGATTTGGAGTTACCTCCTTTACTGATATTGTACATACACTTCAATGTCTTAAGATCACCTGCCATATGCCATTCTACTTGAAAATCACCTTTGCCTGGAACATGAAAATGATCCCCTAAAATTTGACTCCTTACAGTTGAGGATATATCTGTTTGTTGAAAAACCCAGTTAAGTGTTTCATGGTCCTCTGTATTCACCTGCCACTACAGTAGAATGATATATGGTAGAAGTTTATTAAAAAATATACATGTATATTCAACAAATACTAACACCAAAATAAGAAAATCCATACCTCAAATGATCCCAACCACCATACATGTTTTTCTGATTGAACGCTAAAGTACTTTGAACTGGTCTTTGTGAGATTGATGGATCAAATGCCCGATTCATCAAGGTAATAGTCACTCTTTCTATCTTCTTTTCTTTTACAATTTCACATTCATCAAGCTTAACAACAAACTTTAAAACTCCTTTACATTCCTCAAGTGTGATGTTATAAATCTCCACCATTCTTCTCTGTAATTATTGCAGCTCCACAAAAAAATTATTCAAAGGATCATATATAGTCCTTCGTTTGGCCCCTTCATACACATTTTTGATATATAAATATTGTCCAATGAAGTCATCTATTTCCTGATTTAGAAGACCTCTTTGGCGCCACACTGCTGCTGGGGTGGGTAACAATACACGTTTTATCCGATGATCTTTGAGAGTAGAAGAAATGATGTTAAAGATTGAAGCATATCCTTTTCTACTCACCCCACTCATATCTAAGGCTTCTTGAATTTTTTCGACATCAACTCTACTTTCTGATATAAACTTTTCGACAGCATCACGTTTCACCCTTTTGAACTTTTTTTCATCTATCAAGCTCTTCACGACGACAACTTTAGAGACTAAACCTTTTATTTGCTTCACTGCTGGAACAAGATTGGAATTTTCATTTACTTCACCAAGCCTTAAAATTTCCCTACAACAAGAAAGAAACACATCTACAATTATACAATGAGACAATTATAACTCACCTTTAAAAGTTCATTGATTTACATTGAATTTTTTTGAACTTCTTCATTCGTTTAAACAATTTGGATGCTCATTAATGGAAGTTAACAATGAGATATCGTCATACCTTGCTTTTTGAATTCTGTGCTTACATCCTCCAGAGCCAGCCTGCAACTCTGCAATGTTCCGGATTTTTCTATTCCGTAGTCTCTCTCCTAATACAATGCCTTTTCTCCTCGCTTTCAGTAGCATTGCCTTTGTCTTTTTATGTTCTTCCTTCTCATTAGGAACTCAATGGAGTCTTCTTGGGCCCTTTTATTTGGCAGTTTAAGGGAGTCAAACCTTTTCTCTTAAGAAGAAACGTTTTCTAATTTGAAGCTTCAAAACGGCTACTTTATTCGAATTTGAATTTGGGGGGGAAAATGGAATTTAAAATCTAGCGGATAAAACCATATCATGTAACATATCTATGGAAAGCTCTTGATGCGTAGATCACGGATCTGTAATCTCCGCTCAGATCGGAGCTTGTATGTAGAAGTTATGGAGGTCCGAAAATTGTAAAATTGCCCCCCCCTTTTTGGTGGGGGAAAAAGTGCACCCTTTGACCACTCTTACACCTCTCTTACAAACCAATGGTTTTTGCTTACATGGCGGGCTCCTATTTGTCAAAAAGTTAAACGTTTCCATAACCTCATGGCAAATTAAAGGGCCCAAGAAGACTCCATTGAGTTCCTAATGCATTTTCTAGAAGTTGCTTCAATGCCACACACTCTATCTTATCTTGCCTTCTGTTTGCCTCCTCTCGTAGATATAAATTCTTATACATATTTGCATTAGTACATTGAGCTGAGACGTATCCATACAATCCATTTACTCCATTGCCTACAAACTTCAATAGAGTTGTTGGATTAGAGAATGGAGGTGTTGAATTTCTAATGATGCATGTTGGATAGATGCTTCCGTCTCACCACAAGTCTATATGTTGCAAACCTCCTTTTCGTAGCATGTCTCTTTGCTCAGTGCGTAGATGCAAACTCTTTTGGTGCTTCAATATCGGTGCATACTGTTGTTCCAAGTCGACATGGAAATGATAAAGTCGTTTCCTACTGGTTTCTCCTTCTGCCATGTTTCGCAACAATGCGATGTATTCTTTCTTACTATATATTATTTTGCTTGAGAGTTGAAGAAGGCACTAAACATTTTTAAATTCGAAATGAGAGAGATTAGTTATGTAATACTGATAGAAGAATCATTTATACGTGTGAGCCAAACATATGAAAAAGGTATCTTCTCAAAGCTTTTAATGATAAGACCTCGTTGTTTGTGAGCAACAGTAATTTATTGCCTCAAACTGACGGTTTTGGACCTGTTGTGACTATTTTACGTAGTTTAAGAGCAAGATAAATAAGAAAATAGTGAATTTCTTATAGGGCCCCAAAATGAGCTCCGAATTCTTCTAATGATTCAAGAAAGACTATCTTTTGTATTAAATCTTGTAGAAGCCAAAGCTGGAAGAAAGACTTGCCAGGTGGATGCTTTTGTTTGCAGGATTTCGATTATACAGTGTTGCATACTCCCAGAAATAAGCATGCGGTGGCAGATTATCTCAATAGGCTGGAGAATTCACAAGAGACACCACGAGTGTCAGATCAGTTGCCAGATGTGGAATTGTTTCGGGTGGAAGGTCAGTCCTTTGACAATTGGTATGACCAAATGTTGTAGTTTTTGAGACAGATGGAGTGTTACCTTCTAATATGACAATGGATCAGAAGAAGAAATTTGCCTTGAGGAGTAGGCCATTTGTAATTATTGTTGGATCATTATATAGAAGAGGAGTAGATCAGATTATTCACAGATGTGTTCTAGATGAAGAACAAAAGGCGGTTTTGCAAGAGGCACATTGCGGAATGGCTAGAGGACATTTTTCAGGAGAAATTACAGGGCAGAAGATTATGCAAGCAGGTCTATGGTGGGCCATTGTTGTTAAGAGATACACACAAGTTTGCCAGAGAATGTGTTCAATGTTAGAAAATTGGTCAACCAACTCAGATGGATCGGATGCAAGATCACCCAGTATTACCACTTGAACTGTTTCAGAAATGGGGTTTGGATTTTGTTGGACCAATAAATCCAAAGGCCAGGAGGAAAGGAGCAAGATATATTTTGGTTGCAACAGATTATGCTACAAAGTGGGTAGAAGCAGTACCTTTGAGGGGACAATAAAGCAGCAAGTGTGGCCAGGTTCCTCTATAAGAACATCATGACTAGATTTGGATGCCTAGTTGAATTGGTGTCAGATCAGGGTGTTCATTTTCTGAATTCAGTCACTCATTGAGGAGTTGACATCCAAGCACATGATCCTCCACAAGAAATCTACCCCATATCATCCACAAGCAAATGGACAGGCGCTGAAAGCGCGAATAAGGTGTTGGTGAGGATTTTGAAAAATATTGTTTCAGATAACAGATCAAACTGGGATGATAAGTTAGATTCAACATTGTGGTCATTCAGAATAGCATACAAAGTGGCAACATGTATGACACCTTTCAAGTTGGTCTATGGAATTGAAGCAGTTGTTCTGATGGAATATGTGATACCTAGTTTGAGGCTAGTTGTTCAGAATAGATTGAGCATCCTAGAAGATTTAGTATTGCATCGCCAAAGAGAGTTGCTGAAATTAGAGGAGGATAGGATTTACAGTGCATATGCAGCAAAAATTGGTGAGCATAGAAGACATGCATGGATGGCAAGGCAGGTGAAGTTCGAGATCTTTCAGAAAGGCGACTGGGTGTAATGCTGTATAATTCAAAGTTGGGGCCACACCCAGGCAAACTGAAGCTTAGGTATTTTGGGCCATATCAGATAGTGGAAGAATTGGGCCAAGGAACATTTCAATTGAGGGATGTGTTTGGAACTCCGATTCAGAAGCGAGTTAATGGGTTCAGATTAAAGAAGTTCTTTGGGAGAATTCTTGAGATTCCTAAATGGATGATAAACAATTTTACGTTTAGGTCCCTCCATTCTCTTTATGCACTTGTGGTAAATTCTTTTCGAATTTAAAATTGGCTCTTGATATTTCAGTTAAGTATGTGGGTGTTGATTTTGAGGAGGAAGATAAATCAGTTTTGGAGTTTGAAGAATGTCATTCAGACGCAGATTGTGGATTATTGGGAGTTGAAAGCGGAATCGGAATACCGTGTTGTCAGTCTCAGCATGTCATGTGCAGGGTTTTTGCGAGAGGAATTGTCAAACAAGAAGTCAAGGCAGTGGAATTGCAAATATTCAGAAGGATAGCACTCATGATGAGGCCGTCCCATTGCCACGCGTGAGAGATTTTTGGTGGTGTGCATTTTTTGAGAAATTTCAGTCTGCATGCAGTGCGCTGATGAACAAGGCAAAAGGAAATGATATAAGTGCATGGGCGTGGTGTGACCATCCATCTCAAATTAGCTCGTGTAGGGCGATGATGTTTTCAGAAAGTTCGAGGACAAAGCAGCTTCACACAGGAGCATGCAAGTGAGTCAATGACTCAAACAAGGTCGACGAAGACTGCCATGTAGGGCGATGATGTTTTCAGAAAGTTTGAGGACAAAGCAGCTTCACACAGGAGCACGCAAGTGAGTCAATGACTCAAACAAGGTCGATGAAGACCGCCATGGAGGAGCTATTGCGACCGAGAAGGGAAAGTGTCCAAATCATTGAGGAGAGCAAGGAAGCACATTCGGGAGGAGAAGATAACCCGGAGGAGATCGATGTCAAAGAGGGACTCGATGTGTAGGACAAAGAAACCGAGGTATGGCTCAAGCGAATTGGCTTGTATGAGTTTGCATGCTTACCATGGGCTGCATGGGAAAAGAACAAGTTCGCAAAGAAGCAGCTGTGTCATCTGAGGGAGAACGCAGGATACATCAAAGATGACAAGGAGGTGACGCCGAAGCTTGTGGGGCAGAAGTTTTTCGGGTGCCATTCATCCAAACACAGAAGTTGAAGAAAATCTCTGATGCTCTGATGCGGGCCAAGTTTGGACCCTGGGAGGGCACAAGGTCATATTATATGGTGAGGAACACAGACGAGCTAAGGAGAACCCATCTATTTTGGTACTTAGACAAGGTATGCATTCTAGTTAAGATAGCCTATATGTCAAAGGAGGCGTTTGCACCCCTCTACAATGCAGAGAGAGGAATGAAGATGGATTGGGCCACTTTCATCTATGACAGGATGCAGTTAGGGGAAGCGTGTGATAAACACAGGATACCTTCAGAGGGAAAGTTAGCACCCTACTTGGTGGCAATCTTCGGATATGCGTTGTAGGTGCCCACTGTGTCATCGATGTCCCCATCAGGGTTTGGCAGAAGCGCAGAGCAGATGACAGTGGGGGAAGTGAAAAAGAGAAAGCTAGAGTGGGAGCCATCGGCATCGGACAAGGGGAAGTCTATTGTGCAGATTAACTTGAAGGGCCCGAAGTTAAGTCCTCCACAAAAGCAAAAAGAAGGGGGTAAGCTCAGTTTCTTTCCTCAATTGCCAAGTGTTCCAAAGTCGGATGCAAAGACAAGGACCATTACAGTATTCCCTAAGAGGTTTGGGGAAGTGTCGGGGGAATAGACCCGAGTGAGTGATGGCATCACAGAGGTTAACACCATTTGTCATAAGTGCGAGTTCGAGTTTGCCAGGGATTTTTTCTGTACAGGATGCAATTCAAAGCCTATCTGATTTGAATCAGTTCATCAAGAACCAGGAGGCTATGCTCTTAACACTAGAAGCTCAAAAATTGGATACTAAGAAAGTTGATGAGTTGGAGAGAGAAGTGCAGAAGCTGCACGAGAAGTTGGAAGAAGCGATGGAGGAGAAGAAAAGCTTGCAGGAGGAAGTGGAGCGTGTAGGAACTGTGATGCAGGCCAAATATGTAGAGCTTTTAAGTTGCATAAGATTTCGAAGTGTGGACGGATGGCCTAAAAGTAGCCACAAAGTCTCAATTTTAGGAAATGGAGGAGAGGATCACTCAGTTGATCACAGACAATAACTATTTGCTGAATCGATTGACGCCCTTGGTGGTGGAGATGGAAAAGGCAGCCTTAGATGGGCAAGCAGTTACTAGAGTCCTGGCTGTGGAAGCGGATGTGAATCTTTTGAAGAAAGAGGTGTTTGTGATTACACTCAAGAGTTAGGGAGGCAGGCAACTACCATTTTTCAGGAGCATCTGCCCCAGCACCAATAGACAAGTTAAAGTCTTGGTTCGAAGCAATAGGTGAGGAAGCACTGAGGAAAGAGAATCGAGAGCTGAGGAGTACTGTCGCAGAGTTGAAGAAGCAGTTGGAGACAGAATGGAGTGAGCAATGGACCAGATGGCAATATTACCGGATGAGACACTTGATAAACAATATAATACTACTAAAGTCAAGTAAGGTGAGTCTTTGGTGAAAACTGTTATTTTAAATGTTCAAGATGATGCAGAGCTGGATGCAGCAAAAGGCAAGGAAGCGAAGGTCGGATTGGGTGCAGTGGACAAAAGTGTTGGCAAACTAGTGGATTAGGCAGAAGCTTTGGTGGATCAAGGGATTGTGAGTCCGAAGTCAGCCTCTGGCTCAAGCCACCGGGCTGTGCCAGGTGTTTAGGGGATGAACTTAGGAGGATTATTATTTTGTCATATGATATGTAGCCTTAGGGAAATTAAATGTGACTTTTGGGATTGTAGGGGAAGTTGGAATGTCTTTTGGCATTGGATAGAAATGGACAGTTATGTTTTTGTGCACAGGCTGGATGTAGACGGATGTAAGCAGAACTCTGGTTTTGGGCAATGTAGAAGTCAGCAAGTTTGTCAATTTGTCGGTTGATGTTTATGTTTTTGAAGCTTTGACAGTACTGTTTATCAGTCTCATTAATGGAAGGTGTTTTCTCTCTTTGTAGTACTCTATACAATGTTGTTCATCTTTGTTTGTCTTAGAGAGAATGTGGAAGTTAGAGTTTATTTGTCAGATCAAAAGTCAGGTTATTTGTCATCCTGTTCAATCTGCTAGGAAGTTACACTAGTTTACAATGTTGGATTACAAGTAGGATTATCCAAAGTTGCTTGGATTTAATGCATGTGAACGTCCACGAGACTAAGGACACTTGGAAACCCGTGTGCATAATCCTATTTAAGCCTGACAAAGTGTATCTTATGTGTTTTGTATAGGTGGTAATTATTGATTTTGGTCCATTTATAAATTCAGTTGTTTTATGACTAATGCAAGCGATGCAAGTTCACACCACACTAAAAACCCGAGGACAATTAATACACAAGGTAGAAGGTACAATGTAAATTGTTAACTTCTATCAAACTATGACAAAAAACTAGGCTTTGTTACAAGTAGAGTGCATTCTTCAGCAACATGGGAGAAGGTTGTCCGAGTTTGAAGGAATGCCTTTGAATGATAGATCAGGTAGGGCAAGAGTTGTGAATGGGTTGTTTCAAGAAGAGATAATGTTTGATCCTATACAACAACTAAAAATGGCCAATCAGATGCAAATGACTCTTAACAATTGTTGCCTTAATCAAATTCTTGATGCAATTGAGAGGAATGTTGGTGATGTATTCTTTCTCGATGGTCTTGGAGAATCTGGAAAGAAGGGGAGAATTTGGAAAGAAGGTTTCCTTCATCTACAATTTCTTGCTTTGTCGAGTACGTGGAGATGGTCATGTTGCTCTTGCATGTGGTTCATCTGGTATAGCTGCCTTAAGACTATTAGCCAATGGGCATACAACTCACTCTCGATTCAAGATACCATTAGACCTAAATGCCTCTAGCACTTGCAATATAAAGGTCAGCATAGCCAACTTGCAGAGGTCTTGAGATTGGCTAGATTAATAATTTGGGAGACGAGGCACTGAGATGACACATCGATATGCCTTCAGAGCATTCGATATAGGACACTACAAGACACAATGTCTAATGATAAGATTTTTGGTGTGGAAAGGTCATGCTTTTTGGAGGGGATTTAAGATAGATTTTACTCGTTATTCCGAAGGGAGGAAGAGAGGACATTGTTAATTCAACATTGTGTCATTCAAAAACTTGGGAAGAGATAAAAGTGTTAAAGATTATGCAGAACATGTGTGTTCTTCAAAACACAAGTGACTCAACAAAGCAAGAACTTGCATGATGGATCCTAGGCATTGGTAATGGGACTGTACATAGCAAAATAGAAGGTGTTGTGTTAATCCCTCTTATAATGTTTCTTCAAATAAGGTTTATGCAACAACTCATTGAATGGGTGTACATGGGGCTTTTGAGAATTGGAGACTATGCAAGTGTTTTTAAAGAGCGTGCTATCCTTGCACCTCAAAATGTTGAGGTTGATGCTATTAATGAAATTTCTCTAAGCACAATGCCTACAAAGAACAAGGAATACTTGAGTGAAGATTCTGTGTTCGGAGTTAGAGACAAACTTTTGTATGCAACATAATATCTTAATAGCTTGAATCTAGGCAGGGATTATCCTGCTCATTGATTGGTTTTGAAGAAAAATGCTCCTATTATTTTATTGCAGAACTTGGATCCAAGAAAGAATTATGAAATGGGATGAGATTAATATGTAAGCACTTCCATTCTGAGGTTTTATAGAAGCAGAAATAACTATAGGTACACATATTAGGGATAGGGTTTTCATCCCTAGAATAACTTTCATAGTGCTTTGTAAATTCCTTTTGCCCAAGACATGATCTAGAAGAGATGGTCACTTTACATTGTGAGGGATTCATGATGCCCCTTGTTGTTCTCCTTTGGTTCTCCATGCTCTTCTTCGTGATCTCCATACTCTTCATGCATAATTTAGGTCTTTTGAGACTTCTTTCAAAAGAAACAATCTTTCTCAATGTGTTTAGGTTTGTGACAAAAATTACAAATGATTGAAGAGTTGTACTTAGACTTTTTTTGATGTGTAGAGAGACACTTCATTTGATGAAGTGTTACAAGGTGTCCTCTTTTCCTTTGACCTTCAGCTTCTTCTCTTCCTCCAAAAGAGAAGCTTCAACATCAACAAGTTTTATGATAGGCATGCTGGTCAAAGTTTTCACAATTTTGTCAAAATCAGGAGGCTATGACTTGAGTAACACCGCAATGGCAATGTCTTAATTGACCTTTAGTGAGATGCATACAAGTTGGGTCATAAGACTTTACATATAGTTAAGATGAGATGCAAGAGAAGTTATAGACTTCATATCAAGTTTACAAAACTCAATGAGAAAACAAAACTTAGAGCCCAAATAGGGTATCCAATTGACCCTATTCAGCCTTGGAAGATTCACACCCATCCACATAATGAATGTATGTGTCATCCACCTCAAGAGTTATAATGGATCTTGCTTTGTCATCTCTAGTCTCCCATGCCATAATAGTAGCTTGGTCCCTTGGCTTCTTCTCCTTTCCAAAGTTTGTGATGCTCCATAAGACTTTCTTCATGAGGATGATCTTGATGGCAGATTTGCCAAGTGTGGAAAATTTTCCCCTTGAAGCCATAAGGGTTGAGAGAGTTGAGCAACACAATAAGGAGAAATTATTGAAGAGGGTTTAACTCAAACTTAAGTCACCTTAAAGATTGAAGCTCTTAGTGAATGCGATCTTGCGAGACTAGCTGCATACATCTTATGGGGTACTGGATAACTTTTTGAAATTTGTTTAGAAATCGCCACTCATTCAGTACCATTTGTAATACTTATATACTTGCAAAGAAGAGATCGATGTAGGGAAGAACTCACCCTACAAGAATGCTAAAAAACAAGCTATTCAACCTAAAGATGATCAAAATTTGATATATATGATCGCTATAATTGATAGTTGGGGAACTAGAGGATCTACATGGGCTACATGGTGAAGAGATCCCAAGGTTGTTCCATTATAAATGACTCATGTTTTGCAATTTGATGTCAAAGGATTGTTTATAATGACTTTGAGTTCACATGGGATGACTTTGACACAAGCACCAATGGTGGTGAGGAGTCTTAAATAGAGACTGGAAGTGACATCAACTCCTCAGATACCATGAGCAAAAAAAGTTAACAACATCAAGAGAAATTGTGGAAAGTGAAACAGAAACTGCAGGGAGTAGCTCTAAATCTGATACTGAGTACCAATCTGAAGGAAGAAATGAATTTCCTCAAAACACCAGGGAATATCTATGAAAATGAAAGAGACAAAAATGACATACAACCAATCATCATAAAAGGTTGCAAACAACAAGAGAGAATGACTATTGTCCAATGGCTTCAGTATGTCGATGCATTCGATGCATATCATCACAAATTCATTAATGATTGGGGAGAGGAACTATAAAGAGTTATGTACTACAATTCTCCTCCCACTGACTTGATAGCCAAAATCGATGTTGTTGAAATATGCACCAAACACATCCCTAAAAGGATGGGGCCAAAATGGACTATGTACATGTGAATGGGACCAAATCTCTTAGCTTGTGGGTGAGGCTTCTCTAGCACTTAGTTTTGTGTTAAACCACTTATTTTGATGAAACCACTAGGTGGTATTAAGTTGTATGGAATCTATAAAAGTTCACTTCCCTATGAAGTAATCAATATATTTTTCCGAATATTGTTCTCTCTTGTGTGCACAACTCTTATACTGTTTCTTACTCATTTTAACTTAGCTCCTAGTCTATGATCCACCATAGCCAACTTGCAAATGCTATTCAATATTTTAACATGGTATCAAGAGCCTTATCATCATACTTAGACATTTATTTTGTGTGGCTATCACATCTTCAACCATTTTTAACAATTTTTAGTGTCTTTCACTAGATTCCAAAGCTGCCAGCCATCCCACAACTGGTGGAGGATTCAATGCTCCCATCTCACTCAACCATTGTGCACCAAACTTTGTGAGTATCTTTCCTACCTCCTCTGGGCACCAAACTTTGTGAGTATCTTTCCTACCTCCTCTGGGCACCCTAGCCTAGCACCTCAATTAGGTGGATTAGGTCATCTATGTTGCACCATTGTCACCTCCCCCAAATCCATATGTTTTTTGGTTGTATAGTAAATTTCGCATCTAGAGGCTACCATCTCCTAATAGTCATAGGTGCACCCATATGAGACCTTTCTTGCCTGAAGAGGGATTTGTCCATAATATCCTCATCTAGGAGAACCAATCTCCTTAACAGAGCTATGTTTTTCACAGCCATAGCTACAAGCTCTTATAATTATAAGATCACTAATATTACCTTGTTTTTTGGTTAATCAAGTGTTCTCTCTAAGACTTATCACTTGTTCCATCTCAATGTTAGTCTTGGCCTCTCTTGCAAGGCCTAAAAAAATTCTTGGAATCAAACTCAATCCTTTCACAAGATTCTAGTTCAAAATCATCTCATATGATTCTAGTTGTTTGGAGAAGTCCGTATGTTTAACCCAATGTTTAAGATCCTTGATCTTTAAATCTTGTAACATCTTGATAGGTGTGGCAACAATCCGGTTAGCCATATTGAGGTGTGGCAACAATGCGGTCACCCATCTTGACAATGATATCTGAGACTTCTAGACATGGCTTGGCCATCTTCTCAGAGCATTTCTTGGCAATTATGCTCACTCTCACACCACCCTCTAAGAATCCCATTACTGTGATGCCCTTAGCTCTGGTAGTAATGCATTAGACCCATCACCTTCAAAGTATTATCCTAGTTAATCAAATGGAATTTTAACCATAGATTTGGCATTTTCTTCTTCCACTAGGATTATTGATTCAGGAAGGACTTGATGTCTTTCCATTGTATAGTGGTGGGGATGCACCTTATGCATGTCAACGAATGGTGGTGATCCTACATTCAGGAGAGCTCTCATTGCTTCAAACAATTCAGGATCTCCACTTAATCGGGTGGTTATTGTTGTAGTTATTTGTAAGGCCATGAAATCCAAAAATTTGGGAATGTTTGGTGGGCAAACTCATGACCTCCTTTCCATAGGAAGGTTTTGGTGAGATTGGCAAATCTATCCAGGTGCAAGGTTTCCATATCAACAAAATAGTAGCAGGAGGGATCAACATTAGGGAAAATATGGACTACAAAAAGGGCCTTGTAAGAATTAGCTTAAGTTGCCAATTTTTTGGGTTTAGAATGTTAAATTTGATTCTACATTGGGGGATAAGTTAATGAATACTCTATTTTTGGGTCCCTTTTTAGACTAGTAACTCCTAGATCCTCTCCTATTTTTACTCTAGGGTCCACTTACATTTTTGAAAAAGTTACCCCACTATTTCTAGAGTCCACTTCCATTTTTGATTTTTTTATGTGTGAGATTCTTTGGACCACTTGCCTTTTTAGTAATTACCTTTCTCTATCACATATGTGGTCCTACACTTTTCTCTCCTCCAAATTTGAAAAACACGAGTATAAGGATCCCTAAAATTATGGTTTTTTTAAAATTTTCAAAATTTAACACTTTTTAATAAAAAAGGGTCAATCATATATGTAACCCCCAAAAGTACCTTTTCAAGGTCAGTCAATAACTACCTCTTTCAAGCCCCATATCTTTTCCATCATATCGCATGCATGTATATGTGGTCCCACACCTCTCTCTTCCCTAAATTTGAAAAGCATGGGTATAAGGATCCCTATAATTAGGGTTTTTTTTTAATTTTAAAATTTTATCATTTTTTAATCAAAAAGTGTCTCTCAATCATATGTAACCCCTAAAAGTATCTTTCAAGGTCATTTTGAACCAATAACTACCTCTTTCAAGCCCCATATCTTTTCCATCATATCTCATGCATATATATGTGGTCCCACACCTCTCTCTTCTCCAAATTTGAAAAACGCGGGTATAAAGGATCCTAAAATTAGAGTTTTTTTTTTAAAAAAAAATTAACATTTTTAAATAAAAAAAGGGTCCCTCAATCATATGTAAACCCCAAAAGTATCTTTTCAGGTCATTTTCAGCCTAGTAACTACCTCTTTCTAGTCCCATATCTTTTCCATCATATCTCACGCATATCTTCACTTTAACTACCTCTTTTTCAATTCTCTATGCATAAAATCTATTGGACCATCAATCATCCACTTTTACATATTCTTTCCTCTAAACATAATTCTTTCTCTCCTAAATTTAAGAAAACTCAAGTATAAAGGATCCTAAAATTAGGGTTTTTTTAAATTTTTAAATTTTATTAAAATTAAACAAAAAAGGTTCCCTAATCATATGTAATCCCAAAAGTACATTTTCAAAGTAATTTTCAACCATAACCACCTCATTTAGTCTCACATCTTTTTTCATCACATAATCCTTGTTAGAATTCGTGGTGCTCATGCTAGATCAACTATGTGGAGGAGAGAGACTCACAAAATACAAGAAAATATCTTGCTTATTAAGTTGCTCAAATACAACTAGGCTTCTTGCTCCATACCAAAAATGCCTTCTAGCTCCACCTTTAAATAGATGAGCTAGTGGACCTTAAGTCCCTTCACACACCCTTCTCTTCCCCTTTTACATAACCTTAGTCTCTTAATACCCCCCTCAATACCAACTATGAAAGTGTTTGGAATAGGTGGTATTGGACATATGAAAAAGATTGCCTTTATAACATTAGGCTTACAAGAATGGTGGTGTGGTTATCTAGGACTTACAACTATGTTCCTAGAGCCTTAGAGGCTAATACAATGATGCCATCTCAGTCTTTAGTTGATGTCGATGATGAAGATGTACACCTTAATGATGGTGCACCCCACTCTTTGTGCTTGCTTGACCTCTTGTAGTTGATATGCTTTAGACATACATGCCATTGCTTCCACATGCTTTCCACCTTGACCATTCTCACACAATGATCAAAACAAGGCTGCCACCCTTGCTTACATGGTTTGCACATAGATGTTCCTTCAACATGCTTGATGCTTTTCTACACACCTCCATGGGCAATGAGGGAATTCCTTAGAGTAATGGTTATGAGGTAGCTTTATATGGGAAAGGGAAAGGGAGGGTCTTACCACTTGCCTTATAGATTGGTCAAGGGCAGTGTCTACTCCTTGGTTACAACAAAAGCTTTTGTGCATGTTGGTTACATGATACCCATTAGGGTTTGAAGGTACAAGCTTTTGTGCATGTTGGTTACATGATACCCATTAGGGTTTAAAGGTATAAGCTTAATGAAAGTGAGTAAGTGGTTGAGGTAAATGCTCAAACCAATAAGGTTCATCATTCTTGGCTCCAGAAGGTGAGGGCATGGCTCATAATGTTGCCTATGCCTCTTACAAAGACAATGCCAAGAGATGCTTAAAAACATGACAAACAACAAGGTAGAGCACTTAGTGATGCTATGCTCAACCTTACAACTCATCTTAGAAGATGAAAATGTTGAATATGCAGCGGAATAACATGCCTTGGGCTTGGGAAATGAGAGCATATGGCTTATGACATGCCTATGCCTCTTACAAACAAGAGCCTCAAGGGTGATACACAAAAACATTAAAGATGAGCACTTAGTGTACATGTGCCCACCAACTTTAAACCACTCAAAAAAACTGATTTTTTTGATTAAAAACCAGAATACTTAAACCTCTTTGGCTTATGGGATGAAGACAACGGCTTATGGTTGCACTATTTCTCCTTGTTGGAAGCTTGCCAAGGTAAGCATAGAAGCGGGTTGATGATGAAGACTTATAATGTGGCACTTATAGTGTGTGCCCGGCCTCCAATGTTGATGAAGAAGAGCCTCCTTAGTGTTAAAGACCTCCTCTTTTAATGGTTATGACCACATTAGTGTTAAGCAACACTTTGTTTGGTGATTAAGATCACCATTAGTGTTTAAAAACACAATTAGTACTTAAGAGCACATTTCTAGCATCTAATGACACTTGCATTGGTGATTAGATTCACCATTAGTGTTTAAGAACACTCTTAGTGTTTAAAAACACTTTGGAATAACTCCCCTTTGCTGGATTAGAAGCCTCATTAGTGTTAATCAACACTATTAGTGCCCATAAGCACACTTTGAAAAGCTTTGTTCACTTGAAGATGATGTTGATAATGGAGCTTGATGAGAATGAGGCTCATGAATACATCATGGTGTATGGCCACCACGTCAAAATCAAAAATTGGATCAGAAAACAAGCCCTCACAAGAGCACTTAGGTGATTAGAGCAAAGAAGAGGGGATTAGAGCAAGAAAAAACTTGATTTTGAAGCTTTAATGGTGAGCTTCAATGGATTTCAAGAGGGCAGCCCTGGTTTTTCTCCTGTAGCAACTACGTCGAGCGACCATTAGGGCTTAAATTCAAGCTGTAGACTCCTAAGACTATGGGCTTCAGAAGCCCTAAGCCAATGCAGCCTACAACTGCCTATACACAGCGTATTGTTGTACGGCATCAGCTACGTAGCAGAAACAACACCGAGTTGAACCAGTTGGAATGCCGCAATAGAGAGGAGATGATTTGGCTGATTGGCTGTACGAATGTGTGCGCTCGGGCCTCCTCTACAAGTTCTAAGTTGAACACTCCACGAGTTCTTGCCTCCATAAGTTGCTGGAGGGCCTCCACTGCTAGGAGGTTCAGCTCCACAAGGGAAAAGATAAGAAAATTGACCTATTCTACACCACAAAAGTGACCTACTCTTGCCAAGATCTAGATACCATGTTAAAATTTGTGGTGCTTATGCTAGATCAACTATGTGGAGGAGAGAGACTCACAAAAAAATACAAGAAAATATCTTGCTTATTAAGTTGCTCAAATACAACTAGGCTTCTTTGTCCATACCAAAAATGTCTTCTAGCTCCACCTTTAAATAGATGAGCTAGTGGACCTTAAGTCCCTTCACACACACACCCTTCTCTTCCCCTTTTACATAACCTTAGTCTCTTAATAATCCTTTTAAAAAATGTATGACTTTAGTGTCTTTTATTAAAAAGTGACTCCCTAACCATAGCTAACCTCAAAAAGTAAATTTATATAACTAGTTTAAGCATGCAGCTACCTTCTTTTAGCTTATATGAAAAATGCCTCTTATGATGTTTATTTCCATCAATAGATCTCAACTTTTATCTTACTCTAATCCTTCTTTCATTGCTGACCTTAGTTTAAACCACGCCTCCTTAATTAGGAGATATTACTAATATAAGAAAATGTAAGATAGATCTTCATATTCGTGTAAAGAGAAATATGCATCAATCAAACATCCTTACATAAGATAACCAAAAATGTAGACTTATGGGTTGATGGTGCGCTCTATCCATGTGACCCATTAACCTTAGATAACCCACCATTCATTAATCTTACTAGTTTAGTACGTCACATTGGTGATGGGGAAAATGGGCTTCTTGGATATTATAAACGTTTAACAGTTTGTGACACAGCTTACACGCAACATATATACACATAAAATGTGCATCTTCAATAAAATATTGAGATTTAAAAAACCAAAAATCTCCCAAGGCAAGGATTTGCACACCATAGTCTTGAGGGTAACTATATAGGATTTCTCTTTACAAGAAGTCTAAAAGGTGCCTTGGGATATCCAGAGATTTTTAAAATCTGCATCTCTTGGAGTGCCTTGACTCCATATTTCCTCCTCCTTCTTAGGGCACATGGAGGCACATTCGGGTTTTGAGGCCTTGTAAAGATCCTAACGCAAGGCTTTGCACACCATAGTCTTGAGGGTAACTATATAGGATTTCTCTTTACAAGAAGTCTAAAAGGTGCCTTGGGATATCCAGAGATTTTTGAAATCTGCATATCTCTTGGAGTGCCTTGACTCCATATTTCCTCCTCCTCCTTGGGGCACATGGAGGCACATTCGGGTTTTGAGGCCTTAGAGGATGACAATCCTTCTTCCAGTCACGTCCCTTTGGGCGGCCATGTAGAGGTTGTGGTGGAGGTTCTACTATATGCTGTTGCTATGGAGGTGCTTGTAAATATAAAATAGGAGGTGCGCTCCCCTTAGTTGTAGAGCCTCCTTGTTCACCGCATGCTTATTGGACTTCTTCTCATGTTGGAAGGGGACCCATATTGGTAGGGAGGGTCTTCCCAGCACGTTTCCCTTGTGGAGGTGGAATATTTTATCCTTCCCATGGTGGATGGAGGACCCTGCTCCCTCTCCTACTCGCTGTCACTTGAGGATTCTGTACTATCGAGATCGCGAGGATGCTTTCTAGTACTAGTAGCAACATTGGAGGACCCTGCTCCCTCTCCTACTCGCTGTCACTTGAGGATTCTGTACTATCGAAATCGCGAGGATGCTTTCTAGTACTAATAGCAACATCGGCATGAAGTGGAGGTACTCTAAGTGCAGTATTTTTAGTTCAAGCCATGGGTGAGAAAGTGAGGAGAGTGAAAGTGAAACGATAAAATTGAGGCCGTAGAGCCTTTTTAGAGGCACTTGAACATTAGGTCAAATTTTTAAAAATGACAATTTAGTGTGAAGCCAAAAAACAACTTAATGCCAATTACAATTTAATGCTGTTTCAAACAAAATTTTCTGTTTCTAACCATTGTAGCACGCCATGTAGCGTGGCGTGTTGGCCCACTACTTTGGTTCCATATAGCCTTATTGGTCTCCTTCATGCGGAGTTGGACTACTTTTGTAATTTGAGATGCCTTTGCTTTCTCTTTCAATAAGCTTGTACTCAATGTCAAAAAAACTAATCAAACATTTCAATGAGGTAATTTGTTTGTGTCACCCCTCCACCATGATGCGTGTTCTTGAAATAGATTCCCTTTTCCCTATAATGTGACTTCTCCATCCCTTGGGTGCTCCACATGTCAAGGGAACCATTCTTTTCCAAGTAATATGATCCATGAGCATAAACAATATGTTGGAAACAAGCAATTGCCTGCATGACTATAAATACATATAGATTGTAACAACTAAGTTGATAATAACAAAAATGTACCATGTAATGGGTGATTGATGTTTCCTCCCAACTGTCAATGACAAGTCCAGTAAACTCGATGATTGTTGTCCTGAATATGCCTTGTTATTCAGCACTGGTAGTACTTAACAGCATGATCGACACCATCTTGTCAAAACAAGCCCAAACCTTTACACGCTTGTTAAGAAGACTTGATTCCTTATCACAGTCAATAGTACACTTGCATAACTCTTTCCACAACTCCCATCTTGCTTTGGAGTTTTTCCTTGACATGTGCAAAAATCTCCTAGCCTTTTCTCCACTCATTGATACTTGTTGTGCCACAACGTGATTATCTCCAGACATCTTTACATCTTTCATTATTTTGATGTTGCCTCCATGCATCCCTAGAGAGTTGAGTAGATCCTCCACTTTGGAAATGGCTTCCATGGATCAAGTGGATGGCTTCATTGTCCTCAATGTGCAATTTGAGCAACTTAGCAAATATTCTCTTCATGGCATGTAATGTGCAGAAGTGATTTTTTTCACATGGGAATGAAATAATGGGATTCCATGTAGTCTGGCAATGATTCCAAGTTGCATGATATGACTCCATCAATCCATCGCAATTCATCTTTCTTCTTGCACTTTTTCTTTGATTTCTTCATGCATAGAGGTCAAGGAAGTAAAGAGGTGCACTTGTGTCACAACCAAGCTGTTGAAAAATAGGTAGAGGGAGAGGAGATACACACACAGGAGCAAACCCTAACCATAGAGGGAAGCCATCTCCCTTCTCACACAATGCATAAAGCCATAATCCATAATACACACAACACACTATTAGTTGTGTCCACACACATCTAACCCTAGCTAATGTCCACACACTATGACCAGCTGGACGCGGTCATTTATGTCTCACACATGTTCCTACCTAACATGCCAGCACATAGCATAGCTGGCACACACTGACATCGAGCTTGAATCTCAACAGCCCCTCTCAAGCTCATGATGTACTACCATAGATGAAGATGTAGATGAGCTTGGGATATCAAAGCTCTCAACACTCCCCCTCAAGCTCATCCCACGTACTCCCAACAACAGAGTACAGAAGTACTCAAACTTCTCCCTGCTAAGTGGCTTTGTAAAGATGTCGGCCACCTGCTCGTCAGTCTTCACATACTGTAGATAGACCGTACCATCCAACACCTTCTCTCTGACAAAGTGATAATGGACCTCTATGTGTTTGGTCCTCGCATGAAATACTGGATTCTTGGCCAACTATATACTGCTCATGTTGTCACAATGAATGACAACTTTGCCATCGATAGGCTCACCCAAATCTGCCAAGAGATTCTTTAACCATATTGCCTATTTGGTAATGCAACCAAATCCCATGTGTCGTTATGAACCAATGCGTCCATCTCAACATCCATTGCTTTCTCCCATACATTGCTTTCTCCCATCAGATATGGCCTAGACATAGTAGTAGAACTAGAACTTGCTTGTGGCAAGTTCACAAGCACATCAGCTTCAAGTGACTCAATGACACCCTCATCCTTTGCTTTGTACCAACTAGGAAGCTCATCAAACACCACATCTAGTGAGATAACCACTTGTCTAGTTTGTGGATTGTAACATTTGTATGCCTTACGATCCTGTGCATATCCAACAAACACACACTTCTTTGCCTTAGGATCCAACTTCCTCCTTCTTTCGTCAGGCACATGTACATAAGCTATGCAACCAAAAACTTTGAGGTGTCCAATGTCTGGCCTAAAATGTTGCCATATATATAGGCAGTGATGTGTGTGAACACACTTAGGACCGTCGGGGCACTTTTTCCCTCTTTAGGAGGTTTTTTCCCCCGGCTTGTATATACGCCCATCCTTCTAGGGCTAACTTATCTTTTGTACATTGACACAATCTAATACACTTTGTGTTGTGTGCATTCTTGCTGCTTCTTCTCCAAGCTTTGTGTGCTTTCCTACAACCCTAATTCCAACAATTGGTATCAGAGCAGGCATCGGCTCCCAGGGCTACGCTGCCGGCACCTTCTGACTCACGTTCTTCTTCTGGCTCTGTTTTTGCATTTCAAGTTCTGCACAGGTGTTTTCGTCATTTTCTGCAAAAATTTTGATAGTGCAGTTTTCTACAAAACAGGCATACGTACTCTATTGTGGACCGTGCTACATAGCACGAGTTGTTTTCTGTTCAGTGTTTGCTTCATTACAGGTAGCTTTTGCATCAGTTTCAGTCAGTGGCCATGGCTGATAACAACAATGATGTATTTCGCATGTTATCTGCTGATGACAAATTGGATGGAGATAGCAACTACCCACTTTGGGCATACATGATGCAGCATGTTTTGGTTGCAAAAGGAGTATGGAACATTGTGCAGGGTATGGATGTACGTCCAAGTTCTGTGGATGTAGGATCTGTTGAGGATGTTGCGCAGGTTCTAGCAGCTCTACTGTTGCTGCTGTTTTACCCACTGCTGAACAAGCTCGTTGGGATGGTAAAGATGCGCAGGCTCATGCCTTGATTGCACTTTCTGTTAAACGTAACATCACCCCACATATTTGTTTAGCTAAAACAGCAAAACAGGCTTGGGATATTCTAGCTGGTTTGTATGCAGGTCGTAATATAACGAGGCAAAAATCGCTTACCTGCGTAAAGAGCTAGAATTGAAGATTATGCAAGAAGATGATGACATGAATGTTTTTCTTGCTGAGATTAAAGATCTCAAAGAACAGTTGATTTCTGCAGGTGAGATTATTCCAGATCATTCTCTTGTGTAGACTGTTCTTGATGCTTTACCTGAGACATATCAGACTTTTGCTTCCACGTGGAGACTTCTTAATGAGGACAGACCTGATGCTGTCAAGTATGATACTTTAGTCAACAAGCTCTTGCAAGAAGCGCAGTCCAGGCAAAACAGGGCTAGGCGCAGTGTGCAGTTTATCAAGCATTTATTGCTGCCCAGCAGCAGCAGAGAAGAAGTGGTAAGGCAGCCCCTTCCACTGTTTCTTCTCCTATTAGTAGGTCTGCAACTTCTTCTCCTTCCACAGGTAGCAACAATAAGTCTGAGAAGGCTCTTGATAAAGGCAAGAAAAAGACCAGGTGCAACTATTGTAAGGCAAATGATCATGTCATTAAGAATTGCCCTAAGCTAAAGGCTAAAGAGGCAAAGAAGAAAGAGTCAAATGCAGCCACAATAGCGGATGCTTCTACAAATGCAGATTCTGCAAATGTTGTGCAGGATACAGAATGGGCATTTAGCGTGTATTGCCAGTATGACCCATCTGTACATGATGCATGTTTGGCAGTTTATGTTGACTCTCATGTATGGTATTTTGACAGCGGTGCTACAAAGCACATTACCTCGCATCGTGATATGTTCACTTCTCTTGAGGCTGTCCCTAATGGGAATACTGTCACATGTGCCAATAATGCTTCTTACCCAGTGAAGGGCATTGGTAAAATTATGCTTACTGCTGCAAATGGCAGTGCTTTCACACTTTCAGATGCTTTGTATGTGCCAGGGATAAAGAAGAATCTATTGTCTGTCTCTGCGCTTGCTAGACTTGAATTTGTAGTCAAATTTGTGGATGACAGATGTACTGTTCATGATTTGACTTCTGGTGATACAATTATTGTATCTGGCACCTTGTTTTGTGGGCTCTATAGGCTCAATTCTTATGACAAGTGTGTGGAAGATTCAGCAAATGCAGTTTCTGATGAAAAGGCAGTTTCAGATGAAAAACTATGGCATGCTCGTTTTGGTCATCTGAACTTTGCTAGTTTGCTGTGTTTGCAGAAATTTGATATGGTTGCTTCATTGCCCCCTCTTGAGGCACCATTGAAACATGTTTGTGAAGGCTGTATTTTGGGCAAAATGCAGCGTTCTGCGTTTCCAAAGGATGGTTCTGTGCGGGCCACTCGCAAATTGCAGCTTGTACATAGTGATGTATGTGGGCCTATGCAAACTCCGTCATTTGGTAAACACTTGTACTTCGTGACTTTCATTGATGATTACTCAAGGCATGCATGGGTATATCCACTGAAGGCAAAGTCCGAAGTGTTTTTGTGCTTCAAACAATTTATGCTTATGGTTGAAAATGTATCCAATTGTACTGTGGGCACCCTCCGTTTTGATCGAGGGGGGGAGTACATGTCTAAAGAGTTTGATGGATTTCTGGCTGGTCGTGGAATAAAACACCAATGTACAGTGCCGTATACCCCTCAGCAAAATGGTGTTGCTGAGAGGAAAAACAGGTCACTTATGGAGATGGCACGATGTATGGTCAAGAGCCAAGCTTTGCTACATGCGTTTTGGCTTGAGGCTGTCATGTGTGCTGCATATGTACTCAACACGTGTCCCACTAAGGCCTTGCAGTCTATTACTCCATATGAAGCTTGGCATGGCAGGAAGCCTTCTATTGGTCACTTGCGTGTCTTTGGTTGCTTGGCCTATGCTTTAGTGCCTGTGCAATAACGCAGAAAATTGGATGATAAGGCTGTCAAATGTATTTTTGTTGGTTACAGTGCTGAAAGCAAGGGTTACAGATTGTATCATCTGCAGTCAAAGCGTATCTTGATTAGTCGAGATGTTGTTTTTGTGGAAGATGCTATGCAGTCCTTGTTATCATGTACCAAAGAGACAGGTGTGAGCTCACGGGATGTATTTGATACGTTGTTGCCTCTATTTACAGGTGGGAATTCAAATGTAAGTCCTAATGAGGCAAATATTCAGCCTATGCAGATTTCAAATGACATCATAGATCAGCCTATTTCTGATGCAGATTTACAGGATGTAATTCATGAGGATAGGACTGAAAATGAGCAGGAGGCTAGAGGTATGTCTAAATGGCTGGTGCAAACCTTGCGTGATAGTAAGATTGATGCACCTATGACTAGTCGTACTCGTTCAGGTTTTCAGCATGCCTCTTATGCATCAGATTGTTATGCTTTGGCTGTGTCTAGTATGTGTGAAGAGGAAGAACCTCTTTCATTTGATGAGGCACAAAATTCAAAAAATTGGTTGGCTGCAATGCAAAGTGAATATGATGCTATAATGAAGAATGGTACATGGTCTTTGTGTGATTTGCCTATTGGTAAAAAGGCCATTGGATGTAAGTGGGTTTTTAAATTGAAACGAAAGCCAGATGGCAGTGTTGATCGCTATAAGGCTAGACTTGTTGCAAAGGGTTATGCTCAAGAAAAGGGCATTGATTTTGATGAGACCTTTTCTCCCACTTGTCGTATGACTACCATTCGTAGCATTTGTGCATTGGCAGCTCATAATGGTTGGAATGTACATCAGTTGGACATAAAGACTGCATTCTTGAATGGAGATTTGCATGAGGAGGTGTATGTATCGCAGCCTCGTGGTTTTGTTCAAAAAGGGTAGGAAAACAAAGTGTGCAGGTTGAAAAAGGCTTTATATGGTTTAAAGCAAGCTCCACGAGCATGGTATGAAAAGATACATGCATATTTGACTGCACATGGTTTTCAGAATAGTCCAACAAAAAGCACTTTGTATGTTAAACATGTGGATGATGTACATCTAATCATTGCTCTCTATGTCGATGACATGCTGCTCACAGGACCAAATGAGAGTCATATTGCTGATTTTAAGGCTGATTTGAATGCCTCTTTTGAGATGTCAGATTTGGGGCATTTGCATCATTATTTGGGGATACAATTTAAGCAGTGTGATGGAGGTATTGCTTTGTGTCAGACAAAGTATATTGAGACATTGTTGCGGAGATTTGGCCTTGAAGACTGCAAGCCTATTGCTACTTCAATGGAGACAGGTTTGAAGTTGAGTCTTCATGATGCTGGAGATCACTTTGATGTCACACTCTATCAGACAGCTGTTGGTTGCCTCATTTATGTATGCATTACGAGGCCGGACATTCAGTTTGCAGTCTCACAGGTGAGCAGGTTTATGCATAGCCTAGGGTCTTAGCATTGGAAGGCAGTTAAGCGCATCTTTCGCTACTTGAGTGGCACCATACATCTTGGGTTGTTTTATCCCAAGGGGGGATCGTTGCCGCCAGATTTGCATGCTTTTTCGGACTCAGATTGGGCTGGTTGCTATGACACAAGAGTGTCCCCAAGTGGTTTTTGTTTCATGCTCGGTAGCTCATGCATATCTTGGTTGAGCAAGAAGCAACCTACTGTGGCCACTTCTAGTTGTGAAGCTGAGTACACGGCAGCTTTCACAGCTACGGTTGAGTGTGTGTGGCTCAGACGGCTTATGGCTGACTTGGGTGTTGGACAAGAGTCTGCCACCTCTATCTTCACTGACAGTCAGAGCGCATTGGCAGTTGTGAGAAACCTAGTTTTTCATGCTCGCACAAAGCACATTGAGGTGCATTATCACTATGTCAGGCAGAGACTCTCAGCAGGAGGAGAGATCAGCTTGGCCTATGTGCCAACACAGGACAACCTCGCCGATCTTTTCACAAAGGCGCTTCCTCGTGAGAAGTTCGAAGCTTTCCGCAAAGCTTTGGGCTTGCTTCCCTTTGTGGATTGATCTACTTCGGGCATGGCACTCCCCTATACATGAGTGCCAGCTCTCGTTCACACCATCACTCCCAGGGGGGATTTGTTGCCATATATATAGGCAGTGATGTGTGTGAACACACTTAGGACCGTCGGGGCACTTTTTCCCTCTTTAGGAGGTTTTTTTCCCTGGCTTGTATATACGCCCATCCTTCTAGGGCTAACTTATCTTTTGTACATTGACACAATCTAATACACTTTGTGTTGTGTGCATTCTTGCTGCTTCTTCTCCAAGCTTTGTGTGCTTTCCTACAACCCTAATTCCAACATAAAACCTGTAAGCCGCATCTATGGCGTACTTCCATGTATGGCTGTTGTAGGTGTTTTATTCAGTATATACACTGCAGTAGCACAAGCTTCTGCCCAATAACAATCTGCATGCTCTTATCATTGAGCATTGCCCTGGCCACTTCACAAATGACTCTATTCTTTCTCTCAGCCACACCATTTTGCTGAGGTGTATACCTGCAAGAAGTCAATTGTCTTCTTATACCATGCTTTCTCAAGAAATGCTCAAAAGCATTTGAGGTGTATTCACCACCTCCATCTATCCTCAAACACTTAATCCAAGAACCATATTGCTTTTCTGCAAAAGCTTTGAAATCCATAAACTTTTTCAACACTTCACTTTTCTCTCTGAGAAAGTATATCCATGTCATTCTATTGAAATCATTAATGAATGTCACATAATATAAACTGCCTTTAATAGATGGGTTTTGTGCAGGACCCCATACATCACTATGTACTATCTCAAGTGGCCGGCTACTCATGTTGCCTTCTCTAGGAAACCACAACCTTGCCTGCTTTCCAAACTGACAGGCTTCACAAACATGCATATTCCCATCATACTTGAATCTAGGCAGCCCAACAATGCCTCTTGCCTGCATGTTCTTTAACCTTTGTATATTGACATGTCCAATCCTCTTATGCCACATATCAATGTCTTGTACCACATTTCTGCTTTTAGAGAACATGGCTGATTTTAACTCAGGAATCCCAGCATCCAGCTTAAACAACCTACCTTCTTTCTTGCCTTTAGCAATGACTCTACATCCATGTTTGAAATCCTCAACGAAGCAACCATGCTCGTTGAAACGAACCTGTAATCCTTGTTCTACCATTTGACCAACTGAGGCCAAGCTTTTTGTGATAGAAGGCACATACAATACATCTGACATAGATTTTGTTTCACCATTGTGCATAACCAATGGTACACTTCCAATGGTACACTTCCAACATGTGTAATGGCATGCTGAGTATCATCTCCTGTCTCCACATAGCCTTTCACATCCATAGGCTTCATATGCTCCAACCATTCACCATGACAAGTCATATGGTTTGATGCTCCAGAGTCCATATACCAAGTGTCATCATTTTCAACATTTGTCATCATAGATCCCACAACATGTTTCATGGCAAACAAGTGATTTGCAGTGCCATCATTATTTCTTGATGCATAATTTCCACCATGTTGTGCATAATGTCCACGATGTTGTGCTCTACCCCCTCTCAAATCATTCTGTTTGCGGAAACAATCACGCGCCATATGACCAAATTTCCCATAGTAATGGCATTCCACATCTTGCATAGATGTTTGTTGGCCTTTCCAACGTCCTCTACCACGAGGATTACCTCTGCCTCTCTGAGGTGTATATCCACGACCACCTCTAGCACCATATGAAGGCTGAAAATTCTGTTGTGGTGACCTGTCCTGCCATCCACGACCATTACCAAGGCCACGTGATGCGAATCTCCCCATGCCTCTAAAACCTCTTTGCGAATAGAAAGCCTGATTTTTGCCATTATCATCATGGCTAGTAGATGCATCCTGAAAGGAATCACTGAGTTTGATTTCCTCAACAAGCAAGAGTGAAACCAACTCATCAAAATCTGGTAAGCCTGTACTCCGAACCGAGATGGATGTATCAAAAGATTTATATTCCTTACCAAGACCACGCAAGGTAATATCCACCAAATCATCATCAGGCATGGGGGCATTTATTGTTGCCAATGCATCTGCAAACTTCTTAATTTCTTGCACATAATCATGAATGCTCCTTCTATTCCACTTCACATTATGTATTTGTTGTTGCAACAACTGAGACTTGCGAGCACTCGTGTCTGTATCAAACAACTTCACCAATGTATCCCATGCATCCTTGGGATTCTCAGCATCATGTATGTGTATGAGCATAGCATCCGAAATACATATAGACAGATAATGCAACACTTTGAATGCTCTTTCTGACCATTGCTTATTATGAGCTATAACCTACTGCTGTGTAGGTTGTTGGGGTAGTTCCGGCTTTGGCTCAGCACCTGTAATGAGATTCCAAAAACCTTTTTCCTTCAAAAAACTTTTGATCCTGTACTTCCATGCATGGAAGTTCTTTTTATCCAGCTTTTCACCAACAATTTGTACTGGATTATCCGACATATTTGTCAATGCAAATACACCTTCCGCATAATTCCAAATCTATAAATGAACCTTCCTCAGCTCAACCACACTCCAATGAGTGTTCCAGATACTCCAAAGTACACAACAAACTTCAATTTTGATGTAGAAAATCAACCTGTATGCATCCAAAATGAACTGGCTCACACAGTCCAAGAGTTGATGCACTTTCCAAGGCTCCAAATTACAGTGTAGTGGTTCAATCAAGTGTAGGTAACTTGCATTGACACCTAAACAACCTCAATGTTGAGTATCAACACAATCCGACATGTGTACATATCAATTTTCTCAAACCCCCTTCTCTGTTCTGAGAAAAACCAAAAAAACCAGTAGTAATTTTGCTCTAATTTCTTCAATCCTTGTCCAAATTGAGCAACCAGGCATTCATTAGCTTAGTAATGATTTCCACTAACTCCATGTAAAAGGAATTAGTCCAATTGTTTAAGACCAAAGAGTAATTGATTGATTAATCACACTCTGTTTCTCTGCAACCAGTAGACAGCCTGTTTAATCAGCTCATTTCCAGCTCAATTAGGCATAATTGATCAAACCAACCATGTAGCATCCTTCTCCCTAGTGTGTACCACAAATTTTCTCAGCCAATTTTGATGCTAACCAATCACCTCAGTGGATCCTCCACTTATCAAAAAACTAAAAAAAGTACTCTGTTTCTGCTGTCCAGCCTGCGTCGCCTGCTCCTGAGGGATTTGGGAGTGTTTATAATGTTAATTGATGATGGAATTAAGTCCCCAACACACCTAGGCAAGTGTGCAATCCATCAATGCTTTGATTTTTGCCAAAAACATGCTCCAAATGCATCAAAATTTTGTTGAAATATACAAGTGAATAGGGTGTGTGTGGGAACAAGCTCTTGGATAGAGGCTGTAAAAGAGGAGATGTAATTGTGAAAGAACCTGTGAAAAGGTGAGAAGAATCTACTGGGAGAGAATAAAGGGTAGCATGAGAGAATTTAGGAGTGTGGAGATATTCTGGGAGATATTCAGGGAAAAGAGAAGAGGTGGAGAGAATCAGGCAAAAGGTGGAGATATTCTGGGAGTGAATCATGGAGAAATCAATGGGATTTGATGCTTGATGTAAACTCTATAAATTAAGGCATAGCCCTAATGAGAATTTGCTAGTTTTTGAGTATCCATGCCTACATTAATCTATTTGCTAATTATTCACTAATTACATCTTAATCATTTGCTAATCACTTTGTTAATGATGTTGATTCTAGTGTTTGATCCACCATAGCTTATCATTTTGCTCAAAATTTCAACATGGTATCAGAGCCATGCCTAGAATCAATCAGATTTATGAGCCCATTAGTTAATTAATTAGGATTAGTAGAAAATTAGCAAAAAAATCAAAAATTTAGTGAGTTTTCACTTCTCCTCTTCACCCCCAGCCAGTGGAGGACTCCATTCTTCTTGCACAGTCAACATTAGGTCTTGAGCTTTGAACACAAGCTAGCTAACACCTTTAGCTTCATGCTCAGCAAGACGGCGCAACAAACCGCGTAGAAACGAAGGAGAAATCATGAAATTTACTGGCGCTTATTTTTCTGAGTGAAATGGACATTGCAACTTCCACAGATCAAAGCTCTCTAATTCCTCTTAGCCCAAGGGGTAATCAAGCATGCTCTACAAGCTGGTGAAGACAGAAATCAATTTCATCAAGTCTACAGTGAGATCCAAGCTCTTCATCAAATCTGCAGGTGACTTTGGTAAAACAGAGATTAAGCTTTCAATATTTGGTCAAATCTTGTGTTTCTTGGCTTAATCCTCTACTAGACTCATTGCTATTGATGACTTTGAAAGCATTTGAGCTCATTTGAAGTGTAAGGCACCAGATCTGGACTCCCCGCATACTCTGTTTTCTGCACACAAAACAGAGCATTAATTTACTAATCAGTGATTAATCAGTGCTAATCACTGTATTTTGGTGAAATTGAGGGTTCAAATTAACCATTAGGTATCTGATACAGATCCCTATAACTTCAGATTTCAAATCGGAGTTGGTTTGATACTCCAACCATCCCGTACAAATTGGTTACCCTCAATTTAATGTAATTTCTGGTGATTTTATGTTGATAAAATTGTTGTAATCATCTATTAAACACCAGATTGAGTTGTAAAAGGGTAGACATTGCCCTTGAATCTTGAAATTGGATCAAGAGGTAAGACCCCCTTCACATCACCATGAGTTCAGCACAGGAAATAGCCAAATTTAATGGGGAACAGTTTTATACATGGCAGACAAAAACCATGTATTTGCTGATGAGGAAAAATCTATGGGGATTAGTTGAAGGGAGAGATGAATGCCCAGAGAGAGGAGAAAATGAGTGGAAGAGTAGGAATGAAAAAGCATTGGGACTTATTGCACTCAGTTTAAATGATGAAATCATTCATCATATCACAGGGATGCAGTGGGCAAAAGATGCATGGGATGAACTCAATAAGTTATTTGGTACACAAGCAAAAAATTCAAAGATAAATCTGTTAATGCAATTCTACAAATTGGACATGAAGGAAAGTGAACCTTTAATCACACACTTGAACAAATATAAAAGCATTAAGCCAGCTATTGGCAAAAAGGTAGAAGATGATGAAGCATTAGCTGTACTTCTGAAGAGTGTGGACAAAGGAGATTATGAAAACATTGTAGCAACACTAAAGAATGTACCTGAATTGAAGATACATGAGATAGAAGCAGCTCTACTGGAGCAAGAGAGCAGAGGCAAAGAGAAGAAAGGGCTCGACTCAACAGCAGGAGAGGAAAAAGCATTCTTCACCCGAGGAGGATTCTCTCGAGGACGAGGACGAGGAAGAGGCAGAGTAGGAGGGAGGACCTTCACTTGCCACAAATGTGGAAAGCCAGGACACATGGCAAGAGACTGCTACAGCAAACCCAGTGAAGAAGGAACGACATCGGCAAACTTCATGGAGGTTCCAAGGGAAGTGGAGTCGGATCATCTTTTCTGAGAGAGAGAGAGAGAGAGAGAGAGAGAGAGACCCCACAACCCAATGTAACCTGCCCCAATAAAGTAAAACCACCTTTGAGCCATCGATGATGTAGGCCACGTGGTAGATGTATGTGTGAGCACTTTAGTCAAGGTCGCGGGCACTTATAGTAGCCTTGGACACATAGAGAGAGAGAGTGTCAAGGACTATGGAGTTTAGGGACTTGAGGCACTGGTCACGGGCTATCAAGTAAGAGGGAAACTTGATACAGGGTCCAGGTGTGCTAGGATTATTCACTTGAGGGGAGGTGTTGAAATATACAAGTGAATAGGGTGTGTGTGGGAACAAGCTCTTGGATAGAGGCTGTAAAAGAGGAGATGTAATTGTGAAAGAACCTGTGAAGTATGAATGTGGATGTATGGATGTGGATGTATGAATGTGGAAATGGAAATGGATGTATGGATGTAGATGTGGATGTATGGATGTGGATGTGGATGTATGGATGTGGATGTATGGATGTAGATGCGGATGTGGATGTGGACGTGAAAATGGATGTATGGATGTAGATGTGGATGTGGATGTGGATGTATGGATGTAGATGTGGATGTATGGATGTGGATGTGGATGTGGATGTATGGATGTGGATGTGGATGTATGGATGTATGTATGTGGATGTGGATGTATGAATGAGGATGTGAAAATGGATGTATGAATGTGAATGTGGATGTGGATGTATGAATGTGGAATGTGGATATGGATGTATGAATGTGGAATGTGGATATGGATGTATAGATGTGAATGTGAATGTGGATGTATGGATGTGGGTATGTATGTGGATGTATAGATGTAGATATGAAATGTGGATGTGGATGTGGAAATGGATGTATGCATGTGGATGTGGATGTGGAAATGGATGTATGGATGTGGATGTGGATATGGATGTATGAATGTGGATGTGGATGTATGGATGTGGATATGGATGTGTATGTATGAATGCGGATGTGGAATTGGATGTATGATGTGGATGTGTATGTAGAATAATGAATGCAAATGTGTATGCAAAATGATGTGTCGTCGATATGAGTGAATGGATGAGATGTGATGACATGTGAATTGAGATATGAATATATGATATGTGATGTGAATGTATCTGAGGTGATGAGATGGAAAATGATGTGATTGGATGAGAATGAGTACACATATGAATGGAATGTGGAATAAGTAATGTGGACTGATGAGGGATAATGTGGAAAGACGAGAGTTCAATATAGAAACTTTATTTGTGACATGTTTGTAAATGATTGTTTTATGTCAAGAATGCTGGGGAAGCATTTTGACTGTCTTGTGATTAAGGTCGTGGAGACCTAACTAATAAAGTTGCAACTACTGAGACGGAGAGTCAATGGAGGACGTCTCGCGTAACAAGGTCGGCCGAGGTCTTGACCAGCCTCGGTTCGATTTAAATGGTGAGCTTCCGATACCGTGGATGAGGAACCAAGGAAGCGGCCTATGAGTGAAGCGCTAGGTGACCTGTGAAGGATCCTAGAGGGTGCTGACCATATGGTGCTCAGGCTTTGGGTCGCCTTAGATATTCACACGTGCGTCGTGGAAGATATTGGAACAAGGAGTAAGAGTTGTTTTCTGAAACCGAGTATGGATCTGGTTGATTGACCTTGCTGGTCCTCAACTGATGAGTCCATAGCTCTCGTATATGGATCTGTTGGTTGATCTTGCTGATCTTCAACGAGGATTCCATCTTGATTTTTATAAGTGATTATCTGCCGGGTACTATGAGCTAGGAACTATCGAAAAGAACCCTGAGTGAACAGGTGGTGAGCGTTCTGGTTGCCAATGATGCCATAGAGGCTCCGATGAAGGAATGACTGAAATTAAGATTCAACCAGATAGTTGGAAGTTTATGATCGATAACACTATGATTTCATTAAATGACTAAAATAAATACATTTGAATCTAGGAAAAAGGCAATTTCATATTGGGTGTGTAAGTGGTGTGACTGCAGCTAAATTTGCTTAAAAATTCAGCTAGGGGACCTGGGAACTCTTTTCCTTGGTACCCGGGACAAAACCTAACCAAATTCCTAATTGGATCCCATCACTACAGTGGTTGGACGGTTGGCTAACCCATGGGACTGGATGGGGTTAGGCTGGACTGATGGATCTGTAAAATGAGACTCAATTTCTATTGTAGTACGCTAGATGAAGAAAATCCCGGATAGTAATTGTTCTATGGAAAAAGGAATCAACGGCTGTGCCTCTCAATGGAGAAAAAAGTGTTGATCTCTATGATCCAAGTGCAAGTTTTTTCCTTGATCTGACCAAGTGACTTTAGGTTCGGTTGGATCAGTTTGGTCAGTAATGACCCTGACTACGTTAGAGTAAAATTTTATCCTGGAGGAATCGCCTGTGCTTTTCTGGCAAGGGAAGTTTTTTTAAGTTCGGTTTTGGAAGAACCGAGGAATTAGTCACCTGTCTGGATATCCTTGGGCGAGGCCCTGAGTGTAGGACCCTGCCCCGCGTAAGATGTGCTATTTCCGCTGCTAGCACCCAGAATTGATGAATTCGAATGTGGTTGATATGATTTTTAAATTCCGGTTGAGAACTGATGAGTTGATTTGGATTCTAATTGAAAAATGATGATTCTTGAAATTTGGTTAAAATGTAATAAGCTGAGCGAACCCGCAAATGAGGATGAATGGGACGAATCCCTTTGATGATGTTCATAACTAGAATGATGTTCATAACTAGAATGATGTTAATAACTTTAGCAAATCACTATGAGATTAGTGGATTGTGCTGACAGATTACTACTGTTAACTTTTGATCAGTCGATCAAGTTAAGAGTTCATAAATTAAAAATCTGAAAAATTGAAATCCCCATGGAGGATTATTCAAATAGAAAAATTCAGTCTGATGGACCATTATTGTGTTAAAGATATGAATGAGATATTCTGAATGAATTGTCAACTGATAATGCGTGCTATATGAGTATCTTTATCCCTTGACTCTGTGCGGAGCCGACCTATTTAGAGAACCCCAGAATCAGTTGAATCAAAAATCGGATTGAATCATAAATAAAGAGACTTAACAAGAATTTTTGTATTGATAGGAATATGGATCGAGGTCGTCGTGGTAGAAATATTAACCCCCAAGTCGATGAAGAAGAGCTCAACTTGGATGTTTGTAAAACAACTCTTCATAGTTCGCAGCCTGGACCTTTCAAGGGAGAAGGGGAAAACTTGGGCGAGGCTGTGGAGAAGTGGATTGAATCAATGGAAGAATACTTCAATGTCACCGGGTACAATGAGAAGAGCAAAATGGCTCTTGCAAGGCTAAAGATAGTGGAGTCAGCTAGAGTGGCATGGAAAAACCACTGTGAGACAAACCGTCTCGACCAAAATACCCAAACCTGGACTGATCTCAGAATTTACCTAAGGACGAGGTTCTATCCTCCCGGCTTTTTAGAAACAAAGATGAACAAATTCTTAGAGTTAACCCAGGGGAGTAGAACTATTGAAGCATATCGCCCTCCTCCTCAAATACTCGCCTCCGCTGGATGAAGAAGAGCTCATGGCTAGGTTCATTCAGGGACTGAAAGAACCTTTGAATATCCTGGTGAAGAATGCCAAGCCAGTTTCCATGGCCGAAGCAGTTCGGATGGTGAAGGATTTCGCCAAGGCCTTTGATGTCAAAGTCCCGCCAAAGCCAGCACCATCACCTTTCAAAAGGTTTTTATTCCCAGAAGGTGATTCCAACCTTCCTCCACCTAAGAGATATCAGGGTCAAACCCAAGATATGGGAAGTTCCAGAATGGAAGAAATGTCCTTTTCCCGAAACTCAATCCCCTAGATTTCAACTTCAAAAGTTCCACCCTTGAACAAGAGAGTGAAATGCTATAACTATCAAGGGTTTGGACATCGCAGCATGGATTGCCTAACTCCTTTTGGATCAAGGTTTTCAGGGCAGGAAAATCAGGGATCAAGATTCCAGACTCCAGCCCCTTCCGTCCAGAGTAATCAGGGTTATCAGGAAAATCCCAGAGGTAGACCCTCTATCCAACCTGCAGTTTCAATCCAAGGTAATGCAAGACCTCTACCTCAGAACAGAGGAAGTCAAAGAGAGTTGTTCCCAAATCGGCCGTCCACTTCCAAGGCAGTAACACTGGAAGTGATTGAAGAAGATGAAAGAGATGATACTCCACCTGCGATATGGGAACATCTCGCGTTTTTTAAGTGGGTAGAATGTAAGATTTCTCCCCAGCCTCTCAGGATATCCAGTATCTTCCCCTGCAGTCAAATCCCTCTTTAGAAATATAAAAGATCTTGTTTCTACCAATTTTAGCCTAGAGAGAGAAAATCTTCTAGAGAGTGGTAATTCAGTTTTTAAATATTTTTGGATGGAAACATATCTCTTCTTATTAAAATAAGTTCCCCTGAAACAGAAGTTCAAAAAGATTTTCAGAAGGTGCATTAGAAATCAAGTATAATCTATTCACAAGAGGCCTTATCCTGAGGTTCAAGATTTTTTCAAAATTTTATTAGTAAAAAACTATGAGTATTACTAAAAAATGAGATATTTTGGATATAATGATTCCATTTTGACACATGTGTAAGGAAGGGAAGTCCCTTCAAGGAGGTGCCTACTTCACATGCTTGAATGAGTTTTAAACTCAAAAATAATGTGATATTTTTATCTCTCCTCTCTCTTGGATCAAACCGAATAAAAAAGGAACCAAACTAGGCCCAAATCTAGTCCAAATTCAACCAAACTGAATCTGGAAAATTCTAGAAATCACTTGGTCTTGGTTAGAGCCTCCCTCTCCTATAAATAGAACCTGAGCCCTTTGTTAAAAAAATAGGAGAATTATACTATTCCAGAATTATGCTGAAATAATGATAATTTTTACTATTCTCTAGAATTCTCTCCAAATTGAAGAAATTGGAGCTTCCCTCCTTCTTCAATCTCCATTGGTGGCTCCATCAACACACCAAACCAATTGATTGGTTGGGGGCCTCTACCGTGATCAAAGAATCAAGCAATTTGTAAGGTAAAGTGTGAATTTTGATCTTTTTCGATAATTTCTCAATGTTTCTCTCTTCTCAACCCCTCTCAAGCTTGGGAAGCTTAATTGGAATGGCTTTTTAATGCTATTGAAGTTAATTGATGAATGGTAATAAGAAAATACATAAATTCCCATTTATGTTTAATTTTAATGGTTTTTATGATTTTTATCTTCTCTAAAATGATTATGATGTTATGCCTCATTGAAAAAAGGCATTCCCCACTCTTCTTTAGTAAATCCAACCATTCTTTATCCTAGATGAATGATTAATGGTGGATAGAATCAAGTTTTTCATAATGTTTTTCTTAAATAAGTAGAAATTATTTACATTAGAATGATTTAAATACTCTTGGTGAAATTCTAGTTGATTTTAGAGAGTCATTGAAATTTAAAAAATGGCCAGCCATACAAAGGAGGTTATGGCAAAATTTTTTAAAATTGTGTAGAATAAGTTTTATTTTTTTAATTCAAAAAGAGTAATTCCCATCGTATATGTATTCTTAAAGTGTTAATTTTCATCCTAGGTATAAGAAAATACATACTAAAAATATGTTATTAAAAAAGTGTTACTTTCTTTAGAATTAAGTTCTATGCATAGAAGGAAGTATATTGAAATTGTTATTCTGATTATAAAAGAGTGATTTTCATCATAAATGATTTGTATGCATAAACATATGCATAAAAGATATTTTTTTATATTAAAAGTGTGATTTTTATCATAAATAATTTTATGCATAAATTAGATGCATAAAAGAAATTCTTTTATATTAAAAGAGTGATTTTCATCATAAATGATTTGTATGCATAAACATATGCATAAAAGATATTTTTTATATTAAAATATTTATTTTCATCATAAATGATTTGTATGCTTTAACATATGCATAAAAGATATTTTTTTATATTAAAAGTGTGATTTTCATCATAAATGCTTTTATGCATAAATTACATGCATAAAAGAAATTCTTTTATATTAAAAGAGTGATTTTCATCATAAATGATGTGTATGCATAAACATATGCATAAAAGATATTTTTTTAAATTAAAAGTGTGATTTTCATCATAAATGATTTTATGCATAAATTAGATGCATAAAAGAAATTCTTTATATTAAAAGAGTGATTTTCATCATAAATGATTTTATGCATAAATTAGATGCATAAAAGAAATTCTTTTATATTAAAAGAGTGATTTTCATCATAAATAATTTGTATGCATAAAAGATTTTTTTATATATTAAAAATGAGATTTTTCATCATAAATGGATTTTATGCATAAATTAGATGCATAAGAGAAATTCTTTTATTCTAAAAGTGTAATTCCTACTAAATTGGATTTATGCATGGAAAGATGCATAAAGAATTTATTTTAACCCAAAAGTGTTATTCTCATCAATTTTGATTTTATGCATAGAAAGATGCATAAAGAATTTTAATTTATATTCAAAAGAGTTATTTTCATCAATTTTGATTTTATGCATGAGAAGATGCATAAAAGGTTGAATTTTAATTCAAAAGTATTATTCTCATTTAAAATGAATTTATGCATAGGAAGATGCTTAAAAGATTGATTTTTATTTCGAAAGTGTTATTCTTCTTAAAATGGAATTTATGCATAAATAGATGCGTAAAGAAATCTTATATCAAAAATAAGAATTCTCTTGTATTCTATAAATAGATATGAGGATGTGAAATAAATCAGATAGATGAAAATTAACGAAGAATGGACGGAGATGTATGTATGTGAAAGAATGGATGTAGATGTATGTATGTGAAAGAATGGATGTAGATATATGTATGTGAAAGAATGGATGTAGATGTATGTATGTGAAGGATGTATGTGAAAGAAAAGATGTATGTGTATGTAATAAGTATGGATGTAGATGTGAATGTGGATATATGGATGCGGATGTGGATGTATGGATGTGGATGTGGATGTATGAATGTGGATGTGGAAATGGATGTATGGATGTAGATGTGGATGTGGATGTGGATGTGGATGTGGATGTGGATGTATGTATGTGGATGTGGATGTGAAAATGGATGTATGGATGTAGATGTGGATGTGGATGTGGATGTATGGACGTAGATGTGGATGTGGATGTGGATGTATGGACATAGATGTGGATGTGGATGTATGGACGTAGATGTGGATGTATGGATGTAGATGTGGATGTGGATGTATGGATGTATGTATATGGATGTGGATGTATGAATGAGGATGTGAAAATGGATGTATGAATGTGGAATGTGGATATGGATGTATGAATGTGGAATGTGGATATGGATGTATGGATGTGAATGTGAATGTGGATGTATGGATGTGGGTATGGATGTGGATGTATAGATGTAGATATGGAATGTGGATGTGGATGTATGAATGTGGATGTGGAAATGGATGTATGCATGTGGATGTGGATGTGGAAATGGATGTATGGATGTGGATGTGGATATGGATGTATGAATGTGGATGTGGATGTGGATATGGATGTGTATGTATGAATGCGGATGTAGAATTGGATGTATGATGTGGATGTACAAATGTGGATGTGTATGTAGAATAATGAATGCGAATGTGTATGTGAAATGATTAGGGATCCATCAGTCCTGCCTAACTCCATCCAGTCCCATGGGTTAGCCAACCGCCCAACCCCACTGATAGGATCCATTTAAGAATTTGGTTATGTTTTGTCCCGAGTACTAGGGAAAAGAGTTCCAGGCCCCCTAGCCAGCGCTTCAATCCAAGTTGAAGATAGTCACACCACTTACACACCCAATATGAAATTGCCTTTTTCAGAGATTCAGCTGTCTTTAAAACAATCTTTTAATGAAACCATAGTATCACTGATCATAATCCTCCAAAATATCCAGGTTGAATTCTAATTTCCAATCATTTCTTCATCGGTGTACCTATGGCATCATTGGCAACCAGAATGCTCACCACCTGTCCACTCAGGGGCCTTTTCAATAGTTTTTCCTAGCTCATAGTACCCGGCAATATAATCACATAAGAAAATCCAGATGGACTCTCCGTTGAAGATCAACAAAATCAACCAACAGATCCATATAAAAGAGTCATGGACTCATCCGTTGAGGACCAGCAAGGTCAATCAACCAGATCCATGCCCGAGTTCAGAAAACAACTCTAACACCTTGTTCCATTTTCTTCTTCGACGCACGCGTGGGTATCTTAGGGTCAGCACCCTCTAGGATCCTTTGCAGGTCGCCTAGCGCTTCACTCATAGGCCGCTTCCTTGGTCCCTCATCCAATGTACCGGAAGCTCACCATTTCAATCGAACCGAGGCTAGGTCAAGACCTCGGCCGACCTTGCTATACGAGACCTTGCTATGCAAGACCTCGGCCGACCTTGCTATGCGAGACATCCTCCGTTGACTCTTTGTCAGCTGTTGCAACTTTATCACTTTGGTCTCCACATGACCTCATTCACACAAGATGGTTAAAATGCTTCCCCAACATTCTTGACATTAAATTATCATTTAAAAACAGGTCATAAATACAGTTTCTAACGAACTCTGATCTTTTCACATCGTTCCACATCATTTCCCGTTATTCTACATTCTTCTAAATCTATTTACTTTACTCGATCCACATTCTTCTAAATCAATTTACTTTACTCAATCCACATCCAATCATATGTATTCTCATCGTCCTTCATCCATTCTCATCCAATCACATCCTATTACATCTCATCACATCTATCCACATCTATCCTCATCACATCTCATCCATTCTCATCTACCCATATCCACATCACATCATATCACATCACATCCATTCACATCTCATCTTATCCATTCACATCTATCTTGATTCACATCACATCTACTCACATCACATCTCTTCCCACATCACATCCATTCACATCTCATCTTATCCATCCACATCTATCCTGATTCACATCTCATCTTATCCATCCACATCTATCCTGATTCACATCACATCCACTCACATCACATCTCTTTAATTCACATCTATCCCAATTCACATCATATCACATCCACTCACATCACATCTCTTTCATTCACATCTATCCTGATTCACATCACATCACATCCATTCACATCACATCTCTTCCATTCACATCTATCCCACATCACATCACATCACATCCACTCACATCACATCTCTTCCATTCACATCTATCCCAATTCACATTGCATCACATCCACTCACATCATATCTCTTCCATTCACGTTACATCTCACCCATTCACATCTACCCCGATCCACATCTCATCACATCACATCCATTCGCATCACATCTCACCCATTCACACTTATCCTGACTCACATCACATCATATCACATCCATTCTCATCACATCTCACCCATTCACACTTATCCCGACTCACATCACATCACATCTCATCCATTCACACCTATCCTGATTCACATCACATCTCATCCATTCACATCTACCCTGATTCACATTACATACATTCTATCCACATTACATCACATCCACATCCATCCATATCTCAACACATGCAAACACATTCCATCTCATTCATCCACATCCATCCAGTCATTCGCATGCGCGTCTATCCACATCCATCCATTCATCACATTCACATCCATATATTTTCGCATCACTGATCATTTCATTCATATTTAGTAGCTTTTTCTCTATGGATATTTTCATACTGTTTCTCAATTTTCTCAAGTGGAATATATTCGATATTCTTCTTTTTGAGTAAAAGATTCATGGGATTTACAGAAATCAATTCTACCCATATTTTCCAATAATGCTCAAAATTTCACTTTTGATAATTACTCATAATCTGAATTATGCTAGAAATTTCTCTTTCTCTATTTAATTTCTTGGATCTCAATTATCATGGAAGTTCCTCTTTTTGCATTTAATTGATTAATTCTAAATGTCATGGGAATTCCTCTTTTATCATCAAATAAATTTATCTAAAATTCCTCTTTAAATTTAAATAAAATATCCATTATTTCCAATATGCTAAGAATTTCACTTTTTCCATTTAAATGATTGAATTCCAAATGTCATGGGAATTCCTCTTTTATCATTTAAAATTTTCTTGCATAAATGAAATTTATCTAAAATAAAATATCCATTAATTCCAATATGCTAAGAATTCCACTTTTCCCATTTAAATGATTGAATTCCAAATGTCATGGAAATTCCTCTTTTATCATTTAAATTTATCATGCATAAAATAAATTTATCTAAAATAAAATATCCATTAATTCCAATATGCTAAGAACTCCGCTTTTTCCATTTAAATGATTGAATTCCAAAATGTCATGGGAATTCCTCTTTTATCATTTGAATAAAATTACCATAATGTTTTCTTTTCTTAATTATTTAACTATGCATAAACCTTAAAATTTAGTTTTTCCATTGAAAGTGATGAAAATCATTCTTTTAGCCTAGGATATTCAATCCTAGAATATGGTAGGAAGTCTTCTTTTCACGTTATGCATAAGAATGAATTATGTATCAATTTCTTAAAAATTTTGCCATACCTCCGCTGCTATTACTGATAATTTTTAATATTTTTAAAAAGAATAAACTTAGTAATACAATTAGGATAGTATAACTATCTTCTAAACTTAAATCCAATTAATGGATTTAAATCATAAGATTATCATAATTTTAGAAGCATAAAAGTATAAAAATGTAAGGTTCCTCCCTTTAAAAATGGGAGAAACACTTAAGATAGTCCGCTAAGTCTTATCTTGGGAAAAATTTCCTATTCATCGACATCTTGACCCTATAGAGATTCAAGGATACGACTCATAGGTATGACCTAGCTCTATCCCGCAGGGGGAGCGTGATTTTCTAAACATCAAATCACCCATAGGGCAATTGATCAAAAATTGGGCAACTACTAGACTTGATTTCTAGAGACAACGCTTTTTTCCTCATCTTATGCAAGGCACAGCCGCTGGCCTAGTGCATTTTTTTTAAATTTTTGTAATTTTGTGCATAATTAGTATTTTTTTTAGCGTGATTCATAATTTTTGTAATTTAAAAAAAAAGTTAAAAAAATCATTAAAAAATAATAATAAAAAATAGGATAGATAGTTACACCACACATACTCATTTTAGTTGCATTTAGTGATTAGGGAGGGTAAAATATATATATATATATATACATATATATATATATATATATTTCTTAAAAAAAAAAAACAAATGAAACAAAACAAAACAAAAAAAACACATAAAAAACCAAAAAAAATTTGACCTTATGCATTTGCGGTCGGGACGTCTTATAGATTCTGCCATAGGGTCTAAGGCACCTTCTAGAGTACCTACGCAGGAAAGTGGGACACCCAATCGGTAGAAAATTTGGCAGATATTGCTGAAACCCTTTCTGAATCCCAATCCGATACCCTTTCCTCCAGAACAACTAGTTCATTGTCCATGGACAATCTAGGGCCGTCACATAGTCATCCCTTAGCCCCAGATAGGACACCCACAAGATCTTTTAATCCTTTTGAAGCCGACACTATGGGGTTAACACTCAATGTGAGACTCCAATATGTCTACACGAATGCTCAAGGAGCTGAGATCTTTAGGGATCCACAACAACGGTATCTTGTTAAGATCGCAGACATTTTCTCAGAACTTGATAGAGAACCTCTAGTCAATGACCAGGGTAACATGTACATGGGTGGAGATGGTGTTCGCTACGAAGTCACCTACCATCCAGAAAATGTAGACAAATTAGGGGAGCTCTCTAAACCGAGTTCTTTGACTTATCAAAGCTTTCCAACGCAAGGGAGTCTAGAGATGACTGGCTCATTGAGCCGGACATGCCTGGACCCTCCAATGCCCAGTCCTCAAAACCATCCATAGATGATTTACTTCTTGTAGATCTAAATTTGGAAAGGGATAGGAAAGGCAAGAGCAAAATGGATCAGAGGGCTGAGAACCAATGGGAGTTTGTACGACAAATTCCAGTGACAAAGGTCTTACAGGATGACCCACTTCAAGAGGTCTATAAGGACTCGTTAGAGGGATATTATGCCACAACTAGATTGCCACAGCTCGATCTTCCTCTAGCACTGGTGGTGGTAGTTGAGAAGCTTGTAGGACACATGAACCGAATAATTGATAAATGGGCCAATGAATACCAAACCTTAGATTGGAAAGAGATTCGGGAGCTCAAGTGGAAAGGACAACCATTATTCATGGAAGTGTTCTCAACAAATACAGCCAAACCAGGAGAGACAGCCTTTCTTGGAGAAACTGTTGCTCCTCCCCTACGAGAGTTCACTAGAGAGGGACCCTCAACATCAAAGTGGACCACTGCTAGTAGCCCAACTCTAGCACCAAGATATAGTCCTACACCAAATGTGCGACCACCGGTCACACCACAACAACATCTTTCTCACTATGACAATCGGAGGAGAGGGGAGCCAACTCGGCCTCCCATAAATGCACCTCTTGAAATGCGGGTGACAAGATCTTTGGAGGGGTTTGGTGAGGCTGGTAATAGGGTACCCACACCAATTTGGGATGCATGTGGACCATCTTACCAAAGAGAGGAACGATTCCCTCTGAGAGTGAGAGGCCGTAGGCCCTATGATGAGTATTCAAGACAAATAAGGCCATCAACTCTTCAGAAACTGGTAAAGAAGTATGAAGGGTCGGGAGATCCATATGACCATGTAGCAGCATTTAGGCAAGCAGTTTGAGCTGAGCAAGTGGCTGATAAGCATACTCAAATTGAAGGATTTGGACTCACTCTTGAGGGAAAGGCCCTTGCGTGGTTTCAGGCACTAGAGGCTTCAGACAAATCTTCTTTACGAGTTTTGGAAGAGAGATTCATTGCTGCTTTTTCCTTGATGGGAATTCAACATGACATGGTAGCACACATCTACTCTTTCAAGCAAGGCGAGAATGAGAGTTAGAGACTGTGTAAATAGAATGAAGCAGTACATTAATCGTTGCCCAGAAGATGAGAAGCCCGCCCAAAGCCGATTAATTTCTCTCTTCTTAAAAGGACTCAAAAATTCAACACTGCATACCCATCTCTATGCGAAGAAGCATACAAATTTCAATGAGTGTTGCCATGATGCTATGGATTTCACCGATAACTTCAAATTCCAAGATGGTTCTGGCCCTGAGGTGAAACCTAGAGATCAGTGGGGTGATGACCAAAGTTCAGGGTCTAGCGCGTTAGTAAATCCAGACCAGATCGCTAACCTAGTACTAAGGAGATTGGGACAGACCTATCGCCCACCCATGCAGCCACAACAACAGCAGCAACGAATGAGGAGTGTACTTCCTACAGGTCCTCACCTTTGTGGAGCATGTGGCGGTAACCATAAAACAGAGGAATGTAATACCTTTTCTCCTCTAGTCACAAACCAACCCACAAAAAAGTGGTGCCAAGCCTGTGCTTGGAACTTTACCCACACCACACAGGAATGTACTCGCATTGCAAGAATGAGACAAGAGCGTGAGCAGCCACACGGGGTGGAGTGGCTCCACAAATGTATCAATAGTATACTAATTTTGAACGTAAACCACAAATGGCACAAGAGCAAGCACGACCTGTTCTTGGTGCCCAACCTCCTGCTCCTGGGACTGCTCCTGTAAGGGTTGTGGACTACGACAATTCAAATATGTGTAGAGAATTGGTAAACCCAGGCTATGTGGAGGAGGAATATGCATCATATTCATCCAAAGAAAATCTCTTTGAAAGTCCCGCATACCCAAGCCCAGCACTGGAGACTCCACCAAGGGAACAAAATTCTTTAATGTTGCTAGGCGGCTACCAACCTAGGACTCCAGGCCCCTCAGGTCAATGGCAGCCAAGGAAAGTAGAGGCCAAACTAATGGGCCCCTGTTATGAGTGTGGAGAACCCCATTGGGCTCGTGATTGTCCACATCGCTCAAGGCAAGCATCTCAATCCAATACAATAGTACAACAGTTTCCACCAATTGAAAGATATTGTCTAGGGTGTTGTGTAGAACACTTCCCAAAGGATTGTCTGCTGAAACCACATGAGGAAGGCACCTCTCAACCAAAGGTCTCACTCAACCTTGTAGGAGCAGTTCCATCACCATCTTCATCTGAAAATGAGGATGTCGTGTCACTTAGAGTCATGACTAGATCACAGACACGAAATGCCGAAGTACAGACTGATGAGACACCTCGAACTAGGGATGCAAAGACAAATCTAGTGGACAAGACCCTACAGTCCAATGGAAAAAAGACCACTAGGAGGAAGAAGAACCGAAACAAGAAAACTAAAAGTGCATCCACTAGTTCTCAAGAAGCCTCTAAACAAAACATGAAGGATCAAACTTTTGCATCCCAAGAAGTGCATGAGGAGCATCAACCTCAACCTGGGCCTAGTGCTAAACAAGATGAGGCTAGTACGACTGAGGATAGTTCTGGGGGTTTTGTTTTTGTGGATAAAGTGGATGAGACTCTAGATGCCATCATTGATGCTCATAGAAGTCGCATTGCAGCTTTATCTGAGCTACCCAAGAAGCTTCAAGAATACCCAAACCCTCGTGAGGAGAAGATCAATCTAGCTGTACATCAGCAACTCATTAGGGAAGCTCAGACAATACTTGAGGGACCACCACCACCTATTCCTCGGGGCCCAACCTCTCTTAAGCCAACATTAGAAACCATACCAGAAGTGTCATCAAGTCGGGAAATGAAAAGTGAGCTCATTTCACAAGCTCATAGCAAAAGGTCTGCACCAATTGACACCCAATTGAAAGGAGGTATTCTGCCACCACCTAGCCTTGCCTTCCCATGCAATGATGAAGTTATTGATGCTAACGAGGACATGGCAAATGAGATGTGGGCCGCAGTTCATGAGAAAGTTAATGAGAACATGTCCTCTATTAGTTCGCCTCCATTCTCTGAGGTGGATTTTACCAGGGGCACGGAAAACAATTCTGGACGCCCAAGCATCCAAGAGGAAGTTCAAACAATTGTTTCTCCTAGAAGTAAGCATACAATGAAAACCTTACCATCATATCTGGGAGAATATGAGAACTGTTCTCAAACCTTGAGGATACCCTCCATGTATAAAAGGTTGACAAAGGAGAAGGATATGAGTATTGTGCAAGCTATTTTGTCAGCACAGTGGCTTGTACCTTACCTTTTCTTGATTTGATAAAAATTCGACCAGAGTTGTGGAATGATATTGCCACATGTTTGTCAGAGCAGGTAATGCTACAAAAGGGTCACCATGAGTGTACTATACACCTTGAGACAAAGCATGTTATGCCAGTTCCTATCAACAAAGTAGGAAAATTTTGTGAGGACGATCAGGGAAATGCTACCCTCCCATTAGAAGTGCGAAAAGTATCTTCAACTGCAATACTTGATAGTGGTGCAGGGGTGGGCATTGTGACAAGGTCCATTTGGGAAAAGTGGGGCAAACCAGCTATTAGGAGTACCAGGATGCGCTTGCAGCTAGCAGATGGAAGCTTAGAACATCCCCTTGGGCTGCTTGAGAACATATTGGTCACCACATGTGGGATTGAATATGAGCACACCTTTGCAGTAGTGGATTTTGGAAAACATCCAAACTATGAAGTGATATTGGGTAGACCATTCATGCGACAATTTCAAATGATTCAAGATTGGGGATACAATTATTTGTACCTCCGACATGATTCTGTCATCACAAGAGTCAACCTAAGGAATCACTCATATCGTGATGTAACAAGGTCTCCAATAGATGAGTTTGATTCTGCTTCATCTGAGGGCTCAAGAGTTACATTGTTAGACGGGCGAGAAGATCTATGGATGTGTGGAGCCTCATGTAGGGATTTCAACACTGAGAGACTTAAGGGTAATCGAAGTGTATCAGATGAGGCATACATTCCACAACCCTTCCCTGAGCATTTAATTGATCCACTAGAATGGAGTCATGTCCTTGCAACATTATCGACATGTGCTTTACCGAAGCCAATTCAATTTTGTGACTCAGATGGATATGATATTATTCCTATACGAATGGTACAACCACGTGCCCTTCTAGATGATTTGTACTATAGGGATACATCCACAACAGCTATGCATGTCAAGGAAGTCTCAGTGGAGGATTTAACACTCGAATCTGCTAATGATGCTGATAAGGAAGATGGCTGGGACTCTGATTTTAATAATAATGTGATAATCCCTGAGGGAGAGTTAGGAAAGGCACGCCTACTCTTGAGAGGAAGGGAGGTTCAAGTAGAGATCCCTCGAAGCCGACCTAAACGTAAATGCTGTAAGAGCCATAAGAGAATCAATAGACAAGATGAGCGGGAACAACGTGAGAGACTACAAAAAGAAAAGGAGGAGTCTAAGAGTGAAAACTCTCGACCATCACCTCACTTCTCAGGAAAGAACGGATATCTATACTATGTCCAAGCACAAGATAGTATCAAAGACCAAGTAAAACAATCAGATGGATTCCAAGCAGGAGAAAAGCTAACAACTGTTAGCAAAAATTGTAAAAAAACGAAGAAACAAAAACCAAAACTCAAGTCTAAAACCGATTCAAAAGAGAGTGTCGGAAGTGCAAAGACAACGGTTGAACAAAAAAATCCGATGCAAGATGGCAAAGAAGAGCTCAAAACCGCATGGTCTTCAATGAGTGAAGACTCAAGTGGACAAGAACAAGGTCTCAATGTTCCTCCCAATTTCACACAGTACACTCTTCAAGATCGGAAGATTGTTCTTCAACAGCCCATGCGACAAAAACCAAGCGTGCCAGGGGTTTCATATGATGGTCCAGAAGATGCAAAAAAGATTGATATTGCTAAGCCAGGAGAAGAGCCTCGCTATGTGTGGATTGCCACAGGCTTGTCCTTAGATGAGGAGAAGTTATTAATTCAAACAATAAAGGAGTATCGCGATGTTTTTACTTGGAGTTATAAAGACCTCAAAGGAGTTGATCCAAGCATATGTCAGCATACAATTCCATTGCGAGAGGATACAAAGCCCTCCAAGCAACGTCCTTATACTTACAATGAAAATTTTGCACGGAAGATAAAGGAAGAAATAGACAAGCTCTTAGAGGCAGAATTTATCTATGAGATTGAACACACTGAATGGGTCTCCCCTATTGTAGTGGTGCCCAAGAAAAATGGAAAACTTCGAGTATGTGTAAACCTCAAGAAGGTAAATGCAGCTACTGTGCATGATCATTACCCACTTCCAATCACGGATCATGTTCTGGAACGAGTTGCAGGGAAAAAGGCATATAGTTTCTTGGATGGATTCTCCGGTTACAATCAAGTGTCAATTGATCCAAAGGATCAACACAAGACAGCCTTTGCTACTGAAGATGGCATCTTTGCTTATCGTGTTATGCCATTTGGTCTAACAAATGCACCAGCAACCTTTCAGCGGTTAATGAGTCATGTATTCAAGGAGTACCTTAGGCAATTTCTTGAGATCTTCATGGATGATTTATGTGTTCACTCACAAGAGCGTGATGATCATATAGAACACCTCAGACTTGTGTTTCAAAAGTGTCAACTTGTAAGGTTCCCCCCTTCCACAAATGGGGGAAACGCTTAAGATAGTCCACTAAGTCTTATCTTGGAGAAAATTTCCTACTCATCGAGCGTGATGATCATATAGAACACCTCAGACTTGTGTTTCAAAAGTGTCAACTTGTAAGGTTCCCCCCTTCCACAAATGGGGGAAACGCTTAAGATAGTCCACTAAGTCTTATCTTGGAGAAAATTTCCTACTCATCGACACCTTGACCATACATAGATTCAAGGATACGATTCATAGGTAAGACCTAGATCTATCCCGTAGGGGGAGCGTAGTCTTCTAAAAATCAAATCACCCATAGGGTAATTGATCATAATTTGGGCAATTACTAGTCTTGATTCCTAGAGACAACGCTTTTTTCCTCATCCATGCAAGGCACAGCCGTTGGCCTAGGCTTCTAGAATAGAATTGCTCGAGAACCTATTTATCTAACGTAGGGCTTTCACTTAATATGTTGGAAAGCTACCCGACTAATCGGGTCCACCCGTCCGTAGGATGGTGCCGTCGGGGCATTCCATCCTCCCACTTTCCACCCTACTCACGCGTCAATTTGTTTTCTAATTAATCCTACCACACTATTTGACATAAACAAACATGTTCCTTAATTAAGGCCCTTTCACAAGGTTTATTAAAACAGCCTTTGTCTTTTTCCACAATAATGCCAAAGACAAGATTTATAAAAACAAAGTTTAAACATGAATCAATTTCATACAAGCCAAACTGGCTCTCTTATTCTTTTCCTTTATACCGCCGATGATCTAGAATTCGGCCTTCCAGCCTCCACATGCTGGGCAAAACCCTACGGGACCATACACCTCATCGTCGGCCGCTGGTGAGGACTCAAGCCGGCCTGTCGCCCTCTCAAGCTCCATCGCTCGATCCTCCCGCCCCTCAGAGGGATGTCTGCGCACTAGGGTGGGCTAATTCACCGCACTAGCCTGGGCCCTCAGAACTAGGCAGCATCATCACAATCACTTGCCTCAATCGGCAAACCTCATTCTCCCAATGGTATGAGGGATACCATGGGCCAACTCCGGGCCTTACTAACGTCTCCGCCGTCCGGCTACACAAGCACAAGAACGGGGCAGCGTCAAGGCAGGGAGAAGTTGTACCTGTACATTAATTTAACCAAGATAACAATCCATTTACTCACTAAACCATATGACTAGGATCCATGTCACCTTCTTTAAGAAAACAATCTTTTTCACAAAGATTTTAGCATTTCAACTTGAGATTGCGATAAGACATTCTTTATTAAGGCATATGCTATTGCTTAAAAGAATACAAACTTTAAATGGTAAATCAATCAAATAGATCACTGTAACAATCAATAGAGAAGCCGGGGCCATACCTCAACCCCTAAGAATGATATGTAAATAAAAAAACAAAATATGTATATACCTTATAGAAATTTATCGTTTATCTCGTTGTCCTTGCTTGTTAACAAGAGCTTTAGAACTTGACATATGAGAATAGAGTCTTCTAATACCTTGTCCTTTGATTGAAATCATCCAATAATCTCCAAGCTTTATCTCCTCTTACTCATACTGTGATTCTTCTCTCTTTCTAAGATCTATGGCAAAATAGCCTTCTTCTACAGGTCTACAGCATAGTATTCTTTCTCTAAAAGAAAAGCTATGGAGTTTTGGTCTCTTCCTCCGAAAGACTATAGCAATCTAAGCTTCTTTTCTGAGATATTAGATAAGAATGAAGGGACAAATGCATCTCAAACTCTAGGATTACCTTGAGGCTACTTGCCATCTTCTCACAGTTTTCTTTATGTAAAGACCCTAACAAAAACAGCAAACTGTTTCGGCCATAACTCTCTGATAAAAACTCAGAATATGGTTATGTAACCAGTCAAAAGAACGGGAATGCATCTGGTCTACAAGCTATCTCGGGCAGAATAGACAAAAAAGTTCGTATATAGCCACAAACGCACCATCTTTAGAAACGTGTTATTTTTCCACATTTTTAGTATGCATGGACTCTAAATGTGTAAAAGTACTCTAAATATGACCTCTTATCACCTAAACTCGAAATTCTATTTTTGGGAATACTTATCTCTTAATAGAACTATTCTTATGTTCTTATTTCTTTTAGGATTTTTGGAGCTAATATTTTTATTCTAACACTTTTCTAATGTTTCTAGCCTTATTGTCTCAGTCTTTCTAATTACACTCTCTTTTCTTATTGAAATCTATATTAAAAGAGACATATACATACATGGCTTGGGAGGGACGTTACAATCTCCCCCACTTAAAAGATTCGAGATGTCCTCATCTCGCGAGCTGGGGTAGTATCTAAGTAAATCCTCCTGTCTCTTTCAAATTGGTGTCCCCACCACTAGGTAAAAATCTTCTTTTATCTAAACATTGTTCTTAAAAAGTCTTTTATTTCATGTGTTTGGCTTGTTTTATTTAGCCTCCAAAAGGTCTTTATTATTCTAGAGTTAATTGGCCTTATTATCCTAATTTCTTGCATCCCTATACCTCTCATATGATATGAACCTTAGAATTCCTTATTCTATACCCCCATGTAATATGGTACTTAACAAATTATCATGGAGAAACATAAGGGAATTAATCCTTTACGCAATCTAACCTATGATAGCAATTTCATAATCTTAGTATCGTCTTGTAGAATACCTCTATTCATCATGCACATTACTTCACATAAATCTTGCACCAATCCTCTTCTATTTACTCATAGAAATACTTGTTGAATTTGATTATCTTTAACCCTGCTATCTCTATTTCTTGACCTAATTTTTGCTCTAGCTCATGATTCCTTGTAGCCAAGGGTGGGCTTGACGTTCCTCTTGAATTAGGAGACCTCTTCTTGATTAACATGGAAGGACTCATGTTCTTCTCGACACTTTCTATATATATATATATATATAAAACTTTATCACAGTCTCTGGCTATAATTATGGCTTCTGAAATAGAGGATGGTTTTACATTCTTGATGAGGTTATTCAAAGATAGATTAAGCTTCCAAATGAATCGATGGAGAAGAGTTACCTCATCTATCTCTACAACAAATCGGAGAAGTCTAACAAAAGTTTTGGTGGTATTCTTTTAGGGTCTTCCTTTCTTGGGTTAGCTCTCCAAAAAAATCATTCATTTTATCCTCTCAAAATCCTAGAGGACAAAACCTTTCACGAAGGTGTACTTTCATGGCATCTCATAACTGATTCTAGCTCCAGTAGTGGTTAGATCGACAACAGTGCTTCCAACTAATTTGGCATTTCTTATGATTTTTAGACGCGAGCAAGGGTGAGCTTGCTTCTTTCATTGTATCCATTAAAAGTTCAAAACTATCAAATACTTATCATAGCACCACATTTAAAGGCAATTAGGATTAATACATCTGAGATCTTTATTTTTTTGAGAATTACACATATGGTATCTTGGGATTAACACATCCAAAGATTATCAGGATTGACACATCTAAGATGATTAGTTTTCTGAAAATCATACATCTAGTATCTAGGGATTAACACATCTAAGAGCATGATCCTTTGGGAATTACACATCCGAGATTCATGTTGTCTCAGATGGGTTCTAGATCTTGGATGATCGTCCTAGTGTAAAGCATCCAATGGATGGCATTCGCATGTCAACTATTCAAATCTTAATGGAGTTATAATCTTAATAATTTATACTACACAAATTAATGAGATATCCTGAAAATTTCTCTAAACAAAGTTTTGGTCTATCCTTCTAGTCATTCAGTCTCTCACTAGTTTCTTAATTTGATCACCCTATGTTTTCCTCACAAAAGGTTTTCTCCCCAATCTCATTTCTCAAATTTATTGTACAAATATCTTGCGTGTGCACCCCCAAGATACAAGCATAATTTCATAGGATGATTGTCTCAACATGTGAGGATATTCAAATCACTTCTATGGCCAGTAGAGATGATTGATTCGTCCTCATATGATAAACAATCACTTGTTTAAATCCCTTTGATAGTTAACCTTTGAAAAACAACTCTTAGGAACTAAGATCGGCTCTGATACCACTTGTAAGGTTCCCCCCTTCCACAAATGGGGGAAACGCTTAAGATAGTCCACTAAGTCTTATCTTGGAGAAAATTTCCTACTCATCGACACCTTGACCATACATAGATTCAAGGATACGATTCATAGGTAAGACCTAGTTCTATCCCGCAGGGGGAGCGTGGTCTTCTAAAACTCAAATCACCCATAGGGTAATTGATCATAATTTGGGCAATTACTAGTCTTGATTCCTAGAGACAACGCTTTTTTCCTCATCCATGCAAGGCACAGCCGTTGGCCTAGGCTTCTAGAATAGAATTGCTCGAGAACCTATTTATCTAACGTAGGGCTTTCACTTAATATGTTGGAAAGCTACCCGACTAATCGGGTCCACCCGTCCATAGGATGGTGCCGTCGGGGCATTCCATCCTCCCACTTTCCACCCTACTCACGCGTCAATTTGTTTTCTAATTAATCCTACCACACTGTTTGACATAAACAAACATGTTCCTTAATTAAGGCCCTTTCACAAGGTTTATTAAAACAGCCTTTGTCTTTTTCCATAATAATGCCAAAGACAAGATTTATAAAAACAAAGTTTAAACATGAATCAATTTCATACAAGCCAAACTGGCTCTCTTATTCTTTTCCTTTATACCGCCGATGATCTAGAATTCGGCCTTCCAGCCTCCACATGCTGGGCAAAACCCTACGGGACCATACACCTCATCGTCGGCCGCTGGCGAGGACTCAAGCCGGCCTGTCGCCCTCTCAGGCTCCATCGCTCGATCCTCCCGCCCCTCAGAGGGATGTCTGCACACTAGGGTGGGCTAATTCACCGCACTAGCCTGGGCCCTCAGAACTAGGCAGCATCATCACAATCACTTGCCTCAATCGGCAAACCTCATTCTCCCAATGGTATGAGGGATACCATGGGCCAACTCCGGGCCTTACTAACGTCTCCGCCGTCCGGCTACACAAGCACAAGAACGGGGCAGCGTCAAGGCAGGGAGAAGTTGTACCTGTACCTTAATTTAACCAAGATAACAATCCATTTACTCACTAAACCATATGACTAGGATCCATGTCACCTTCTTTAAGAAAACAATCTTTTTCACAAAGATTTTAGCATTTCAACTTGAGATTGCGATAAGACATTCTTTATTAAGGCATATGCTATTGCTTAAAAGAATACAAACTTTAAATGGTAAATCAATCAAATAGATCACTGTAACAATCAATAGAGAAGCCGGGGCCATACCTCAACCCCTAAGAATGATATGTAAATAAAAAAACAAAATATGTATATACCTTATAGAAATTTATCGTTTATCTCGTTGTCCTTGCTTGTTAACAAGAGCTTTAGAACTTGACATATGAGAATAGAGTCTTCTAATACCTTGTCCTTTGATTGAAATCATCCAATAATCTCCAAGCTTTATCTCCTCTTACTCATACTGTGATTCTTCTCTCTTTCTAAGATCTATGGCAAAATAGCCTTCTTCTACAGGTCTACAGCATAGTATTCTTTCTCTAAAAGAAAAGCTATGGAGTTTTGGTCTCTTCCTCCGAAAGACTATAGCAATCTAAGCTTCTTTTCTGAGATATTAGATAAGAATGAAGGGACAAATGCATCTCAAACTCTAGGATTACCTTGAGGCTACTTGCCATCTTCTCACAGTTTTCTTTATGTAAAGACCCTGACAAAAACAGCAAACTGTTTCGGCCATAACTCTCTGATAAAAACTCAGAATATGGTTATGTAACCAGTCAAAAGAACGGGAATGCATCTGGTCTACAAGCTATCGCAGGCAGAATAGACAAAAAAGTTCGTATATAGCCACAAACGCACCATCTTTAGAAACGTGTTATTTTTCCACATTTTTAGTATGCATGGACTCTAAATGTGTAAAAGTACTCTAAATATGATCTCTTATCACCTAAACTCGAAATTCTATTTTTGGGAATACTTATCTCTTAATAGAACTATTCTTATGTTCTTATTTCTTTTAGGATTTTTGGAGCTAATATTTTTATTCTAACACTTTTCTAATGTTTCTAGCCTTATTGTCTCACTCTTTCTAATTACACTCTCTTTTCTTATTGAAATCTATATTAAAAGAGACATATACATACATGGCTTGGGAGGGACGTTACACAACTTTATCGTATATGCTTGAATCCTGACAAGTGCAAATTCATGGTAAGACAAGGAAAAATTTTGGGCCATATTGTTTCTCGCAATGGGATTTCAACAGATATGGATAAAATTGATGTCATTGTTTCATTACCTCGGCCTATCAACCCTAAAGGGGTACAAACATTCATGGGACATTGTGGCTATTACCGTAGATTCATCTACATGTACGCTGTCCTAGCCAGACCATTATATGCTCTTCTTGTAAAGTTTAATTGGACTAATGAGTGTGAGGAATCCTTTGAAAAGTTGAAGCAAGCATTAGTGACTGCACCCATATTACGGGCACCAGATTGGAACCAAATCTTTCATGTCCATATTGATGCTTCAAACTTTGTAATTGGATGTATTTTGGCTCAATCAGGAGAACATAATAAGGATTTCCCAATCTCATATGCTAGTCGACAGTTGAACAATGCTGAGAAGAATTATACCACAACAGAAAGAGAAGGGTTGTCCATGATATATGCAGTGAAAAAGTTTCGCCATTACCTTTTGGCAAACAAATTCATATTTTTTGTGGACCATCAAGCATTGCTATATTTGGTAAATACGCCTTGTGCAACTGGAAGGATTGTAAGGTGGTTTATCATCCTTCTTGAGTTTGATTTTGAAGTGGCAGTTCGAAAAGGAACAACTCATCTTAGGGCAGATCATTTGTCTCGAATCACCTCTGGCGAAGCTCCTGTGGGTGTGGATGATGATATGTTAGATTCAACACTTTTCCTTGTAGAGACAGCTCCTAGATGGTCTGAATCCATTTTAGAAATTTTGACAAGTGGGCAGATACAACTAGCGGGTCCTAATGTGGACCTATGGCGACCATTCAAGTTAATCTCAGGGAGATTATATCGTCAGTGTAATGATGGAGTGTTGTGGCTTATACCTAACCCTGACCAATATGAGGAAATCTTGGAATGGGCACATGCGGGTATCGGTGGAATCCATGCATCAGCTACTACTTGTGTGCGACGTATATCTCAGGATGGGCAATGGTGGCCTACCATGCATGCGGATGCTGAAAAATTTGTTCGTAACTGTGCTTCATGTCAAATTCAACAGCCAATTCATAATGTCACATTATTCCAAATTTCAACTACACCAAGTTGGAGTAAGTATATTGTGGACTATCTTCAGCATGGTCATACGGATCAAAAAATTCCTAAACATCGAAAGCGTGCTATTAAAGTTGAAGCGGCAAACTATATGCTGATAGAGGGCCAACTCTACAAGAGGGGCAAGGATGGTAACTTACGCATGTGTGTATGTGAAGCTGACTATTTGAAAATCTTAACTCATGCACATGCAGGTGTTGGGGGTGGACACTTTTCAGGCAATACCACAGCTAAGTTGATTAGGTGGTCTGGGCTTTGGTGGCCAACCTTACAAATGGATGCCGAAGAATCTGTGAAACATTGTGACGATTGTCAAAGGACCAAACCTCCCATCACAAAGGACAATATGCCATTGCGGCCTATGTTAAGCACACGTGCTTTTGCAAAATGGGGTATTGATTTTGTCGGTCCCATTAAACCTCCAGCTCATCACACGCATGCTGAATATATTATAGTCGCAACAGACTATTTGACCAAATGGGTAGAGGCAAAGGCTACAGTAAAAAATGATGCTAGAACCACAGCCAAGTTCTTGTATGAGTACGTGTTTACACGCTATGGCTTACCTATTGAGATCGTTAGTGATCAAGGTGTGCACTTTGTAAATGAGGTCATAGAATTTTTGCTTCAAGAATTTATGGTAATTCACAAGCGTTCTGCACCCTATCATCCCCAGACCAATGGACAAGCTGAGAGTACTAACAAGATTCTCTGCACAGCACTTACAAAGATTGTTGAGGGACATAGGACTGATTGGGAGCAAAAGTTGCACTCAGTTCTTTGGGCATATAGGACAGCCTATAAAACATCTGTGGGCACAACCCCATTTGAGCTTGCTTTTGGGCTAGATGCAATTCTTCCCATTGAATTTCTTGTACCTACTCTACGAGTAGCTAAACAATTGGATTGGACTGGTCATGAGCTTTCACAACGCATTGATGAATTGGAAAAGCTTGATGAGACCCGCTTATTGGTAGTAATGGGGATGTATGCTGAGAAGAGGAGACAGAAGCAATGGTATGATAGAAATGTAACAACTGAACGATTCAAAAAAGGAGACCTGGTGCTCTTGTACACACTTAAGAAGCATAAGAGAAAGCTCAAGAAACGTGGCCTAGGACCGTTTGTGATTAATGAGCTTACTCCAAGTGGTGTAGTACGTTTAGAGACACTAGAAGGTGGGCAAATGCCTAACTTCATTAATGGAAGTCGTCTCAAGAAATACAATGAACCATTAACTGAAGCCATGCTTCAACAGATGCATGCTACACAAACACGGAAAGAATCACTTGACCTACTTAAACGTCAGGCTCAAGAGGAGGCTAAAGCTAGAGTTGCAAAAGCCAAGGAGCGTCGCAAAGCTTCTATGTTGGCCATACAGTTGGCTACTGATGAACCATATGTCGATCCATTCAATATTCAAGTGTGCCTTCATCTTCATGAGACTACCTACTTTGTCTCTGCCTTAATTGACTCTGGTGTGCAGATTATAATGTTCTCTCGTTTGACACATGGAAAGCCTTGGGACAACCACCACTTGTGCAAATTCCTGTTGACTTACGAAGTTTCTTAGGGGAAGATAACCCTATAGAGGAAAAATGTGTTATTATGATGTCCATTCAAGATCACCAGATGTCAGTGCCCTTTTATGTGGTACGTAAGTCCAAGGCAGTAGTAGAGGCTGTTCTCGGTCGATCGTGGTTAAGTGCTACCAATTGTTCATTAGATTGGAAGAATAGACAATACAAGTTGCAAATTGATTCTGATTGCATCTTGGGATCTGCTACTCCACGAGCTTTATCGTGTCAAAAGAGTAATGTTTCTACCTTACACAACCCACTCTCAAAATCTGCTCTTGAAGCTCCAAAAAAATGATGTGGATAATTGATGAGTACTCAAGTGAGGGCCATGGCTGGCATGTTCCAACTACTCTAGTTGCTGCTCAAAGAAGGCTAGGCAAGAAGGAATTATCAATTTGGCTACCCAAAGATGCGTACAAACTTGTACCATCTAGTCCAGTTGCTAAGCCTCTTAAGAAGCACATCTTTTCCAAGCCTAAACCTCAGATTGTTACTCGTTGTCCCAAAACATGTTCTTAAAGCACAAGGCTATTATGAGGGGGCAACAGCAATTTGGCTTCCAAAATGCCATGGTTTGCTAGGGGTAAAAGAGTGTTTCAGAAAGATTCCAAAAGCCACCCTTGATTTTCCATATCAGTGGGTGCAAAAGAAATCAACACAAACTCTTCAAGATAGGTTAGGTGGCTGTGATAGCACCTACAAATCTACTTGTGTTGATCTTCCTAAAACATGTATTGAAACACCGGTTGTCCCAATTTCTCCTTGTTACACAATTCAACCATCAACTTGTGTACCTAAGACAAGTCCAAATGAGTATCATTTCATTAGGACCTCAATGGAAGGCTTCTTGGGCCCTTTTATTTGGCAGTTTAAGGGAGTCAAACCTTTTCTCTTAAGAAGAAACGTTTTCTAATTAGAAGCTTCAAAACGGCTACTTTATTCGAATTTGAATTTTGGAGGGAAAATAGAATTTAAAATCTAGCGGATAAAACCATATCATGTAACATATCTATGGAAAGCTCTTGATGCGTAGATCACGGATATGTAATCTTTGCTCAAATCGGAGCTTGTATGTAGAAGTTATGGAGGTCCAAAAATTATAAAATTGCCCCCCCCCCCCCCCCCCCCCCCTTTGGGAAAAAAGTGCACCCTTTGACCACTCTTACACCTCTCTTAAAAACCCAACATTTCAGTCCACATGGCAACCCCCCATTTGGCTATTCCTTAATCACCTTGATTAGGCTTGGGCAAATTAAAGGGCCCAAGAAGACCCCATTCACTTCCTAATGGAGCATAGATTCTAGCATTTCAATGCCTAAATCCTCTTATCTTGCTCAAATTCCAAGACAATTGCTAAAATTCCCACCTCTTAAAAAGGATATACCTAAAACCAAAGATAAGGCATTAACACTACAATTGAAGCTCTTTGGTAGATCAATGTTTGAATAATGTAGTTCCTTATGCCTTTAGAAGATGTGTTCTTTTTGAGATAATCTTGTTTTTTATTGGAATTGTAATGATGGATATGAGTGTTCTAAATTTCATTGTTCTACGTCCAGATAACTCCTGATGGATATTTGGCGAGATACATGTCCACCATGCATTGACCTTGATAGTACTCAACCTGATCATCGCGGGGGTTATAGTGCTCCTCCGTTTCAAACTCATTCTAGGTACTTCTACGCTCCCTTAGGTGAAAATTGCTGTGGGCATCACTTTGTCACGTTATTCTATCAACAGCATCACCCATTTCCACATTGTCAAGAGTGTGCACGACTCGTATTAGGAGAAGCTTCACATATTTGTTGGATATGCCGCTCTTACTTTAGACGATATGGCACAGGCTCAATGAAGCAAATTGTGGGAATTACACCCCAACGCCATAATCTTCTTAATGTGAGAATACCAGAGAGAGGACCAAATCAACGTAGATTACCTGAGGAGGTTCAAGCACAACAATGGAGGGATACAAGCTTAAATGACTTGCAACCACCGATCTTGCAAGCCCTCCTTCCCCAAGCCTCAACATGCCAATATTGGATCAATATGAGTACTTATATTGCGCAGTTCCAAAATCGAAATTGTCTGCTTAACCTTCCCATAGAACCAATGCCATATTTTAGTGAGGAAGCACTCCTTCCTCTACCACCTTCTCCAGAGGCCGGTTTTTGTGAAGGGTTGTCCCTGCATCCTGAGAAAATTGATACCATCTTTCCAGCAGAAGGGGACACGGATCCATCACCAGCGCAAGGGTAAGCTCAGCGACTCCACAATAAGATCGACAAGCCAGGGCACTTTTCTCCCACTGGGTTTTTCCCCTCGGCTATATTCGGTGATTGGCACCAATATTTAGCAAATTTTATTCTTTTCTTTTCTTTTCTTGTTTGTTAATAACCATTTTGCAGAGATCTCAGCTAAACAAGAGCATCAAACACGCCCCAACAGTCCACCTACTGTGCACACAAATTAGGAAGGGGGGAGACATGCTACGCCTACAAAGACCAAGGAGGAGCAATCTGCACAAAATCAGCAATGCATCAATGCAAACGAACAACATCAACAAAACGGGCACTACAACAGGTGTATTCAAATCTTAATCTTTTGTTCTTTATGTGCTTTTATCTTTTGGATATATGGTTTGCATGTTCACACAATGTTGGCTGGTTTAAGTTTTTGATTAGTTGTTAAAATATGGTGAGTGAATTCTAGATTCTTAGTGAACTTAGTAGAAGATATTTCTATTTAAAGACAGTGTAGGATATATATCAATGGAGTATGCCAAGTTCATATGCTTTCAAGGTATATTAGTTATCCCTAGTGGTAGCTACCTCTTAGATATGAGCTAGGTGCTAGGATTAATAAAAAATTTATGAAAATATACCCTAAAAAAATATATACAAAGTGAATTGAGACATGACGTGTCTACAGCCATGAGGAATGCTTGGTAGGACCTGGGGTTGTCTTAGCACCTTGGGGCCGATGCCTTGGTTTCCATGGGGTGAACACTGACATCTAAAAGCTTCAGAAAAAGACCTTCGAGGAATCTATCGCCTTGATAGATGTTGGTAGGACTCTGGGGTACACTATGGGCTCTCGAGACCGATGCCCTCATCTTCATGGGGTACTCCTTAGGTCATAAAAGAAAGAAAAAGGGTCTGTCGCCCTTGAGATACTTAGCGGTTTTTAGATTCTGTTGGCAGAGGTCTCTTGGCCATTGCTTGGGTCTCATTGGGATGGAACCTTAATCTTTATCACCTTCTACACACACATCAAAAAGAAAAAACAAAAGAAAAAAAAAAGAGTTCCAATCACCTTTGCTCATATTTAGGAGTAGGTTTGCCACTTAGGAATAACTTAAATACTTGTAGGACATTGAGACTGCGGTTATAACCGGCGTTGTATAAGCACACTTGCCTTTGCATAGCACTATCTACCACTTAGTCTCACTTTGAATAGTCTTTACTCACCTATTTTAGTACTCTTTAAAACTCTAATCAGCCTTTCACTTGTATGCTCACATGTGGAATTGTCATTGCTGTTTTTTTCTTTTCTTCTTTTCTTTTCTTTTTTTCAATAAAAGGCTTTACTTGTATCCATTGTTTTTTGCAGCTCTTGCTACTACCGCGCTCGAGGACGTGCGCAAAATAGGAAGGGGAGAGTGTTGCGTGAGACGAGTAAAGATCAATGCAAGGATGCAACAAAAAAGACACTTAGGGCTCTTGTAAAGAGTTCCAAGTTGTAGATGAATGTGGGAGTGGGCTTGACAATAATCCCACATGGGAACTTTTGGGAGTTTTAGAGTTTTTGTATAAAAAGTGGCTCATTTGAGAGCTAGAGGACACTCTTTGGTCATTTGGTTGAGAGGCTCATAGAGAGAGCTTGCTCCATAGCTCCTTCTCATGTGCTCTCCCAAGGCTCTCCATCTCCATTCTTGCTTCAATCTTGTACTCTCTATTCTCTACGTATTCAATGATTTGACGTTGCGGTCTACACACTTGCTAATCTAGAGTTCTTAATGATGTTTCGATGCTAAAATCTGATTTGTGAATTGTAGAGTGCATGTGATGAAGCTTGTGCATGAAATGATGTGTAGTTGAGGCTTGTGTGATAGCTCTTTGCATGTTAGATTCTTTGCATAAGTTTCATTTTTATGCTTAAGTATAGCCTAATCTTGATGCTTTGATTATGTTAGATTGATTGCTTGATTGTTGAAGAAGGATTGAGTAGGACTAGAAGTCATTAGTGTGTGGTTAACTAATCTTCTCCCATTCGGGATAGCCTCTATGTGCTAACCGGGTTGCATTCACGGATTGACAAAGTGTGTGGGTTGGAGTGTAGCCTCCGCTATGCTATGATGTCCCAAACAGGAACCCAAATTTCGGGTGCCTGTCTCGATTTGCGTGCTGGACCGCCCCGGGGGGCAAAATTTTTTTTTGTCCCGGAGGTTCTCCTGGTCGCAGGGGTTCAGACCGTTTGTCAATCGGACGTGCGGTCGTGCATTTATTAAGGTTTAAAGGTCGCCGTTTTTTAACTAAAATGATTGAAATTAGCGTATAGGCTTGATCCGGTGTCCGTTTTGGATGCTGTAAAATCCTATATTAGGATAAAATCGCGCGCAGATTCCAAATTTGGGCTCAGAATTTGAAGATTCTAAGTAGAAATGACTCAAATAATAAAATCATTGATAAAAACTCATAATTACATGGACATTTCTTTATTAGTGAAGATGGGTACGTTACATCCTTCCCCCCTTAAAGAAATCGAGATGTCCTCATCTCGTCATGAATTGGGGATAATCATTTAAGAGTGTAGCTTCATCTTCCCAAGTTGCATCCTCTTCAGGGTAATCTTTCCACTGAACTAGATGTTCTACAAGAGTTCTATTTCGGAGTTGCCTTTCCCTAGAATCTATGATGCTACTGGGCTGTAATTCAAGGACTCCTTGAGTAGGGATTACAACTTGTTCATCATCAAGAATATGATCGAGACTGGGGACATATGGTTTTAACAAACTTACATGAAATACATTATGGACTTTGATATGGGCTGGGAGTTGGAGTTTATAGGCACTTTTACCTAGACACTTGATAACTGTATAAGGACCACAATACCTAGGGCTGAGCTTCTTATATTTCCCGAGTGATAGAGAACTTCGTTTGGGTCGGACTCGTAGAAGAACTCTGTCTCCTTCCTTGAAGATCCTTTCAGACCTCTTATTGTCAGCATAAAGCTTTTGTCGATCTTGGGCGGCTTTAATATCTTTTTGGATTGCCTTGGTTTGTTCCTCCATTTCTTCAAGCATTTTCCTGGACGCCTCAACTCTTATGGTTGGATCAGAGAAATTTAGAGGAGACAGGCATTCTTGCCCATAGAGTGAATGGTGACATTCCTATGCTTTGATGATAAGATGTATTGTAGGCAAATTCTACCAGAGGAAGGTATTGAATCCACCTTCTTGGTTCCCGTCCACAATATGCTCTGAGAATGTCTTCAATTACTTGATTGACTCTCTCAGTCTGGCCATCGGTCTCTGGATGGTAAGCTGTGCTAAAGCAAAGTTGAGTTCACAGGGCTTGAAATAAAGACTGCCAGAATTTTGAAGTGAAGTCAGAATCCCGATCACTTACTATCCTTTTTGGGAGACCATGAAGTTTGAGGACTTCCTTGATGAATATTCGAGCAACATCAGAAGCTTTGAAGGTCTTCTTTGCTGGTATAAGGTGAGCTACTTTGGTAAGTAAGTCCACTACTACTAGAATGGAGTCATATCCTCCTTGAACAGTGGGGAGACTTGTGACAAAATCCATACTAATGCACTCCCACTTTATTTGGGGAATATCTAATGGCTGAAGTTTTCCAGGCATCTTGACCCTTTCAGCTTTGATCCTTTGGCATGAGAGACATTGCTTCAAGTACCGAAGCACATCATTTTTCAAGCCTGCCCAATGAAAGCTCCTTCTTACAGCATTTAATGTTTTTGCATAACCTGGGTGTCCTGCAACAGGGCTATCATGAGCTTCATGGAGGATTAGTTTCTTTAAAGCAGGATCCTTGGGGATACATAGCCTGTGATTGAAGTAGAGGCTTCCTTCATGAGTGGAGTATCCCTTGATTAGATTCTTCTCTTTCTCTGAATGTCCCCCTTCTTCTACTAATTTTTTCATCCTCTGATAATCTGGATCATGAGATGAGACTTCTTCCACCTTGACCAGTATGGGATTATTTGGCATTGAGACTGCATTCAAGAAAGATTTGCGGCTAAGTGCATCTGCTACCACATTATCTTTCCCAGGGCGGAATTTGATGTCGAAATCATATTCTTGTAGAATTTCAATCCATCTCCTTTGCCGCATGTTGAGGTTAGGCTGGGTGAAGATCCACTTTAGACTTTTGTGGTCAGTTACAAGCTGGAATTTGCCTCCCAAGAGATAATGTCTCCATAATTTGAGGCAATGAACAACTGCTAAGAGCTCCAAATCATGGGTGGCATAGTTTGCTTCATATTGCTTCAGCTTGCGGGAAGTATAAGCGACTGGTCTTCCTTCTTGGCCTAAGACACCACCAAGTGCTAGACTACTAGCATCGGTAACCACTTCAAATTCCTTGGAGAAATCAGGAAGCTTTAAGACTGGGGCAGAAGTAATAATGACTTTCAGCTGATCAAAGCTGTTTTGATGGATTGGCAACCACACTATTTTGCAATCTTTCTTAAGAAGGTCCGTTCAAAGGTGCAGCTACCAAGGCATAATCTTTGATAAAAATCCTATACCAACCCGTGATTCCCAAAAATCCACGAACTTCACGAACTGATTTAGGGGGTGGCCATTCTAGAATATCCTTGACCTTGGCAGGGTCTACTGAGACGCCATCTTTGGAGACGATGAATCCAAGATACTCAATTTGATGAGTAAAGAAGGTACATTTGCTCTTCTTGGCATAGAGTTTGTGTCTGCGTAGCAATTGCAGAACTCTACGCACATGCTCCTCATGCTCTTCCATTGATTTGGAGTAGATTAAGATGTCATCAAAGAAAACAAGCACAAATTCATCCAAGTAAGGACGGAATATATCTTGCATTAGGCGGTTGAAGGTTGCAGGAGCATTGGTTAACCCGAATGACATTACAGTAAACTCATAGTGGCCATAACAGGTATTGAAGGCTGTTTTGGGTATATCTACTTCCTTGACTTTGATCTGATAGTAACCAGACCTCAAATCTATTTTTGAGAAGACTTTGGCCCCATGAAGCCTATCAAGAAGTTCATCGATGCGAGGGATAGGATACTTATTCTTAACAGTGACTTGATTGAGCCCTCGATAATCTATGCAGAGGCGGAGAGTCCCGTCCTTCTTTTTTTGGAAAAGAACAGGTGCTCCCCAAGGAGAGCTACTGGGGCGTACAAATCCTTGTTCAATGAGCTGGGAAAGTTGCTCCTTAAGTTCAATGGCTTCAGGAAGGGACATTTTATAGGGAGTTTTTGAGACGGGTTGAGCTCCAGGGATCACCTCGATTTCATGGTCGACTTCTCGAGGAGGCGGTAACCCTGTAAGCTCGTCAGGGAAGATGTCAGAGAATTCTTGGAGCCAAGAGGGTTCTGTCTCCATACTAGGTTCAATGACTTTGTTGAGTTTGACTAAGAAAACTTGCTGACCCTTACGTGTTCCCTTGAGAAGATGTTTTGCCTTGACTACCCTAGACTTAGGTTTTCCTGTGATCCCCTGAACAGATATTACTTGGCCATGCTCATTTTCAAAAGTGATACTCCCCTGGTTACAATGAATGCTAGCTTTGTTTGCAATTAACCAATCCATCCCAAGGATTCCATCATAAATTCCTAGTGGCAAGACTCTAAAGTGACCATGAGTTTGCTCATTACCCAGCTCAAAATCAAGGTTTCCTATAGAGTGGCGAGATACTACTTCTTTCCCACTGGCTAACTCTACAATCATTTTTCTAGCTGTTTTTTGACTCAAGTTTAATTTTTGCAAGCACCTAGGAGAAAGGAATGAATGGGTACTGCCACAATCAATCAAAAGCTGAAATGGCTTACCGTGATGAGTGGCGGGGGTTTGGATTACACCAAATTGTTTATTCGGACCTTGGTGTTCTATTGCTGCATGGACGGTGGCGCGCTCTTCTTCAGCCGTTTCCAAGGTCGGTTCTTCACTTATAACACAAGCAGTTCTAGCAACTGTTCCTCCGCGGCCTCTGCCCCCACGGCCACTGCCTCTTGTACCTTGGTGGGTAGGGGTTCCACGGCCTTGATTTCCTCTGTTACCTTGGGGAAATGATGTTGCCATCTTGGGACAGTTGGCTCTAAAGTGTCCCGGCTCATTGCACTCAAAACACAGAGGGCCTTCTCTGGAAGAAGCAGCATACGAGCGGGGGGCAAAAGAGTTGCCTTGTCGCCCTCTGTTGTAGTAGGTGAAATTCTATTGAGGTTTCTTGTAGGGTTGATCTCTAAGGTTTGTCTCAGGGTAAGATCTCTTTTGATTCTTCGGTTTGTTAGCCTTTATTTCTTTCACAAGGGGCTTTGCTCGTATGAGAGCATCCTGTAATGTGCTTGGTCTCATTGCTTCAAGGCAGGAATCTAGGGGTTCATTTAGCCCTTGGCAGAAACGAGCCACTTGCTGGGAAGTAGTCATAGATGGGGCATACTTCCGAAGGGTAATAAATTTGGAATAGTAGTCCTCAAGAGTTAAGCTGCACTATCTAAGACTAAAAAACTCATTCATCTTTATGGATTCATGGGATGGAGGAAGATATCTTTCCTTCACTGCCTGCTTGATGTCTTCCCAGGTTTGAGAATGCTCGGTGTCGCTCGATCCTCCCGTCTCTCAGAGGGATGTCTGCACACTAGTGTGGGCTAATTTACCGCACTAGCCTGGGCCCTTAGAACTAGGCAGCCTCATAATCTCTCGCCTCAATCGGCGAACCTTATTCCCCCAAAGGTATGAGGGATACCTTGGGCCATTCCCGGGCTTTGCTAATGACGCCGCCCGGCTACACAAGCACGGAACGGAGTTAGCGTTGAAGCCAAAAAAAAACCTTGAATTCTAAAGATAACAACTCCAATGCAATTTACTAAATATAGCATTCACAATTCATGAAGATAACAATTTCAACGCAATTTATCGAATACAACATCACATAATTCGTAACTTCATATAACTTTTATGTCGTCATTTTAAAAGGAAAAGACACCATTCATTAATACTAATTTAAGGAAAAATCTCTTCTTTTGAAAATTAACCAAGCTAACCTGGCCACCGTTTCCTTGAGGGGCTTGAAAAGGGAGGACTGGAGCCGCGTTGGGCGCATCTTCCCCCATCTCGTTGTTACGTGCTCCTCTTGAGGCAATATTTTGTCGTCTCTGAGATGAGGCCATCTTAGGCGTCGCCTTGTAGAGCTCGCTGCTGCGATCGAAACACTTCAGTCGGATCTAAATTCCGAGCTCGTTTGCTCACCGTATGAGTAAAAGAATATGGCGCACGAACCCTTGCTTGAGTCAAAAAACCCTTACTAAAGTCTATGCAAATGGGGGGGAGGGGGAATTGTGAGATGTCCTTAAGGGCAAAGGAAAAAACGTGGAGAGGGCTGGGAGGGGTGGCTGCAAGCCTCTCTGCAAGTCTATTCACACGGGGGGGAGAAGAGTTAAGGACACTGGCTCTTAGCAAGAGGGGGATGGAGGAAAATTGGCTTATCTGAAAAGAGCCAAATGAGGGGATGTGAGAGGGGTGTCTGCAAGGGCGGCTGTACTTGCAGCAAGTACGCTACACAGGGATGCACGGCGGTACGGACAGGGTGTACGCTACACAGAAATGCGTGCCGTCTGAGGAGCACCCCGGGGGTTTATATAGCTGAGGGGTGAGGTTACGGGCGCTGCGCAAAGCAAGGATGAAAGGACGGTGTACCTTCAAAGGCTATGGATCAGTGGCCTGCATGGGTCTAGGGGCAAGGTACGGTGTCGGTTGTCTGGGAAAGGAGTGGTACGCATGTATCTTATCTGGTCTGGGGCAGCATGGGTGTCCACGTAAGGATACGCGTGAACCATACAGTGGACGGTCGTCCTTTGGTTCTTGGGCGGTCATTGTACGGGCACCCTAGTAAGTGTGTACGGATCAAATTTTTGGGGCGGGGTACCCAAATTTGGGGCGCCCGCCTCGATTTGCATGCCGGACCGCCCCGAGGGGCGAAATTTTTTTTGGTCCGGGAGGTTCTCCTGGTCGCAGGGGTTCAGACCGTTCGTCAATCGGACGTACGGTCGTGCATTTATTAAGGTTTAAAGGTCGCCGTTTTTTAACTAAAATGATTGAAATTAGCGTATAGGCTTGATCTGGTGTCCGTTTTGGATGCTGTAAAATCCTATATTAGGGTAAAATCGCGAGCAGATTCCAAATTTGGACTCAGAATTTGAAGATTCTAAGTAGAAATGACTCAAATAATAAAATCATTGATAAAAACTCATAATTACATGGACATTTCTTTATTAGTGAAGATGGGTACGTTACAAAAAACCACTTTCTTAAGCTCTAGCTTCACAAGCCTAGAGTTTGATTTGTGAATTAAGAATTTATTAATGAGAAGCATCATTTGAATAGAGAATTAGTCGTAGGAATGACAATTCTTTTTGGGAGAGAGAGATAAACATAAAAAGTATCCTAATTAAGCATAAATGTAAACTTTACTTACAACTCTTGAGAAAAGCTTGATTAATTTAGAAACTTCTCAAGCTTGAGAGGGGTTGAGAAGTGAAAACATTGAGAATAGTAGAGAAAAACCAAAAAATTATACTTTACCTCTTGTTTTTTCGTGCTTCTCTATCTTAGAAGAAGCCCCCAACCAATCAATTGGTTAGTGTGTTGAGAGGAAAGCTCCAAGGAAGGTTGAAGAGAGAGAGAAGCTCCAATCTCTCCAAAATGTAGAGGATTTTTAAAGGATAATAGAAAATATCATTATTTTAATGTAATACTGGCATGGTATAGTTCACAGATTTTTTTACAAAAAACTAAGGATCTATTTATAGGTGAGGGAGGCCTCTAACCAAGTCTAACTAGGTTCTAGAATTTTTCAGGCTGAATTTGGACAAGATTTGGACCAGTTTAGCTCCCTTTTAGATTTGGTTTGAGAGATAAAAATTTCTTAATATTTTGGAATTAAAAACTCATTCACATGTGTGAAAAAGGCACCTCCTTGAAGTCTCCCCCCTCCTTACCAAGGTGTCAAAAATGTATCATTATACCAAAATATCTCATGTTTTTAGTAATATCTCATAGTTTTTAACTAATAAACCTTGTACTCAGTCAACTCTTCATCTTATGTGGGCATTTACTCATTTTTGGGTATTTTCTTTTATTCCCATGAGAATTTCAGTTATGCATGTATTCAATTTATCATCCCTTAATTAGATCCACTGGGTCAAGGGTTAACAGCAGCAACAATCTGTCAGCACAATCCACTAATCTCGTAGTGATTTGTTGAAGTCATTATCGCCATTCCAGTTATTAATATCATTACTGGGATTCGTCCCATTCATCATTATTGTGGTTTTGTTCAACTTATTGCCTTTCAACCAAAATTCAGGAATCAACATTTTTTAATCAGAATCCAAATCAATTTATCAATTCTCAACCAGAATTCTAAAATTATATCAACCAGCATTCGAATTCATCATCAGGATAGCATTTTTGCTTATAATTTCAAGATCTTAGATTTACTCATATATACTGCCAGTAAAGAGCTGCAGTTATACCCTCGGTATATACGAGTAGTCATGGTTCGTGGAATAATAAGGTAAATACTATCATATCTAGGCCTCAAGCAAGTTAGGGATTCCATACAATTGCGGTACTTCCATCTGAAGACCCAATCACTAACTTATGAATTTTTATTTTGAATATCAATTTGTATGAATTTCATCACATAATTACAATTCTTTACTGGTACTTCATAAATTTTTGACATTTCTTGCTTCTCGGTTGATCCACTTTAGCCAATTCGCTCTGATACCAGCAGCTGAAAGATCCCTGCCCACTCCGTGCAACGAATTCGGGGGTGCCAGCAGCAGAAGCAGCACTTCTTGCGCAGGGCAAAGCCTCTCACTCGAGGTCTCGCCCACGGATATTCGGACAAGAGACTAATTTCTCGGTTCTTCCAAAATCGAACCCGAAAAAACTTCCCTCGCCCAAAAAGCATGGGCGATTCCTCCACAAGATATTTTTATGCTAACGTAGTCAAGATCCTTAACTAACCAAACTGATCCGACCGAACCCTTAAGTCATATGGTAAGATCTAGGAAAAGACTTGCACTTGGATCAGAGAGACCAACACTTTTTTCCTCATCGAGAGGCACAGCCGTTGATTCTTTTCCATAGAACAAAGACTATCCGAGATTTAATTCATCTATTGTACCATAACATAATTGAGTCTCATTTTAGGGATCCATCAGTCCCAGACTACCATCCAATCCCATGGGTTAGCCAACCGTCCAACCGCCCAACCACTGTAGTGATAGGATCCATTTAAGAATTTGCTTAGGTTTTGTCCCGAGTACCACGGAAAAGAGTTCCCAGGTTCCCTAGCCGGCGCTTCAAGCAAAGTTGAAGATAGTCATAATATGTGTGTGTGTGGGGGGGGGAGGGGCCTAAAATATGTATAATGCACACACACACACATATTAGGCTAAAAATCTATCAAGATATAAGTATTTTAGTGTGTGTGTGTGTGTGTGTGTGTGTGTGTATATATATATATATATATAAACCATATATTTTAGAATATATATAGATACAAAATTGAAATGAAATACATATAATATGTGTGTGTGTGTGTAGGTGTGTATGGCCTAAAATATATAGTCTAAAGATACATACACACACACACACACACATATATATGGCTGAAAATGTATTAAGCTATATGTAGTTTTATTACACATATGCACACACACATGCGCGTGCACGCATGCACACATGCTTTTTTTTAAATGGTTCACTATGTGTGGCATACTTTTTTAAAACTTTTCTATTATATATGTTATTGAAATTGTGTACGTGTGAGAGAGAGAGAGAGAGAGAGAGAGAGAGAGAGAGAGAATATGTGTTTTTTTTAATAATTGTGATGTACAAAGAGAAAAATCATGCTCTTTTAAAACTTTTTTAAATGTTTAGGCTTAAAAGAGAGAGAGAGAGAATATAGTTTAGGCTATGTATATATGTACATATATATAGAGAGATGTATATAAAGATATTTTAGTCTATGTATTTATTAGGCTACACACATACACACACACACACACATTAAGCTATATGTATTTTAATAAATGTGTATATATATATATAGCTTTAGGCTATAAATATACATACATACATACATACATATATATATATATATATATATATATATATATGGGGGTGTTTGTGTGTGTGTGTTGCCTAATAGATATATAGTCCAATATATCTATTAGTCTATACACACACATAATAAAATATATTATGTGTGTGTGTGTATATATATATATATACACACACACATATACTAGGGTATACACACACACACATACTAGCCTACACACATACTAGGGTACACACACACACACACACACACACACTAGCCTACACACATCTATATTAGGCTATATATCTATTTAGGCTACACACACATATATTAGGCTATTTAGGCTGCACACACATATATATTATGCTATATATCTATAAGGCTATAGAAATGTATATTAGGTTAAATATCTATTATAGGATGTATATATATATATAGCCACACACACACACATATAATCTAAAGCCATATATATATATATATTAGGCTATATAGCCACACACACACACACATATATATTTAGCCTAAAGCCATATATATATGTATGTATATAGCCTAAACATATATATATCTTTAAGCTGTATATAACTTGAAGCTATATACTAGGCTATATATATATTCAAGCTATATATATATTTAGGCTACACACACACACACACACACACACACACACACACACACACACATGCATATTAAGCTAAAAATCTATTAAGATATATGTACATTTATGTGTGTGTGTGTGTATATATATATATAAGGTATATATTTTTTACTATATATCACTACAAGAGGATGAGAACATAGCCGTGCAAACTAGAGAGAGATGGAAGTGAGAGAGGGACCATGGGTGAATTTGCGATCTAGCAAGGTTTACGTGCGGCTATTTACGCACCTATATGCACGGCTATATGCACGAATATATGCACGGCTATATGCACGGATATATGCATGGCTATACGCACGTCTATATCAGTATAGACGCGCTCTCTTAAAATTTTTTTTGAATAATTCCGCGTCGATGCCGAAACTATTTTCGCTTCCCCTCTGCTGTACATAACCCTAAGTTTTTGCAACCCTCTCTTCCTCATGATGGCTGCACCTCACCCGTTGTCCTCTCCTCACAAAGTCTCCTCTCTCAAGTCTCCTCCCAAGGATGATTCCTCACAAGGTAATCTCTATCCCACTTGTCTCTCCCACCACTTTATATATTCATGGTTTTTGAATGGTATGTTTAGAATTAGGGTTTTTGATTGGTATTCTCTTCACTCTCTCTTTCTCTCTCTCTCTCATGCATAAGCTTCTTATGCTTAAATTTTTTGAATGGTATTCTCTTCTCTATCTCTCTCTCTCTCTCTCTCTCTTTCTTAATGCATAAGTTTAAGAGACTTATGCATGAGAGGCCTCTTATGCATGAGAGGCCTCTTATGCATAAGAGGCTAATACTTAAACCCACTTATGCATAAGGCTTAAACCTCCTTGTGTATAAGGCTTAAACCTCCTTGTGTATCCATGCTATTCACACTTTTAGGGTTTTGTATTACTAATTCTTTTCTCAACTTTTTGTTTTATTTTGTAGGTCTTATAATCCTCTCTTTCAACTTCACCAAAAAGAGGTAAATGTTATTCTCTCTTTCCTCTCTTTTCAATTTTGTATGTATGAATTAGGTTCTTAGGGCTTTTATATGTATGAATTACTAATCCTTTCCTCACCCTTTTGTTGGTTTTGTAGGTCTTCTAATCTTTTTTTTCAACATCACCAAAAAGAGGTAAGTGCTTTCCTATCTTTCCTATCTTTTTATCCTCTCTTTCCTCTATTTTTATCTACCAAAAAGAGGGGTTTTGTTTTGTAGGTCCTCTATGCATAGAGCTTAATCTATGGATAGATCTCTAATCATAAAGCTTAATCTATGCATTAAGCTCTATTCGTAGAGCTTAATGCATAGATTAAGCTTTATGCATGCATTCATAATGCATAGAGATCTATGCATAGACCTCTATGCATGCATTAAGCTCTATGCATAGAGCTTAAGCTTTTCAATTTTGTATGTATGCATGCATTAGGTTCTTAGGACTTTTGTATATATGCATTACTAATTCTTTCCTCACCCTTTCGTTGGTTTTGTAGGTCTTCTAATCTTCTCTTTCAACATGACCAAAAAGAGGTAAGTACTTTCCTCTCTTTCCTATCTTTTTATCCTCTCTTTCCTCTATTTTTATCTACCAAAAAGAGGGGTTTTGTTTTGTAGGTCCTCTATGCATAGAGCTTAATTTATGAATAGAACCTCTAATCATAGAGCTTAATCTATGCATTAAGCTCTATTCGTAGAGCTTAATGCATAGATTGAGCTCTATGCATGCATTCATAATGCATGGAGATCTATGCATATATTAAGCTCTATGCATAGAGCTTAATCTACTCATGCATGCTTAATACATAGTGCCAGGGTACGGTTTAGTTTAGGCTAGCGTGGCTTGCATAGTGCTTTATGCATAAGCCTCATGCATAAGGCCTCACGCATAGCTTTATGCATTAGGCTTTATGCATAAGGCCTCATGCACGTTTTATGCATAAGCTTTAGCATAGCTTGCATAAGATTTTGTATGTATGCATTACTAATCCTTTCCTCACACCCTTTTGTTGGTTTTGTAGGTCCTCTAATCCTCTCTTGTTTCAACATCACAAAAAAGAGGTAAGTGCTTTTCTATCTTTCCTCTATTATTATTGTACCCTTGGGTGCTCGGGATTTTTTTTGTAGGTTTGTGAATATGCTTTATGCATAATCTCTATGCATAATGCTTTATACATAAGCTTTATCCATGCTTTATGTATAATGCGCATGCATGCTTTATGCATAAGATTAATGCATAATGTTTTATGCATAAGCCTCATGCATAGCTTTATGCATAAGGCCTCGTGCATGCTTTATGCATAAGGCCTCATGCATAGTTTTATGCTTAAGGCCTCATGCTTAAGGTCTTATGCATAGTGCTTTATGCATAAGCCTTATGCATATTCATACATCCACTTTCACATCCGCATTCATACATACACATCCATATCCACATCCATACATCCACATCCACATTCATACATGCAGATCTACATTCATACATCCCCACATCCATTTCCATATCCACATTCATACAGCCACTTCCACATCCGCATTCATACATACATATCCATATCCACATCCATACATCCACATCCACATTCATACATCCACACATCCACATCTACATTCATACATCCACATCCACATCTACATTCATACATCCACACATCCATTTTTACATCCACATTCATATATCCACTTCCACATCCACATTCACATGCCGTCATTCATTCACATCCCTTATCATTCATTCATATCACAATTCACATGCCATCACATTCCTTCACATCCTATACCATTCATTCACATCCTAATTCACAGGACATCACATCCATTCATCCATTTTCATTTATTTGATTCATATCACTTCCATCCATCCATTTACATCTATCTGATTCCTATCACATCTCATCACATCTATTTATAGAATGTAAGAGAATTCTAATTTTTTGATATAAAGATTCTTTACGCATCTAATTAGGCATAAAGATAACTTTAGTAGGAATAACACTTTTATAAAAATGCTTTTATGCATCTATTTAGGCATAAATTTAATTTTAAGAAAAATAATACTTTCGAATTAAAAATAAACCTTTTATGCATTTTACTATGCATAAATTCCATTTTAATGAGAATAACACTTTCAAAATAAAAAATAAATCTTTTATGCATGTATCTATGCATAATTTTAATTTCAATGAAAATAATACTTTTGAAATAAAATAATTCTTTTATGCATCTTTCTATGCATAAAATCAAAATTGATAAGAATAACTCTTTTGGATTAAAAGTAAAATTCTTTATGCATCTATTTATGCGTAAAATCAAAATTGATGAAAATAACTCTTTTGAATTAAAAATAAAATCTTTTATGCATCTTTCTATGCATAAAATCAAAATTGATAAGAATAACTCTTTTGGAATAAAAATAAATTTTTTTATGCATCTATTTATGCATAAAATCAAAAGTGATGAAAATAACTCTTTTGAATTAAAAATAAAATTCTTTGTGCATCTATCTATGCATAAAATCAAAATTGATAAGAATAACTCTTTTGGAATAGAAATAAAATTCTTTATGCATCTATTTATGCATAAAATCAAAATTGATGAAAATAACTCTTTTGAATTAAAAATAAAATTCTTTATGCATCTAGTTATGCATAAAATCAAAATTGATGAAAATAACTCTTTTGAATTTAAAAAAAATTCCTTATGCATCTATTTATGCATAAAATCAAAATTGATAAGAATAACTCATTTGGAATAAAAATAAAATTCTTTGTGCATCTATTTATGCATAAAATCGAAATTGATGAAAATAACTGTTTTGAAATAAAAATAGATTTCTTTATGCATCTTTCTATGAATAAAATCAAAATTGATGAGAATAACACTTTTTGGATTAAATTAAATTCTTTATGCATCTTTCCATGCATAAATCCAATTTATTAGGAATTACATTTTTATAATAAAAGAATTTCTCTTATGCATCTAATTTATGCATAAATTCCATTTATGATGAAAATCACACTTTTAATATAAAAATATCTTTTATGCATACAAATCATTTATGATGAAAATCACTCTTTTAATATAAAAGAATTTCTTTTATGCATCCATTTATGCATAAAATTCATTTATGATGAAAATCACACTTTTAATATAAAAAAATATCTTTTATGCATGTATTTATGCATACAAATCATTTATGATGAAAAAAAACACTTTTATAATCAAAATAACAATTTCAATATACTTCCTTCTATGCATGGAATTTAATTCTAAAGAAAGTAACACTTTTTTAATAAAATATTTTTAGTATGCATTTTCTATGTTTTTATGGTTCTACATGATTGTATTGTATGACTTGCATTAGGCAAAATATGGACTCTCATTTTTTGCCTCTTAAGGATTTCCACACCTCCTCTCTCTAGAAAAATGGGCTCATGGTGAAATTTTTTCAAATCAACTCAAAAGTGAGCGGAGTTTGGACATTTGGAATCTACTCTTCGAGACCTTTCCAATGATATATAGCATGATAAGCAATTTTGAATATTCAAGAAGTCCCTAAATTGGTGATGATGTGGCATGTTACCAATTTGGAAACTTCTTGAATATTCAAAATTGCTTATCATGCTATATATCATTGGAAAGGTCTCAAAGAGTAGATTCCAAATGTCCAAACTCCGCTCACTTTTGAGTTGATTTGCAAAAATTTCACCACCCATGAGTCCATTTTTCTAGAGAGAGGAGGTGTGGAAATCCTTAAGGGGCAAAAATGAAAGTCCATATTTCACCTAATGAAATGGCTTACATTGCACATATTTTCATGATGTATTTAGCATTGATAGGAGATAGTACACTCCCAACTAAACAAAGGGAAAAAGAGGTGTTAATGGGTGTGTACATGCCCTGGCATTTTAGCATTATCTGGGTGTGAACACCTCCTAGCATTAGCTTAGGCTAATGAGTTGTGGGATTTGGTTATTAAAAGGTGTCATATCAAGAAGTGGTTATAAGAGGGCTAGTGGGGAGTTAGGATCTTGTGGAGGTTATGGGAGCCCAATAGTCACATGGGTATCCCAATAGTCACATGTGAAAAGACAGTGCAGGGGAGAACAGAGCTTGAGCTTTTGCAAGCACACACACACACTCACAAAACCCTAAAAGAGAACACACAAGGTGAGAGGCTGAAAATCTTCTTCTTCTTCCACACTATATGAAAAGGTACTCAACCAAATACATACTAGGGTTCTCTATATAGTGTGAACCCAACTAAATGAGTTGGCGCTATAACTATGCCAGTCTCTAGAATGACTGTCACAAAGCCGTCATCCCACTGGCCGCATATCACCCATGATCTCACCAACCATGCCAATGGTGGTGTAAGTGTGGGGCCTATCCCCCAGGTGGGTCATTCAATGTCCACCGCCTCCTCACTAGATGAGCTCGATATCTCAACACTCCCCCTCGAGCTCAACTCCATCTCATGTACACCAAGAGAAGCACTGAATCTGCAAAGCTTCTCTGTACCCAATGCTTTGGTGAAGATGTCAGCGACTTGATCCTGTGTGCTGACATAAACAAGGTCAATGTCTCCTGCCAAAAATCTTCTCTCTCTGACAAAATGGTAGTGGACCTCTATATGCTTCGTGGTGCGAGCAAAACTGGGTTCCTAGCCAACTGTATACTGCTAATGTTGTCATAGAAAATGACAACTTGTGTATCCACTGATAGACCCAAATTTGCAAGTAGCTTTCTCAACCAAGCTACCTCACATGCTGCCATAGTAGCACCTCTGTACTTGGCCTCTATACTGGATAGAGCAATCATAGGCTGCTTCTTGCTGCTCCAAGTCATAGCAGCACTCCCCAAAGAAAATATGAAGCCACTAGTAGATCTTCTATCTCTGAGATACTACCAGCCCAATCAGCATCTGTGTACCCATGTACACATATCTTTGTCCCAGTTTCATAAAATAGTCCATAATACAAAGTAGACCTCACATACCTCAGTATGCGTCTCAATGGATCCAAATGCAACTTCTGAGGAACCGGCATAAACTGACTCCCCAACCCAACAGCATAGCTCAAATCTGGCCTGGTGATCGTCATGTAGATCAAGCTTCCTACTATGTGCCTATACATAGTAGGATCCTCCAAAATCTCTCTCATCTACATAGATGACAACAAGCATAACCCCTCTATCACTGTGTCTCACATATAGCGAGAAATCTGCATTGGCTACATGAAAGCCAATAGTGACAAGATATTTAGAAATCTTGTCAGACCATGCTCTTGGTGCTTGTTTTAAGCCATACAAGGTTTTCTTCAACCTGCAAACATGCTCGGGGGGGTGACTCACATCCTCATAACCAGGTGGCTACAACATATACACCTCTTCCCGCAAATCCCCATGCAAGAATGCATTCTTTACATCCATCTGATGTAAAGACCATTGCTTTGATGCAACCACTGCTATCACAACTCTCTCTGTTGCCATCTTGGCCTGGGCTGAAAGTTTCCTGATAATCAATGCCATATGTCTGCGCATATCCTTTGGCTACCAATCTAGCCTTGTACTTGCTTATGCTTCCATCACTGTTATGTTTTACTTTGTACACCCACTTGCATCCAATGGCTTTCTTGCCTTCAGGTAATTGCACTAAATCCTAAGTCTCATTTCCATATAGTGCATCCATCTCCTCATCCATAGCTTTCTCCCAACACACATTTCCAACAGCCTCATCAATGCATGTGGGCTCTACAACCTGTACAACTTTTGCCATGTATGCATACTGATGTGCCACATAACCATCATAGGTAAACCTCTACACAGGATTCTTCACTCTCTCCCAGATCTTCGCAGCTTTGCATTCATGGCTTCCATAGCCTTCTTTACACCAGGTGTTCTTATAGCTGGTATCCCAAGATCCTCATCAAGGCTCGTCTCTGAGCCACTAGACTCTCCATCAACATGAGAATGCCCTGTAGAAATGTCAGGCATATTAAGGGGCTCAATCTTTTTCTCTTTGCCTTTATGTACTAATCACATTTGCAGGACTGGTATTATGATGCAGCCTACCACTCCATGGTCTATCAACTGAACCACGAGATGAGAACTCTCTTGGTCCACTCAAAGACTGTGATTGACTTGCATTTTGTGCAACCACATTTCCACTCACATCTGCCCCAACAGCTTCTTTTTTTCAGCAGCATACCAGCTGCTCATCTCATCAAAAACAACATCCCTGCTTACCCTCAACTCACGTGTAGCAGGGTTATAACACCCGTATCCCTTTTGCTCAAGGGAATATCCAATAAACACACATTTTTCAGCTTTTGGATCCAGCTTAGTTCTCACCTCATCTGGCGCACTGCACATATGCAATGCATCCAAAGACTTTCAGATGAGACAAATCAGGTTTTTTGCCAGAAAACCTATCCTCTGGAGTTACATCATGTATGGTAGCAGTTGGAGTCATGTTCATGATGTAAACTGCTGTAGAAATAGCCTCATCCCAATAGCTATGCGGCATATTCTTCTCTCCCATCAATGCTCGCGCAATATCAGCAATGTGCCTGTATGGCTATAGTTGGAGTCCTGTTCATGATGTAAACTGCTGTAGAAACAGCCTCATCCCAATAGCTATGCGGCATATTCTTCTCTCCCATCAATGCTCGCGCAATCTCAGCAATGTGCCTATTTTTCCGCTCAGCAACTCCATTTTGCTGCGGAGTGTATCTGCATGTAAACTGTCTCTGAATACCATTCTTCTTCAAAAATTCAGAGCTCATTGGAGAAGTACTCTCCCCCTCCATCTGACCTTAGGCACTTTACATATTTCCATGTTTTCTTTTCAACCATAACTCTGAAATTCTGAAAATGAGTGAACACCTCACCCTTCTCCTTCATGAAGTATACCCACACTTTCCTTGTGTGGTCATCAATAAATGCCACATATTACCTGCAGCCTCCCATAGACATGGTCTTTGTAGGACCCCATACATCTGAATGCACAACATCTAGTGCACTTCTGATCACATTTCTGTCACGTGGAAATACATGCTTTGTTTGCTTTCCAAATTGGCATGCTTCACATATTTTCTGCACACCTTCAACTTTAAACTTTGGCAGCCCTGTCACAATTCCTTTAGTCTGCATAGACTTCATTCTCTGCACATTCACATGTCGAATTCTTTTATGCCAAATGTCTATGTTTGTAAAAATTCCTGAACCATTTGCAAACATCACAGCACTCACTTCAGGCATGTTTATTCAATGTAAACATTCTGCCCACTCTGTTGCCTTTTGCAACCAACCTGCACTTGTCTTTAAAGTCTTCAACATAACAACCGTCACCGTTAAACTGAACGTGCAAACCCTGCTCAATCATCTAGCCAACTACTGAAACCAGATTCTTTGTTATTTTCGGAACATGAAGTACATCTGCAAGGTACTTCACTTTGCCATCCTGCATAGACAATGGCACATCTCCAACATGGGCAATTGGATGAGCAGTGTCATCCCTTGTTTCCACAAAACTTGGTCTTTCAAGGTTTTTCATCTCCTTGAACCACTCCCCATGACTTGTCATGTGGTTCGAAGCACCTGAATCAATGTACCATACATCAAATTGGTCTCTTCCACCTGCGTGTTGTTGTTGTTGTGAATTCTGGGACTGTTGTTGTTGCTGCTGCTAGCCATAATTCTGATTACCTGTTCCACCACCTCCTTGGCCGTGTCCACGGCCTACTCAACCTCGTCCTCTTCCTGAACTTGTGTAGAAGGCCTGTCTGAACTGTTTTTGTTTTGTGAAGACTATTGGTCTTCCCCCAAGCTCTTCTCTTCTCTATAATCAACATAGACACCAAATCAATGAAATTGGGAATGTTTTCTCGAGTCTAAATAGACGTCTTGAACGCCTTGTATTATGGCCCGAGACCACATAGATAGACTTCCACCTATACGCCTCCAAAAAGGAGTGACGCACTACAATAACCAGGTTTTAAGTACAGATCTCAGCCAATACGTCTTGGAACTATCCGAAAACACCTTGCAGTGTCGGAACGGAGATTGAAATGCACTTGAAACATGATTCTTGCCACAAAATAGTAGTAAAAAATACTATGCACCTTACAAGAACCTCCATGCTTGCAAAGAAAACTCTTCAATCAGAGATGTGTAGCTCTAGGACATACCCAAGGGGTATCGTACACCTAAACAAGAAGGGAAAGAGATGATGATTCTCTTACTTGTATACTAGTTCCTTTGCCTTCGTAGCGTCCTTATTGCTCAACTCCTTAGATTGAACTAGGGTCTGATAGCATGAAAAGGCTAGGGGAAGAGAGAGAGCTTGAGGTCTTGTTGTTGCAAGCACACATATGCTCACACAATAATTATAGATAACACACACAAAAAGATGGAATGTTGAAATCTTCTTCTTCTTCTTACTCTCAAAAGAAAGCTACAAAAGATAAGTGAAAACACAACAAAAGTACTAGAGTTCTATGTGCAAGTGGTCCATAATACACCCTATAAATAGGTGAGACGGTAAAATCACTAGCAAAAATCCATCCTATCAGCTACCAAACATGCCAGTTGTGTAAATGTGAAATGGTCACCCAAGTGCATCAAGAGTGTCAACTCGTGTTGAGATTTACATCTCAACACTCCACTCTAAGAATCTGTATCCTTGCTCTCCATATACCCATAGTCCTCACTCTAAAGCACTTCCAAGATACTCTTATCGGTGCTTTGATAAGAGTAGCATCGATAAGAGTGGAAGCGATGCTCATTGTTATGGTGGTGGTGTAACATATGCTTACACTCTATCATTTTGTCTCATGAGAGAGTTGGCGCTGCTTCAGTTGAGGCCACTCTACCTGCCCCCGAATCCTTCCTCTTGGGCTCCACTCTAAGCATCTATAATCCTATTACTCCTTTCTCTCCATATGTCTATACTCCTCTCTTTAGAGCACCTGTAAGCTACTCTTACCAATGATACGATGATGGATCCATCATTAAGGATGATATAAGTGTTGTTGTCTTAACATGTATATGTTCACTCTTATCAGTAGAGTTTTTTGATGATATCCTCGTGAAGTGGAAGGACCAACTCGATAAGAACAAGAGATATATCCTTAATAAACGCTATTAAGAGTTCTCACAACCCACTAAAAAAGACATGGGGTTTAGTAGAAAGTGGATGCTGAAGAAGATGATGGCCACAATGAGCCATCAAAGGTCGGAAGTACGAGATGCGATAAAAGAGAAAAAAAAAGCCCTTATATCTCAATGCAAGTGATTGAAGAAGGCGGGGCCAAGATACTTGACACCCTCAACCAACAAGTATAAGCAACAATGGGAGGCAACGAGAACACGTCTTGAAGGTTTAAGGGTGATAGCGGTGGTGCTGGACACTTCAATGGGATATTTTGTAAGTGAATCCTGCACATTTATTCCATACGTTTATACATATTCATAGCCTTGTACTATATGTGCTCAATTTTATTTCATGAATATGTATGGAAGAAAGTAACCGGACATGCCTATATACAAGATGAGTATGACTATGTATGGATGCATGGAACATCCACATTGCTCAAGACGTTAGAGAGAGAAGGGCATCAAATTAATTGGGCCCACATTGTCAACAACATATGTAAAATGGTTTGTTAATTAAGTTGGCAAGCATATAACTTATGGTCTGGTAGATATAACTTACGATTTGCCTATATTTATGTACGGAATTCTAGAAGGGGGTTGTAATGATGGGAAAGGGGGAAGAAGGTGATGGTGGAAATTAGATAGACCATCGTGTAATATACAAGCTATTTTTTGCAAATGTTTTTTTTGTAAGATCTTGGCTCTAATTTTTTGTAACATATCAATGCAAATGATGCTCTTACCAATATCAATATAACCATATTTGTGTATAAAAGTATGGCTTGTAATTGTACTTTCGAATACCTTTCCTTTAAAATCTCTCAAATCTAAGTACTTGTTATGCTTTTATTTGGAAAATAAAGGTTACTTTTGTCTTTGGTTTCTTCTCAAGAGTTCTTCCTTGTACCGACACTTACATCGATGCTTATACCGACTTTGTTTAATTTTATTTAGAATTGGGGCATGCTCTCCCAAAAAATAAAACTAAACAAAGTCGATATAAGCACCAATATAAGTGTCGATATAAGGAGAGTGCTAGCCCCAATTTATCGCACTCTACCAAAAAATTAAAACTAAATAGAGTCTATATAAGCATTGATATAAGTGTCAGTGTAAGGAGAGTGCCGGCCTCAATCTATCCCATTCTGCCAAAAAAATAAAACTAAACAAAGTCGATATAAACATCAATATAAGGTCTGTTACACATACCCCGCCGTCCATGTATGGGCTGGGGAGATTGCCTGCCCATGAATTATGGGCGATGGATACCCTCACTACATTAGCATGGGAAGGCAGGGGTATGTGGATGTGTATTGGGCCTAAGTGTCACTATATATAAGGAAGAACTTTGGCGAAGAAACCAAGGAGAAAAGTGACCTTTATTTTCAAAATAAGAGCCCAAGTATACATTTGATCACCGTGTGGAAGGCTTGCCATGCTATCGTAACCACCTGGCCCTACCTTCTAACAAGCTAGCAGCACCAGGAACCCTTCCACAGCCGTCCGCATGCTCCTCTCAACTCCACCTTCTCGGAACCCGGCTCCGCCCACTATCATCTCCATATCCACCGGTGGTTCGCCACCACAAAACCAGTAGAAAGAACGATGTTTTTTTAAGCTTGTAAAATGTGTTGACCACTAGAACGCACATTCACATGCATTAACCACAAGAATGCATTGCAGACAAATGCTTGTAAAATGTGTTGACACGTACGTGCTTTGCAAGCCTACGTAGAAACGTATTGCTTGACACGTAGGCTTGCAAACCACTTGTACGTGCAAGCTAGCACTACAAGTATTGGCAAAGAATGTTGACATGCAAGAATATTGGCACATTGACATGTAGGTCATCACTTGTTGCCCATAAACACATGCATATACACTAGCACCATATGCTAGCTCTGTAGCTATCGTAGGCTCTATGCGGATATTTTACACCTGCCCCATCGTTGGAGTGCCCCTCCACATTCTAGACTCCCCCCACAACCCTCGCTTATAATGACCTTGCTCCCCTCCTTGAGTTGCCAACAACCTTGGAGAACCCCTCTCCCCCCCATAGCCACCACCCACAAAATCCCACCATGCCTCCCCTTCTTCCTCTCATGACTTCCACATCACCACTTTCCTCTCATCCTTTTTTACCTACAATTCCTCTGTCATACCTAATCACCTTTAATCTTATCTCATAAGCCCCCCAACACAACACACACACACACACACACACACACATATATACTTTCCTAACTCTATGGCTATAACCCACTCATCTATTACTTGTGGTGATATATATATGACTATCTTTCAAAGGCCATCACAGGCAAACCAAATAAGCTAAAGGTGATCTCAAGAACACCCGAAATTAAATTTAAGAGCAACGTAAAGCCAAGAAAAGAGAAGGAAAGTGGGAGGGGAAGAAGAGATGAAAGAAAGGCAAAAGTTGAGGAACAAGAAATGACAAAAGAAAGTGCAAACTCCAAGGAAATCAAATCAGAGAAGCAATGAAGACTCGTGAACTAAATGAAGATTCTATATCATTTTATCAGCCCCAAGAATCCTCTAACTTCTTTTACTGTCAAGTTGTTCTTCTACATAAGTTGATGGGGTTTAATCCGAGTTCTCAATCAGTTGCAAATAGAATTGTCATGTTGGTCTATATGTTGTAAGGAAGAAAGGGAGGAATTCTTGGCACACTATGAACATCCAAGGTGTGATTTCCCAAGCATATCATTTTTTTGTGGAGAGGCTAAATAGTGGTCTCTTATCCTAGACACCTCTACATACAACACTATGCTGGATGGATTGTGCAAGTCTCACAATCTTAATGAAGACAAGGGGTTGCTGGGGAGAATGCTTACAGTGCATAATAGGTCACATTTGGCATACTCGTGGATGGTTAGTACTTACCACATGGCGGGAAAGCTACATGATGAAGCTTGAATGTTTAGAGGAAAGCAACATAATTCCACCTAATGTGACTTGTATGGCATGCTCAAGGCCATAATAATTAGAAGTTTTTATGGTTGGGATGATGGAGGAGTGAATCACTCATATGTAACCACCACATACATAACCACCACATATGTAATCACTTATATGTAACCACCACATATAATTTATATTGGTGGATGTAATGGTTTTAAGTGTACCAATTGATAAGGCAAAGAAACTCCCAAACAAAATGTACCAAAATCAATTGATAAGGTAAAGAAACTCGCAAACAAAATGGTAAGAAGAGGTTATTCTACAAATGGTTTGTGATACAACACATTGTTCTTTGGTTTGCTAAGGGCATAAATTCCCAATGAGATTACCCACAAGAAGTAAAATCTTTCACAATGCAAAACCTTAAAACTCACTTTGCACAATAATGTAGATAGAGAAGAATATTGTAGTATAAAAGTGATATAATAAATGGTAAATCCCAACACTCATGTGCTCTTGTGTGAAGGAAGCTTTGGTGATTAATTTGGAACTACTAGACAAAAGGTGTATCCTAGTAGAGGCTAGGGAGTAGCTAGTGAGTAACCTCACTATATGATGAAGCTAGGGAGAACCTCACTATGATAATGACTGATGAACTATATGGAGAAGTGGCTCTAGTCGTGTATTTATGTAGGCTTGTATATGTAAGGCAGGCATGAAATAATGACCATGTAGGCATGGAGATCACCATTCTCCGAGCAAAAACCCTCGAGATACAAGTTGAGCTTCCCCATTCAACCCCCAGGTGATCTCCATGTAGGCATGGAGATCACCATTCTCCGAGCAAAAACCCTCGAGATACAAGTTGAGCTTCCCCATTCAACCCCCAGTTTATAGCAACCAGTTTATAGCAAACTTCTCTTATAGTTTACTATGTTACAAGGGTATTCCCTTGAAAAAACACCCTTAAATTTTGGCAAGCACAAAAACTCTCAAAAACTCCAATAGAGTGAATAACGAATAGAAGCCTTAAATGTATGTTGCATGTGAAATACCACATCTCACCACTTTGAACATTCATAGAATTTCCATAGACCAATGCATGAGCATGGGCTAGCAACTATAATTGAATGGTTAGTAACCATAGGCCAATGCTTGAGAAAGGTTTAGAAAACATAATCAAATGGCCCTATTACACTACAAGGAAATATGAAAAAATTCATCTTATATCCAAGAAGTTGTCCATACATGATGGTAGCCACATGAGGCTTCAAAAAGAGACATAGTTGCATAAACCAAAACTATACATGATGGTAGCCACATGAGGCTTCAAAAAGAGACATAGTTGCATAAACCAAAACTATACATGAAGAAAAACTAGCGGGCGACTACTTAGAGGAGTCATCACTCTTCGAGTCATCTTGTCCTCCTTGTCCACCTTGTGCCTACACAAAGTGAAGATATATATAAATAAAAATAGAAAGTATTATAAAGGTTGAAACATGTTTTGTAAATAAAAATAAAAAGTATTACCTGCATTGGTGTTCTCCTTCCTCGATTGTACTGCTCGTCGGAGATGATCTCTTCATCGCGTGAAGGTAATCCCATGTATCTCCTCTACTATGGCGACGATGGTAGCCAGTCTCTGGCTGGGGTAGGATCTCTACCAACAAAGTCACGCTACATCATAAGACAAACATTATAACACAACTCAAATAGAGAGAATACAAAGAAAAGACTTGAAGTTGCACTATACATACAAACTCGGGCTCCCATGGTGCACGACCTCCAGATCCAAAGTGCGATGATCCATATCGCTCCATTTATATTCGTCGCACTTTGCTGGTTCACTACTCATTCTAAGAGCTCCTTCTTGGCTTTCTTCCACTCCCCCTTATGAGCAGTAGATGGCTTACCATGTCTATTTGACTAGGGCTTTCTCCTCCTTTGCATGTCTCCTTACTAGAGACCTCATATTCTTAAGTATATCCTTGATTTTGTGTCACGCCCATGTACTCTTAAACCTTTGGTCGTGAGGATTAGGATACTTCTTGTGGACAGCTTTAATGTTATCATCCACTAGGCTCTCCCTTTGCTGCTTAAAATGTATAAAGTAGTCTTTATAGTGTGCAAAGACTACTTGGCGTCAGTAGTTTACCACCTCCTTCCCACGAGAGTCATCAACTATGCCCCCCACATCTGTGATATCATAATATGATATATCACCCCATAATGTGGTGGTGACTCTGAAGAACTATCCCCACCCCCAAAGCACTACCCCCCTAGGCATCCTCTATCTCCTCTACCTCCACTCTTAGTGCTAGTGGGACGTGAGGTACGACCGCCACTATCTCACGACTACCCTCCCTATACTACAATGATTGCCACTCTCATGCGAGCCATGATAACTTTGAGTTGTCACATCTCCTAAAGGTGGAGGTGTAGGAGATGCTGTAGCACTAACTAGGGCTGACGGATGAGGGGTGAATGTAAAGGCTAGTGAAGTGCCTGCTGGCAAGGGACTCTGTTGGGCTTTGGGTAGCAGACCTGATGGTAAAGAGGTTCTTGCTACATAGGCTACCAACTGCTTGGGGGTGGGAGTATAGCCAAAGATGCCCTCTACCTCCCTAGAAAACCATCGTTGAGACTCGATGAGAGCCTTAACTTGTGGGTCTCTGGGACAAGAGGCCGAGGACCCATGCTACATCTATACAAACAAAGAAAATATTAAAAAAATATTATGCAAGCATTATGTTTAAAGTACTATGCATAAGCTTAAAACACTATGCATTATGTTTAAAGCACTATGTGTTATGCAAGCCTTATGCAAGCCGTTACGCAAGCCTTGCATAAAGCATTATGCATTAGGTCTTATGCATAAAGCATGCATGAGGCCTTATGCATAAAGCACTATGCATAATGCCTTAAGCATGAGGCCTTAAGCATAAAACTATGCATGAGGCCTTATGCATAAAGCACTATGCATAAGGCCTTAAGCACGAGGCCTTAACACTACAAGAGAATGAGAACATAGCCGCGCCCAAACTAGAGAGAGATGGAAGTGAGAGAGGGGCCATGGGAGAATTTGCGATCTGGCGGGATTTACAGCTATATGCATGGATATATGTGCATTTATAAGCGTGTCTATAAGTGCGTCTATATCCATATATATATATATATATATATATATATATATATATATAGACGCACTTGCAGACGCGAGTTTAGACACAAGTTTAGACGCGAGTATAGACACTCTCTATTAAAAAAACAAATAATCCCGCGTCAACGCCGCAACTATTTTCTCTTCCCCTCTGCTCCCTCTGCTGCTGTACATAACCCTAAGTTTTTGCAACCCTCTCTTCCTCATGATGGCTGCACCTCACCCTTTGTCCTCTCCTCACAAAGTCTCCTCTCAAGTCTCCTCCCAAGTCTCCTCACAAGGTAATCTCTATCCCACTTGTCCCTCCCACCTCTTCATATATTCATGGTTTTTGAATGGTATGTTTAGAATTAGGGTTTTTGATTGGTATTCTCTTCACTCTCTCTCTCATGCATAAGCTTCTTATGTTTAAATTCTCTTCTCTCTCTCTCTCTCTTTCTTATGCATAAGCCTAAGAGGCTTATACTTAAACCTCCTTATGCATAAGGCTTAAACCTCCTTGTGTATCCATGCTATTCCCACTTTTAGGGTTTTGTATTACTAATTCTTTTCTCAACTTTTTGTTTTGTTTTGTAGGTCTTATAGTCCTCTCTTTCAACGTCACCAAAAAGAAGTAAATATTTTTCTCTCTTTTCAATGTTGTATGTATGCATTAGGTTCATTAGGACCTCAATGGAAGGCTTCTTGGGCCCTTTTATTTGGCAGTTTAAGGAGTCAAACCTTTTCTCTTAAGAAGAAACGTTTTCTAATTAGAAGCTTCAAAACGGCTACTTTATTCGAATTTGAATTTTAGAGGAAAAATGGAATTTAAAATCTAGCAGACAAAACCATATCATGTAACATATCTATGGAAAGCTCTTAATGCGTAGATCACGGATCTATAATCTCCGCTCAAATCGGAGCTTGTATGTAGAAGTTATGGAGGTCCGAAAATTGTAAAATTGCCTCCCCTTTTTGGGGAAAAAAGTGCACCCTTTGACCACTCTTACAAACCCAACATTTCAGTCCACATGGCAACCCCCCATTTGGCTATTCCTTAATCACCTTGATTAGGCTTGGGCAAATTAAAGGGCCCAAGAAGACCCCATTCACTTCCTAATGCTTAGATCTTTTGTATGTATGCATTACTAATCCTTTTTTCACACTTTTGTTGGTTTTGTAGGTTTTCTAATCTTCTCTTTCAGCATCACCAAAAAGAGGTAAGTGCTTTCCTCTCTTTCCTATCTTTTTATCCTCTCTTTTCTCTATTTTTATCTACCAAAAAGAGGGGTTTTGTTTTGTAGGTCCTCTATGCATACAGTTTAATCTATGAATAGAGATCTAATCATAGAGCTTAATCTATGCATTAAGCTCTATTCGTAGAGCTTAATGCATAGATTAAGCTCTATGCATGCATTCATAATGCATAGAGAACTATGCATAGATTAAGCTATATGCATGCATTCATAATGCCTCGGGGGGGTCACTCGTATAAATATGTAAGTATCACGTGGGTTCAACAGAAGGACATTTTAAATATTTAAAACTTACAGAAATATATTTACAGAGGGGATTTATTTATTGTATTTTAAAAAAAATTTACAGATTTGAATAGGAAAGGATACATTATATTCACTAAAAAATTCACAGATAAGGGACTTTTTAAATAGGCCTTGAACGCACGTGATATAGAGGATTTATATATAGTGACCCCCCCCCCCCGAGCATAATGCATAGAGATCTATGCATAGATTAAGCTCTATGCATGGAGCTTAATGCATGCATAGAGTTTAATCTTTTCAATTTTATATGTATGTATTAGGTTCTTAGGGCTTTTGTATGTATGCATTAATAATCATTTCCTCACCCTTTTGTTGGTTTTGTAGGTCTTCTAATCTTCTCTTTCAACATCACCAAAAAGAAGTAAGTGCTTTCCTCTCTTTCCTATCTTTTTATCCTCTATTTTTATCTACCAAAAAGAAGGGTTTTGTTTTATAGGTCCTCTATGCATAGAGCTTAATCTATTAATAGAGCTCTAATCATAGAGCTTAATCTATGCATTAAGCTCTATTTGTAGAGCTTAATGCATAGATTAATCTCTATGCATACATTCATAATGCATAGAGATCTATGCATAGACCTCTATGCATGCATTAAGCTCTATGCATGCATGCTTAATGTATAGTGCCGGGGTATGGTTTAGTTTAGGCTAGCGTGGCGGCTTGCATAGTGCTTTATGCATAAGCCTCATGCATAGATTCATGCATAAGGCCTCATGCATAGCTTTATACACAAGGCATCATGTGCATGCTTTATGCATAAGCTTTAGCATAGCTTGCATAAGGCTTGCATAGCGGCATAGTTTGCATAAGGCTTGCATAGTGGCATAGCTTGCATAAGATTTTGTATATATGCATTACTAATCCTTTCCTCACCCTTTTTCTAGTTTTGTAGGTCCTCTAATCCTCTCTTTCAAAACATCACGAAAAAGAGGTAAGTGCTTTTCTATCTTTTCTCTATTATTATTGCACCCTTGGGTACTGGGAATTTATTTTGTAGGTTTACGCATAAGCTTTATGCATACTTTATGCATAATGCTCATGCATGCTTTATGCATAAACCTCATGCATAGCGTTATGCATAGGCTTTATGCATAAGGCCTCATGCATAGTTTTATGATTAAGGCATAAGCTTTATGCATACTTTATGCATAATGCTCATAAGGTTTACGCATAAGCTTTATGCATACTTTATGCATACTGCTCATGCATGCTTTATGCATAAACCTCATGCATAGCGTTATGCATAGGCTTTATGCATAAGGCCTCATGCATAGTTTTATGATTAAGGCCTCATGCTTAAGGTCTTATGCATAATGCTTTATGCACAAGGCCTCATGCATAACTCATTATGCTTAAAGCTTAGTTGGTTTGATACTCCAACCATTCCGTACAAATTGGTTACCCTTGATTTGTACGGAATGGTTTGATACTTCAACCATTCCGTACAAATTCGCCCATGACCCCTCTCTCACTTCCATCTCTCTCTAGTTTGCACAACTATGTTCTCATTCTCATTCTCTTGTAGTGTTATTCCACAAAATGTAACCACATTAAAGTACCATAATGAAACTTTTACCATATTTCATAGAAGCAATCATAAAAGGAGGGTTTGTGGTGTGTGGAAGTGATATATATAGTGTTTATGTATACTAAAGGAAGCTATGTAGAGAGGAATTGCATAAGGAGGCATCATTAACATGCATCAAAAGCATTATATTGTAAATAAATTTTACCAAGGAAAATTTATTTTTAACTTATCGTTTAAAAAAATGTACTAAATGTTTGTTCATTTACCTACAACCAGTGCATTATTGCACCAAATAATTACCAGAAAGAAATTCTCAATATAATTTTTTACTCTTGTTATTTACATCCTTTTTGAAACACTAAAGGACATCATTAAACCCTTCATATATTTCATAGAAGTGAGCATAAAAGGAGCACATTGAAATGCCATAAATGCTTGAGACTCCATGTAGAAAAGATAATCAAGAATAAGACTCCAAACATTGTTTGAATGGGCAAGCAAAATGTGCCAGATCTGGATGAGGTGAGGTACGCTCTCGCAAATCCTTGCGAATTCCATCTGGATTTGTTTCGCCAGCGAAACAGGTCCCAAGGGCATTTTAAATTCAGCAAACTATGACCCTCAACCGCTTGTGTTTTGCACCATAGAGAAGCATTGCTATTGATATGTTTTAAGCTCCTACAAGTCTCAATACACTCATAACCTTCACTTACTCTATCTTATAGTGTTATGATGGTATATATATACTTTACTTAAAAAATTTTGCTCCTCATAGAACTTTCTCTAATCTTTAAAGTTGCTTTGAGTCCCATCTGGACTTGTTTCGCTGGCGAACCAGGTCCCAAGAGCTTTTTTGTTTGAGATCTTGTGCTCTCTTGATGACTCAAGTGCTAGTAAGCTAGCAAATTGGATCTAGACACATGGCACAAGGGCTTGAGAGAACGCTGACTCAAGTGCTAGTGAGCTAGCAAATTGGATCTAGACACATGGCACAAGGGCTTGAGAGAACGCTGCCAAGAGGTTCCATCCAGACGCCACAGTGTAGAGCCATCGGCAGGCTGCCATGAAGGGTCATCCAATAAGAGCCCTGTCTAGGCGCGACAGAGCTCTGAGCCGCCAACGGCCGTCACTAATAAGAGCTCGTCCATGCGCATACGCTTTAGCCTTTGAGCTGCCAACGCTCACTATGCACAAAACCATCCACATGCTGCTGTAAAGAACCCACCATGCAACAAAAGAGAGGGTGCTTTGAAGGCGGCCGTATAGCAGGGAAGCTCGGCCAAGCACGAAGAGGAGGAGAGAAAAGCGGACGACTAGAGGCAGTGGTGACGTGGTAGCCCAACACGCAAGGGGGAGCTGCTATTGTCTCGTAGGTGGTCTTACCACAGCAAAACAAAGCACTATGAAGACAAAGGGAGTCACGGTGTGTCGTGGCTCTGCAAGCTTCTGGTAGCTCAGCAGCAGGGAGTGGAGGAAGTAGAGAAGGAGGGCAGCAGTTGTCTTGTTGCACATCAAGAAGAAAGGTCGTGGTGCAATCTCGACAGCAAGGTGGCGCTGCAGAAGAAGAGGAAGGTGGTCGTGGAGTGATGCACTGGCATCGCGGGGCAGGTCTAAGGGAGCTGCTCTGCAGTAGAGAGTGCAAGCAAGTGACGACGCTGTAGTAAGCAAAGGAGGAGGGGAGGCAGAGAAGAAGGAGGTGGCTCTATTGACAGGTGGTGCAATGCAAGCAGGTGGCAGTGGTGGTTTTCGTGAAGGAAAGTCAACAGACAAGAGCAAGTACACGTGGTGGTGAGCTCGTAGGCGAGGCGTTTGTAGTGGTAGCTCTGCCGAAGGCAAAGGAAGACCGCCATCTTCATCGCAGGCTTGAGGGTGCAGAAAAACATGTGCCTACGGTCCCATCATTCGCATCCTGCAACAAATTTCTTATTAGAAAAAAAACCAACCCTGAACCTGTCGCCTACCCCCCTCCCATTACGACCCTCCTCTTATACAAAGATGTCACGGGGTATGTCTCTTGCCATGGGTGCGGGGCAGGTAGTATTCACTATGCATGATACAGTGAGCAAGGGTGGATGGTATATGAGAGGTTAAAGGGACGCAGTAAGACAATAGAGGAAGTGGAAGAGAGGGAGAGAATGAATGAGAGAGAGAGAGAGAAATCATTCACATAGACTTTGAAGGTGTTATGTGGTGCTGCCTACAAATACTGCAGCTAATTGATATCATCATCTTTTTGTATGTGTGTGTATTGAGTGAAGAGGTGATGCACACCATCCTGGGTTACGGCATGTTTGACATAGTGTGGTGTTTGATATTCTTGCAAGTTAAATGGTTTGCTTGTTTAGTATTACTTTTATTACTTTCATGTCTTTTGTACTCTATGTTCTAATTTGCTAGCAAACAAGTGCTTTGTTCTTGTCCCTTGCAGTGTGGCTTGTTCTAGAATTTAACCTCTATTAGCTGAAAACAGCCTTACGAGTGTCATCCCAAAGGCTATTGATAGTTGTTATCTCAAAAAGTATAATCTTAAGCCTTCAAGTGCAAATGGAGTTGGCTAGTTATTGAATTAGCACCTTTGTTAGTTTTTAGATTATGGGTTCTACTCACAAACGTCTATCTTTTGATCACTTTTTTTCTATCATGATATTAGTGCTCCTAGGTTAGACTTGGATTAACCTTATATGTTCTGGATTGCTATTGGGATTGAGACCCACTGGTGCATTCTTGATCTCAACTTTTTTGTGGCATTGTACTATATATGATATTAATTTTTTGGCATGATATATATGTGGTGTATTCTTCTTGGCATATCAAATGCAAACATTCTTAGTGATGATTTGTTTTGGCATGCGACTAGTGTTTGGATGAAGGGAAGTCCTGTTTGCTTCATGTTGTTATTTGGGGTCATTGTGAAAGGTTTGGATATTGTTTGACAAGATTTGCTTGTGTGCTATTGGGAGTAGTGGATCACGAGCATTCCTAGAGACCATAATTGGCTAGTAGGATGTTTTTTCCCCTTTTTTCCAACCCTAGTCAAAGTAGCTGCAGTGGACATCCATTTAACAAGTAAAAAGCCTTGTCATTCAATAATTATTTTATATCACAGTTGAAGGACCTTAGCATAGGGACCTAATAGGCCTTGTTTTCAGCAAAACGTAAATGAATCATTAGAAGTGTGAAAATCCTAGGCAGAGCAGCTTAGATGGCCACTCAAACATTGCACAATCTTCTATTCATAATAGTCAACATGGTGATGCTAAGCCAAGCTTAATTGTAAAAGTAGGGTGTTTTCCTAAGAAACATGGTTGGGAAAATGTTGTCTAGCTCGAAGGTTTTGATTCATAGCTCTGAAGTATTGGCTCATAGAATGTACATACTCATGTAGGTATGCAGTCATAGTTGGTGCCAGTTGTTGCCATGGTGTCCCATAAAGATGAAGTACCAATTTCCACGCAATTTCCCAAACTCACATGGTCATCTAGGCTCATATTGGGTCCCATTGAGGCCAAACAATGTCGGGACAAGGTATTTGATAGTAAAGTCTACCCTCCATATGTGGACCATTATGAGATAACAATCTAGTGCAACATGTAGCCTATTTGGCAATCTAAAAAAATTAATCCAAGCTGTCTCTAAACTAGGTATTATGGACCCACCTCCATGGTCATTTGGGCTCGTCTTGGGCCTCATTGAGGCCTCGTAACGTCAGGGTAGTGTGTCTAATAGTAAATTCTACCCTACTCTCATATGTGGACCATTAGGAGATAACAATCTAGTGCAACATGTAGCCTATTTGGCAATCTTAAAAAAATTAATCCAAGCTATCTCTAAACCATGTATGGACCCACCTCCATGGTCATTTGGGATCGTCTTGGGCCCCATTGAGGCCCCGTAATGTTAGGGTAGTGTGTCTAATAGTAAAGTCAACCCTACTCATATCTGGACCGTTATGAGATAGTAGTCTAGTGCACCATAAAATCTACCCTACTCATATGTGGACCGTTATGAGATAGTAGTCTAGTGCACCATATAGCCTATTTGGCAATGTACAAAATCTAATCCAAGATGTCTCTAAATGATTTATCCATCATAAGTGATCTTCTTGTGTTAACCAATTGAGGGAATAAAGTTGGCCCAATAGTGTTACCACAAAAGTAAAGGATAAGTAAAATAGTTTGAGAGTTATTCATGCGGTGAACAACTTAGCCTTGGGGTAACCAGAGGTCCACAAACATAATATTTTATCCATAAACTAAAACTTGGCCTGTTGAAACATCCTTAGATGAACTTGAGATTTAGAAAAATTCTGAGAGATTAAATTACTCTAGAGGATAGTGCATCTAATTACCAAGGATCTTCCTACTAGAGAAGTATTTAATATGTTCCTTCAACTAGCACACATCAAAGTGTGTTCGTTTGGAGAAGTCTAACTTTAAGTGTGAAACTAGGAATCCATGGAAGAAGCTCTGACGATAGATGAGAAACTAATAATATTTAGTGGACTGTTGAATATTAACAAAGGGCTATTCAAAATATAGCTCGAATACAAACCAGGAGGTTCACTCAGTCAACGAGGGTCACATAATGAGCAACGTTCAAAACTTACCGACAGCAAGAGGAGTTTCACAAGCAACACCTCCCTAAAAACTTTTGTTCTGAGGGAAACATTTATGCATCCTCTCATGAGAAAATCTCTTACACTCCTAGGATAAAGAGGGGCGGGAATATTGTAGCCATGGAAACATAAAGACGCACATAATTTTTCCATATTTTTGTGCCGAAGTGCAATGTAAATCGTTTTAGGCCAATGTGGGTTCTAAATGAGAGTTCTAAGTGTATTAAGCAAGGCTCACTTATGGGGTTGTCCGCCCATGTGTGAAAGAGGCCTAGGGTTAGGGTTAGTGCAGATGTCTCTATAAAAGAGATGTTAGCTAAAGAAAGGGGACATTTTTTGGCCATTCTCATAAGCTATTGAGTGAAGCTCTTGAGCTCTCAAGCTATGGCAACTCTCTAACTCTAATGAGCATCAAGCTCCAATGAGTATAGCTCCACTTCTTTCTCTTAATCTGTTTTAACATCATTGAAGTAGATTAATCTATGATTAGTTGAATGCTTCTTTCTTTCTCTTGTGTATGCATGCTTGTAGTGTGTGTGTGTGTAGTCTCCATTGATGCAAGCTCTTGCCCACTTCATTGGCAATGAGTTATTCATAGTGGATAGACTCTCTCTATGAGCTTGTGGGTTTGTGAATGTTACATTCTATGCTTGCTTAAGCTTGTGGGTTAGTAGATGCACGCTTATGGGTTTGCTGGCATTCGGGAAAGCTAAGATTTAATCAATGTTTGAATGGAATTAAGAGTTTGCCATGCATTGCTTGTTCTCTTGATTAGTGTAGTGGATTTAAGGGATTGAGAGATTGATTGAGGTGTTGAATGGTTGAATCGTCAAGTGGTGGTTCGTTTATGTGAGCTCTCCCTTAAGGGATAAGCCTTCATGCACTAATCGGGTCGAGTCCTCGGATTGACATTGTGTTTCTTAACACATTTGTTGATCGGTAGTACTCTATGAGCACTATATTGCACGGTAGAGAGAACCTCTCTACAATGGCGTCGCTGCCAGGGAAAGAGTGCCTACATTAGTTGAGCACCATACACACACTACCACTCCTTGTTAAGCTCCAATTGGTTGCAAAACCGTTGGATAGGAGAGCAGGTTTGGGACTAATTTTGGTACTTAGTTAAGACTAATTTGTTGTTAAATTCTCTTTATTGTCTTGCAATTTAAGTGCGATTGGCTAGCTACGCCTCTCCCTTGAGGTCAGGACAAGGATTCAACACACGGGAAGGATTGGAGGTAGGTGCTAAACCTGCCAATTTCAATTTGTGTGCGAAAGAGAGAGGCCTGATTTGCATTTCTGTCATTCTGTTTGAGGATAATTTTTACTGTCTGAGGTTAATTTTTATAGTTTTAATTTTCTGCATGTTCGTTTTATTTTCTATTCTTAGCTTAGTTTAGTTTTCTGCATCTTTAATTTTGTGCATTTTAGTTCTCTGTTAAACCTGCACCTGTAGAGAAACTGAAATCTGTACACACACATGAAGATTGAACATTTCGAATTTGCTGCAAATCTCACAGCTGCACACGCATTGAGTTCCCTGCTGCCACACGCATTGAATTCGCTGCACACACATTGAGTACAAACTTCAAAAAAGAAAAAATAATAATAAAAGAAGGCGACTGTGCGTGAACAGTGCACCGCGCGGAGAGACCCACACACCGCACCATAAAGATTGCCACCGCCCGGATAAAAGGGGTGCCCAAAAAAAAAAGAGTTTGGAAAATTTTCATTTTTTGCCGCAAAAAATTGGAAGGTTTTCTAACTTTCCGAGAGGAGTTAGAAAACACCCATCGTCGAAATTTTGGTCCCGGAACCATTTTCCCATAGTGAGTTCAGTATGGGAAACTGGTAAATTTTAGGCGATTTTTTATCTTGAAAAATACACTATTTTTTTAGCCTAATGTGTTCGAGGGGGTTCAAAATGGGTTCTGGCAAAGTTTGAGCCAACTTGAAAATTTTTGGATTAAAAAAAAAAACCTTAAAATTTGACCTTATGCACTTGCAGTCGGGACATCATATAAACACTGCCATAGGGTCTAGGGCACCTTCTAGAGTACCTACGTAGGAAAGTGGGACCCAATCAGTAGGAAATTTGGCAGATATTGCTGAAACCTTTTTCGAATCCCAATCTGATACCCTTTCTAGGACAACTAGCTCATTGTCTATGGACAATCTAGGACCGTCAAATAGTCATCCCTTAGCCCCAAATAGGACACCCACAAGATCTTTTAATCCATTTGAAGCCGACATCATGGGGTTACCACCACTCAATGTGAGACTTCAATATGTCTACACGAATGCTCATCCCTTAGCCCCAAATAAGACACCCACAAGATCTTTTAATCCATTTGAAGCCGACATCATGGGGTTACCACCACTCAATGTGAGACTTCAATATGTCAAATAGTCATCCCTTAGCCCCAAATAGGACACCCACAAGACTCCCACAAGATCTTTTAATCCATTTGAAGCCGACATCATGGGGTTACCACCACTCAATGTGAGACTTCAATATGTCTACACGAATGCTCAAGGAGCTGAGATCTTTATGGATCCACAACAATGGTATCTCGTTAAGATTGCAGACTTTTTCTCAGAGCTTGATAGAGCACCTCTAGTCAATGACCAGGGTAACATGTACATGGGTGGAGATGGTGTTCGCTACGAAGTCACCTATCATCCAGAGAATGTAGACAAATTAGGAGAGCTCTCTAAGAGTGAGTTCCTAGATTTATCAAAGCCTTCCGGAGCAAGGGAGTCTAGAGATGATTGGCTCATTGAGCCAGACATGCCTGGACCATCCAATGCCCAGTCCTCAAAGCCATCCATCGATGATTTACTTTTTGTAGATCTAAATTTGAAAAGGGACAGGAAAGGCAAGAGCAAAATGGATCAGGGGGCTGAGAACCAATGGGAATTTGTACGACAAATTCTAGTGACAAAGGTCTTTCAGGATGACCCACTTCAAGAGGTCTATAAGGACTCTTTAGAAGGATATTATGCCACAACTAGATTGCCAGAGCTAGATCTTCCTCTAGCACTTGTGGTGGTAGTCAAGAAGCTTGCAGGAGGATACAAGAACCGAATCATTGATAAATGGGCCAATGAATACCGAACCTTAGATTGGAAGGAGATTGTGAGCTCACGTGGAGAGGACAACCATTATTCATGGAAGTGCTCTCAACTAATACAACTAAACTAGGAGAGACAGCCTTTCTTGGAGAAACTGTTGCTCCTCCCCTACGAGAGTTCACTAGAGAGGGACCCTCAACATCAAAGTGGACCACTGCAAGTAGCCCAACTCTAGCACCAAGATATTATCCTACACCAAAAGTGCGACCACAGATCACACCACAACAACGTTTCTCTCACTATGACACTACAAGAGGTTGAGGACATACCGACGTCAAAATACCGACGGAAATGTCGAACGTCGGTATGTCCGTCGTCATGTTGGAGGAGACAAGCATGGCGGGGTTTTTTTAAATTTTCATTTCCCGTCGCGTATACCGACGCCTATACCGACGCTTATTCCGACGCCGATACCGACGCATATTCCGTAGCATATACCGACGTATATTCCGACGCATATTCCGTAGCATATACCGGCGCTCGTAAGTTTTTCACAGCCGAGAGCCTATTTTCTGGTTTTTTCACAGAATTGAAGAAGCGCAAGTATACACGCGAAGAAGGTGCTTTCTCTCCCTCTTCTCTTTCCCTCTCTCTCCTCTTTTTTCCTCTCTCCTCTTTTCTCCTTCTTTCTTCTTTTCTCCTCTTCTCCTTCTCCTAACATGTTATTGCAATTGCTTGTAGTTTTTAATTTAAGAATTAGGACGTTTAGGGTTTTGTGTTTTTTTGGCTCTCTATGCATGTTGAGATCTAGAGCTCTCTATGTATGCATAGATCTCCTAATGCATGCATAGAGATTTTAGGGTTTTGTATTAGTTCTTTTTCTTGTGTTTAATTTACTAATTAGTTTGTTTAATATTTTGTTTTGCAGCTCTTTCACCTCACCAATCTTTCACCAATCCTCTCCTTCAACTTTGCAAAAAAGAGGTAGATCCTCTTTCGATTTTTCTTGTTTATGCTATTTTCTATGAATTTTTGCATCCTTGTTTTATGGTTTAGGGTTAGTTTTGGGTTCTTGTAAGCTTACACATAGGATTAATTTAATATCTATGCATAAAACCTATAATAAGCTTGCAATCTCTATTATCCATGTACGTAAAACAAGATCATGTTTATTACACCATTGGGTGATGGGATTAAGGGTTAGCATAGTGCATAAGGCATATAGCATAGAGCTTATGCATAGAGCTTATGCATAAGTCTTGCATAGAGCGTATGCAAGAGACTTATGCATAGAGCGTATGCATAAGACTTATGCATATGACTTATGCATAGAGTTTATGCATATGGCTTATGCATAGAGCGTACGCATAAGACTTATGCATATGGCTTATGCATAGAGCTTATGCATAAGGCTTATGCATAGAGCGTGTGCATAAGGCTTATGCATAGAGCGTAATTGCATAGAGCGTGTGCATAAGGCTTATGTGAAAGGGATTAAGGGTTAGCATAATAGTGCATAAGGCATATAGCATAGAGCTTATGCATAAGTCTTGCATAGAGCGTATGCATAAGACTTATGCATAGAGCGTATGCATAAGACTTATGCATATGACTTATGCATATGGCTTATGCATAGAGCGTACGCAGGTAGGCTTATGCATATGGCTTATGCATAGAGCGTGTGCATAAGGCTTATGCATAGAGCGTAATTGCATAGAGCGTAATTGCATAGAGCGTGTGCATAAGGCTTATGTGAAAGGGATTAAGGGTTAGCATAGTGCATAAGGCATATAGCATAGAGCTTATGCATAGAGCTTATGCATAAGTCTTGCATAGAGCGTATGCATAAGACTTATGCATAGAGCGTATGCATAAGACTTATGCATATGACTTATGCATAGAGCATACGCATAAGACTTATGCATATGGCTTATGCATAGAGCTTATGCATAAGGCTTATGCATAGAGCGTGTGCATAAGGCTTATGCATAGAGCGTAATTGCATAGAGCGTAATTGCATAGAGCATGTGCATAAGGCTTATGTGAAAGGGATTGTTGAAATGCAATTGCAAATGCCTTGATTGTGGTTAACAAATGCTTATGCAAATGCCATGGTGAGGGCATTGTGAATTGTTGGTTTGTGTTGGAGCTTTTGGATGATGGATTGAGGCATGAGTCCATGCTTTATTGCTGAGTTCTAAACTGTAAAAGGGCATGAGTCATGCTCAATACTTGTAAGCCAACAAACTTGTTCTATCATTTGATATTATCCACATCATTTTGTACCTACACTCACCATTGCAACCACTTCAAGTTTCTATAGAATCTAGCAATGTGTGAGGGTACCTTGGCATTGGTTGGAGAGGCCAAGGGGAGAATGGCTTGAACTCTTTGTGCCGTGATTGCTTGGTAAAGCGGTACGAAGGGGGATTAGGTACACCGGTGTGAAGAAATGGCCTCAACCTTCACCTTGGAGGAAAACTCGGTGAAGGGGTGAGAAGAGCTTGGCCGGGAGATCGGCAAGCTTCAACGCGCGTCCTCAACAATCCTCACCATCGACTTTGTGGATGCATTTGGGCAATGGGGCCCCTTTTCCGTCATATTGTGTGGATATTGCAAATGCATATGATCTTTCATGACATTGTGGGATGCAAAGAGTATTGCGTACAAGTTTTAAGAAGTTGCATTTTCATTTGAGATTTGGTTCCAATTACAAAGGAGACTCTGGCGGAATTTACAAAACCGTAATTCAGTCCTAGGGTTTTTGGGATTAGGTCCGAGCTTATGGCTTATGCATAAGACTTGTGCATAGAGCGTGTGCATATGGCTTATACATAAGACTTATGCATAGAGCGTGAGCATAAGACTTATGCATATGGCTTATGCATAGAGCTTATGCATAAGACTTATGCATAAGGCTTATGCATAAGTCTTGCAGCCTTATTATGCAAGCTTATACTTATAATATGCATTTAGATTATTGCATAAGGCCTTTATAAACAGCTATTTATGAATAGAGATAGCTTCTCTCTCCATCCTTGTTCAAATTCTATTTAATTTTGTATGGAGAGGAGATAAGCTGATTTGTGTTTAACGAGCTGCATATACATGTTATCCTGCTAGATGGAGCCTCTCAATCTTGAAGAGAGAATAGCGTGTCCATGCATGCGATGTAAGTACCAAATCTTTCGAAAACGAAGGATTTGCAACGAGCATGTTCATGACGCTGGAATATTTCCAATGGAGCGCTTGCAAAATTTACGGTTTCAATCGTACAACCAAGCAAGTGTGCAGCCGCATCTTGATAACATTGCGCCTGTGAATTCTCGTCCCCAACAAAGGATGAGGATATCGCAGGAGGGAGTGACAGATGGAGCTCAATTAACAGCACCCGAGGGAATGGAAGAAGGTCAGGAAATGGAAGAAGGTCCAATGGAAGAAATGTTGGATGCCTTCATCGAGCAACAAGAAGCTCTCTTCGAGGAGCATGAACATGAAGATCATCAACCACGACATTCTCAACGGTCAAATTATGAACCAGAGGAAGAGGCCATGCGTAAACTTGCACGCCTTCCATTATACAATGGTGCCAACATATCTGTATTGCGTGCATCTCTTACGATGCTAAATTTGCAGTCAGTTTTTGGATGGTCTAATACAAGTGTCACTGAACTATTCAAGTAAGGTCTTTTTTTGGAGATTACACCTACTGTTGAAATGTTAAATTATCAACTTGTACTTGAGAAAATCTTAATAGTAACGATCAGATATTGCCATACTTGCAGGCTTTTGAAAGATCAAATATTGCCCCCTGGCAACGAGATGCCTCCATCTCGTGCAGATGCGAAGAAGTTATTGAAATCCATAGGCATGGATTACAATAATATTCATGCTTGTCGCAATGATTGTTGCCTCTTCCGCCATGAATATGAGCATTTGCAAGAATGTCCCCATTGTGGCTCTAACAGATATAGAGAAGATGTTCAGGGGGAAGCTGTCCCGGTAAAGGTTCTCAGGCACTTTCCAATCATTCCAAGGATAAAAAGCATGTTCAGGTGCAAATCAATAGCAAGCTTGATGACATGGCATGCCACAACTCGATCCACAGATGAAGTGATGCGTGTGCCTGCTGACTCACCCGCATGGAGACACATTGAAGAGAAATGGCCGGCTTTTAAGGAAGAACCTAGAAACCTCCGTCTTGGCCTAGCAATGGATGGTGTAAACCCTTTTGGTTTAAGGAGCTCTTCATGGAGCACATGGCCTGTTTGCCTTGTGAATTATAATCTTCCGCCATGGTTAGCAATAAAGAAAGGTCATCTATTGCTCTCATTAATAGTTCCAGGAAAGTACAAGGTGAAGAACATGGATGTATATTTGGCACCACTTATTGATGAGTTACACACCTTGTGGAACGGAATTGAAGTGAAGGACATGTCAAAGCAGCAGAATGGCCAAAGACTTACAACTGTGCAAGGTATTCTCATGTGGACAATGCATGATTGGCCTGGCTATGGAGAATGCTCAGGTTTGTCTATATCGGGTTACAATGCATGTCCTGTATGTGGTCCTCGACTTGATTCAAGATACTCAAAAGCATTACGAAAGAATGTCTACCAAGGACATGTTAGGTATCTTCCAGAAAATCATGAATTGCGGGATGGTAATCTAGGAAGACCTCCTCCAAGTGCATTGAAGGCAAGCGATTGGAAGATCAAATGGGAGGAATGTGGCAACTTGGCATGTCCTGGGATGAAGAGGCTCTCTATCTTTCACCAACTCCCCTATTGGGGTGATCTCCTTATAAACCATTTGCTTGACCCGATGCATATTTTCAAGAATGTAGCTGACATTCTGTGGAAGACCATGACAGGAAAAAAGGAGACTAAAGGCCAAAGGGATGACTTGGAAGAGATTGGTTGCATGCAAGAGTTGTGGGCTCGCACTAGACCCAATGGAAAGGTTCTACTTCCAAGAGCCCCATGGGTTTTTAGTAAGATGGAGGAACAACAAGTCAAGAGGACAATTTCAGAGTTTCGGACTCCTACAGGTTGTATGCATTGCTTGAAAAGTGCATTTACAAAGGATGATGATCTTAGTGGCCTCAAGAGTCATGATTGGCACAAGTTTCTACAATTTGTGCTACCCATAGCAATAAAAGATTGCCTCACTGAAGACATTAGAGCTACTATCTATAAGATTGGCACATTGGTGCGCTGGATTTCTTCAAAAGAGATAAAGAGAGACACTTTGGAGACAGCGCGTTTAAACTCCATAGAGGCAGTCTGCATGGTAGAGAAGTTTTTTCCTACAAGTTTATTAACAATCCAGATGCATCTGCTAGTTCATGTTGTAGATGAGGTTGCAGTTGCTGGAACAGTCCATTCAAGATGGATGTTCTTTTTGGAGAGGTTTATGAAGACATTAAAGGGATTTGTTCGCCAAATGGCTCGCCCAGAGGGTAGTATGTCAGAAGGGTGGCTGATACAAGAGTCCCTTGTTTACATCACTGAATATTTAAGTTCCTCAGATCCAGAGATACCTCGACTATGGTCTCAAGAGTCCAACAGGCGAGTCATTGGTGAGGAACCTCAAGGCCAAGGCATTAAGAGAAAGATGGATAACACTTTGAGAGAAAAAATCAACAAATTTTGCATCTTGAACTCTCATGTAATGGAGAAGTGGATTGAGACATATGAAGCTCTCAAGCGACAGCGAGTACAAGATCGTTTAAGTTTCAGAAGGAATCGCACTACAAGAAATCTCCCATATCCAGAAGGTATGCAAGCTCTTCCGGACTTTCCCACAGGTAGATGGCTAGAAGCTACAATTTTAGAAGCCAAACGTGCTGGTTTACCTATAACAGAGGAGGAGGAGGAGCTTACAAAAGGATGCGATTGGCATGTGAGTGTTTAAGTTCTACATGTCTCTCATTTTTTTCTCTACATGTCTCTGTGTTTGATTCTCCATCAACAAACTTTTTGTGCTATTTGTAGTATCACAAATATGGGGCGTTTTGGTCACATGGACGTCATTTTCGAGTAGAACGAATAGACCAAAGAAGAGCAACCTTTGATTGTGGTGTCACAGCACAGTTTGTTCAAGAAAGTCGTGCAAGTGCAAGTGATGATAACACAATTACTGGAATGCTTGATTACTTTGGAACCATTCAAGATATATTAAAGGTTGGCTTCAGAAGTTTTGAGTTGTTTATCTTTGATGTGAAGTGGTTCAAGGTAATCATGAATGGGCCACATGCAACTGTACGTAGAGACAAGAGTGGCCTCATCCAAGTGGACTCCACAAAGGTATGGACCGATCAGCAAGATACTTTTGTGCGCCCAGAGCATTGTGAGCAGGTTGTCTTTAAAGCGGATCCAAAAGATCCACGCTGGCTGTTTGTGGTTCAAGTCGCCCCCCGCAGTAAGCAAATTTTTGAAGAATTTGAGCTACAACAAGGTGATGTGGATGCACAGGGTAATGGAGAGCAGCAAGAACAAGCCGATATCAACAATGAAGAGGAGCAAGCAAATGAAGAGAAGCAACTAGAGCAAGATCCAAATGAAGAGGTGCAAACCAAGGAAGCTGAAAAACAAGTTGAGGAAGAGGACATAGATGATGAAGACATCCTTCATCAAGGGACTTTTAATGATGAGGATGCTGAAATGTACATAGACATAGATCTCTTTGGGGCTACTGATCTTAATGAGGATGATAGAATAGATAATGATTTTTAAAATGATGTATCTCCATGATTATGCAAATAGTTATGACATATTTGTAATGGTTTTATGACATTGAAGGTCCATTCATTGTTTACCATAGTTAATGTTTACCATCATAATCACTACTGTAGGAGCAAGTTGATATAGTTTTACCAATGTTGTTTATCATTGTTAATGTTTATCTTATGGTTCTTTCATTCATTGTTTACCGTGTAATTTTCATTCCGTACAAGTTTGTCATATGGTTTTTTGTCCAACAGGCCATGGGTGACTCACTGCCCTACGACTACAGTCCAGATTTCTCATTTAATCCTACACCGCAGGGCATGAGTCCCCAGCAGTTATATGGTTTTCTTTCGTCCATGACTCCAGAGCAGAGAGCCATGGCTCAGAGTTATTGGGGTTCAGGAGCAGGGACATATGCCTCACCATCTGGCTTCCCGACGCCAGTTCCCACACCCGTGGGTACGACAGCAGCTCCCACACCTCATACCACACAGCCTTCCAATCCTCTTACAGCTCGATCTACCACCTCTTCACATAGACGGCGCTCACGTAGTAGGTCTTCAGGGGGAGGTTGTTGTGGTGGTAGTGCCACAGATGCTGTGACACCACCACCACGTGAGCGTCGTCCTTCGCTCTCATCTGTTGATAGCACACCCATAGGGTCACCTTCCACTCCCTGGGGTGCACATGACCATGACAACAGCAAGATTTACACAATTAGGGATGGGGCACCAATAATGGATAGTGCAGGGAAGGCAATGAAGACACGCATTCGACAACTGTGCACTATACAGTTTCATGACTCTGTCATGACTAAATGGGATCAGCAAGACAAGGGGAAGAAAAATTATATAAACACAAAGATAAAGCAAGAGTTCCAGCCATCTGACCCTATGAATGTCGTCTCTAATGAGTGGATACAGTATACAGCTCGCATTTTGATGGGGCATCGTAGGTCAGAGGCGAGGGACGCATTCAGAGAGGGGAAGGAGAAACCTGTTTGGCTAGATGACAGGGAGTGGGCAGCCATTGCTCAGGAGCTCACCGAGACACCAGACAGGTTTCAACAACAAAGAGAGGCGGCAAGGGCAAGACTCCAAACAGTAGGGGCTTCTCATCTCGGGAGTGGTGGTTACGAAACCATGCGCCATGAATTCGTAAGTGTTTGTAGCAATTTTATTTATTTAAATGTATGTATGTGGGCTAAATGTTGATTTTTTAAAAGTTATAATTGTTAATCGTGTGTGCAGGAGTTGGCCATGAATCGCCCACCAAGCAGGCGAGAGGAGAAGTACGCTCACAAACATGGCCTTGTGGCCTTGTTTGAGATGCTTGAAGAAGAAGGAGAGACCGTCAATTGGGAGGCATTACCATGATGTAAGATGACCTTCAAACTAATGAAATATGATCAAAACATTCTTGAGTATTAATGTTTAATTTAATTTCTTGTTTGTCGATCAGGAAAATATGCAAACGAGCACGGTTGTTTTTGTGCTCTATTATAGACAGAATGGTGCTGTCTGTTTGCTGTTGTTGATCCTGCTTATTGCAGGCAGCTAGGCAACAGCCAGGCAGCACTATTCTGCCCAAAAAAAAATTTCTGCTACAGCGTCGGTATATGCCCCGGTATCAGCGTCGGTATATACATTGGTATACATGCCGGTTTACACCTCGGTATATAATGCAGTATAGACGCCGGTTTTTTCGTCGGTATATGAACCGGTATAGACACCGGTTTAAGCGTCGGTATTACCCCCGGTTAGCGTCGGTATAGGCGCCGTTATATGCGCCGGTATTAATACCCGACAGTTATATCGACGCTACGATACCGGCGCTTATACCGGCGCTTATACCGATGACGAGGCTTTTTTAGACCCCGTTAATTAGCGCCGGTACAAGCCCCGGTATTAGGCTAATATGTAGTAGTGTGACAATCGGAGGGTAGGGGAGCCAATTCGGCCTCCCATAAATGCACCTCTTGAAATGCAGGTAACAAGATCTTTGGAGGGGGTTGGTGAGGCAGGTAATAGGGAACCCACACCAATTTGGGATGCATATGGACCACCTTACCAAAGAGAGGAACCACTGAGAGTGAGAGGCCGTAGGCCTGATGATGAGTATTCAAGACGAGTAAGGCCATCAACTCTTCAGAAACTGGTAAAGAAGTATGAAGGGTCGGGAGATCCATATGACCATGTAGCAGCATTTAGGCAAGCAGTTCGAGCTGAGTAAGTGACTAACAAGCATACGCAAATTGAAGATTTGGGCTCACTCTTGAGGGAAAGGCCCTTGCTTGGTTTCAGGCACTAGAGGCTTCAGACAAATCTTCTTTACGAGTTTTGGAAGAGAGCTTCATTGCTACTTTTTCCTTCATGGGGATTCAGCAGCATGACATAGTAGCAAACATCTACTTTTTCAAGCAAGGCGAGACTGAGAGTGTTAGAAACTGTGTAAATAGGATGAAGCAGTACATTAATCGTTGCCCAGAAGATGAGAAGCCCACCCAGAGTCGATTAATTTCTCTCTTCTTAAAAGGACTAAAAAATTCAACACTGCACACACATCTCTATGCAAAGAAGCATACAAATTTCAATGAGTGTTGCCAAATGATGCTATGGATTTCACAGATAACTTCAAATTCCAAGATGGTACTGGCCCTGAGGTGCAACCTAGAGATCAGTGGGGTGTTGACCAAAGTTCACGGTCTAGCGCACTAGTAAATCCAGATCAGATAGCTAACCTTGTACTAAGGAGATTGGGACAAACCTATCACCCACCCATGCAGCCACAACAACAGCAGCGAATGAGGGGTGTACTACCTACAAGTCCTCATCTTTGTGGAGCATGTGGCGGTAACCATAAAACCGAAGAATGTAATACCTTTTCTCCTCTAGTCACAAACCAACCCACAAAGAAGTGGTGCCAGGCATGTGCTTGGAATTTTACCCACACCACACAGGAATGTACTCGTATTGCAAGAATGAGACAAGAGCCTGAGCAGCAAAGGGGTGCAGTGGCTCCACAAATGCATCAACAGTATACTAATTTTGAACGTAAGCCACCGATACCACAAGAGCAAGCATGACCTGTACTTGGAGCTCAACCTCCTACTCCTAGGACTGCTCCTGTGAGGTTTGTTGACCACGACAATTCAAATGTGTGTAGAGACTTGGTAAACCCAAGCTATGTGGAGGAGGAATATGCATCATATTCATCCAAGGAAAATCTCTTTGAAAGTCCCGCATATCCATATCCAACCCAAGCACTGGCCGGGGGAACAAAATTCTTTGATGTTGCTAGGCGGCTACCAACCTAGGACTCCAGGCCCCTCAAGTCAATGGCAACAAAGAAAAGTAGAAGCCAAACTAATGGGCCCCTGTTATGAGTGCGGAGAACCCCATTGGGCTCATGATTGTCCACATCGCCAAAGGCAAGCAGCTCGATCCAATACAACAATACCACAGTTTCCACCAATTGAAAGATATTGTCTAGGGTGTTGTGTAGAACACTTTCCAAAGGATTGTTTGCTGAAACCACATGAGGAAGGCACCTCTCAACCAAAGGTCTCACTCAACTTTGTAGAGGCAGTTCCATCGCCACCTTCATCAGAGAATGAGGATGTCGTGCCACTTAGAGTCATGACTAGATCACAGACAACACGAAATGCTGAAATGCAGATTGATGAGACACCTCCAACTAGGGATGCAAAGGCAAATCTAGTGGACAAGACCCTACATTCCAATAGAAAAAGGACCACTAGGAGGAGAAAGAACCGCAACAAGCAAACTGAGAGTGCATCCACTAGTTCTCAAGAAGTCTCTAAACAAAACATGAAGGATCAAGCTTTTACATCCCAAGAAGTACATGAGGAGCATCAACCTCAACCTGGGCCTAGTGCTAAACAAGATGAGGCTAGTACAACTGAGGATAGTTCTGGGGGTTCTGTTTTTTTGGATAAGGTGAACGAGACTCTAGATGCCATCATTGATGCTCATAGAAGTCGCATTGTAGCTTTATCTGAGCTACCCAAGAAGCTTCAAGAATACCCAAACCCTCGTGAGGAGAAGATCAATCTAGCTGTACATCAGCAACTCATTAGGGAAGCTCAATCAATACTTGAGGGCCCACCTCCACCTATCCCTCGGGGCCCCACCTCTCTTAATCCAACATTAGAAACCATACCAAAAGTGTCATCAAGTTGGGAAATGAAAAGTGAGCTAATCTCACAAGCTCATAGTAGCGAGAAGTCTGCACCAATTGACACCCCATTGAAAGAAGGCATTCTGCCACCAGCTAGTCTTGCCATCCCATGCAATGATGATGAAGTTATTGATGCTAACAAGGACATGGCAAATGAGATGTGGGCAGCAGTTCATGAGAATATGTCCTCTATTATTTCACCTCCATTCTCTGAAGTGGATTTTACCAGGGGCACAGAAAACAACTTTAGACGCCCAAGCATCCAGGAGGAAGTTCAAACAATTGTTTCTCCTAGAAGTAAGCATATAATGAAAACCTTACCATCTTATTTGGGAGAATATGAGAACTGTTCTCAAACCTTGAGGATACCCTCCATGCATAGAAGGTTGACAAAGGAGATGGATATGGGTATCGTGCAAGCTATTTTGTCAGCACCAGTGGCTTGTACCTTACCTTTGCTTGATTTGATAAAGCTTCGACCAGAGTTGTGGAATGATATTGCCACATGTCTATCAGAGCAGGTATTTCTACAAAAGGGTCACCATCAATGTACTATACACCTTGAGACAAAGCATGTTATGCCAATTCCTATCAATAAAGTAGGAAAATTTTGTGAGGACGATCAGGGAAATGCTACCCTCCCATTAGAAGTGCGAAAAGTTGCTTCAACTGCAATACTTAATAGTGGTGCAGGAGTGGGCATTGTGACAAGGTCCATTTGGAAAAAGTGGGGCAAACCAGCTATTAGGAGTACAAGGATGTGCTTGTAGCTAGCAGATGGAAGCTTAGAACATCCCATTGGGCTGCTAGAGAACATGTTGGTCACCACATGTGGGATTGAATATGAGCACACATTTGCAGTAGTAGTGGATTTTGGAAAGCATCCAAACTATGAAGTGATATTGGGTAGACCATTCATGCGACAATTTCAAATGATTCAAGATTGGGGATGCAATTATTTGTACCTTCAACATGATTCTGTCATCACAAGGGTCAACCTAAAGAGTCACTCATATCGTGATGTAATGCGGTCTCCAATAGATGAGTTTGATTCTGCTTCATCTGAGGGCTCAAGAGTTACATTGTCAGATGGGCGAGAAGATCTGTGGATGTGTGGAGCCTCATGTAAGGATTTCAACACTAAGAGACTTAAGGGTAATCGAAGTATCAAATGAGGCATACATTCCTCAACCCTTCCGTGAGCACTTAATTGATCCCCTAGAATGAAGTCATGTCCTTGCAACATTATCGACATGTGCTTTACCTAAGCCAATTCAATTTTGTGACTCAGATGGATATGACCTTATTCCTATACGAGATTGTACTATGGGGATGCATCCACAGCAATGTATGTAGAGGAAGTCTCAGTGGAGGATTTAACACTCGAATCTGCTAATGATGCTGATAAGGAAGATGGATGGGACTCTGATTTTGATGATGATGTGATAATCCCCGAGGAAGAGTTAGGAAAGGCATGCCTACTCTTGAGAGGAAGGGAGGTTCAAATAGAGATCCCTCGAAGAAGCCGACCCAAACATAAATGCTGTAAGAGCCATAAGAGAATCTGTAAAAAAGATGAGAGGGAACGACGTGAGAGAAAACAAAAAGGAAACGAGGAGTTTAAGAATGAACACTCTCGACCACCACCTCACTTCTCAGGAAATAATGGATATCTATACTATGTCCAAGCACAAGATAGTATCAAAGACCAAGTAAAACGATCAGATGGATTCCAACCAGGAGAAAAGCTAAAAACTGTTAGCAAAAATCGTTAAAAAAAACAAAGAGACCAAAACAAAAACTCAAGTCTCAAACCGATTCAAAAGAGAGTGTAGGAAGTGCAAAGATAAAGGTTGAACGAAAAACTCTGATGCAAGATTGCAAAAGAGAGCTCAAAACTACATGGTCTTCAATTAGTGATGACTCAAGTGGACAAGAACAAGGTCTCAATGTTCCCCCCAACTTCACATAGTACACTCTTCAAGATCGGAAGATTGTCCTTCTACAGCCCATGCGACAAAAGCCAAGCATGCCAGGGGTTTCATATGATGGTCCAGAAGATGCAAAAAAAAATGATATCGCTAAGCCAGGAGAAGAGCCTCACTATGTGTGGATTGCCACAGACTTGTCCTTAGATGAGGAGAAGTTATTAATTCAAACAATAAAGGAGTATGGCGATGTTTTTGCTTGGAGTTATAAAGACCTCAAAGGAGTTGATCCAAGCATATGTCAGCACCATAAGATTCCATTGCGAGAGGATGCAAAGCCTTCCAAGCAACGTCCTTATACTTACAATGAGAATTTTGCACGAAAGATAAAAGAAGAAATAGACAAACTCTTAGAGGCAAAATTTATCTATGAGATTGAACACAGTGAATGGGTCTCCCCTATTGTAGTGGTGCCTAAGAAAAATGGAAAACTTCGAGTATGTGTAAACCTCAAGAAGGTAAATGCAGCTACTGTACGTGATCATTACCCACTTCCAATCACGGATCATGTTTTGGAACGTGTCGCAAGGAAAAAGGCATATAGTTTCTTGGATGGATTCTCTGGTTACAATCAAGTGTCAATTGAACAGAAGGATCAACACAAGACAGCCTTTGCTACTGAATCTATGGCATCTTTGCCTATCGTGTTATGCCATTTGGTCTAACAAATGCACCTGCAACCTTTCAGCGGTTAATGAGTCATGTATTCAAGGAGTACCTTAGGCTATTTCTTGAGATCTTCATGGATGATTTATGTGTTCACTCACAAGAGCATAATGATCATATAGAACACCTCAGACTTGTGTTTTAAAAGTGTCAAGTTTATCGTATATGCTTGAATCCTGGACAAGTGCAAATTCATGGAAGACAAGCAAAGATTTTGGGCCATATTGTTTCTCGCAATGGTATTTCAACAGATATGGATAAAATTGATGTCGTTGTCTCATTACCTCGGCCTATCAACCCTAAAGGGGTACAAATATTCATGGGACATTGTGGCTATTATCGTCGATTCATCTACATGTACGCTGTCCTAGCCAGACCATTATATGCTCTTCTTGTAAAGTTTAATTGGACTGACGAGTGTGAGGAATCCTTTGAAAAGTTGAAGCAAGCATTAGTGTCTACACCCATCTTACGGGCACCAAATTGGAACCAAATCTTTCATGTCCATATTGATGCCTCAAACTTTGCAATTGGATGCATTTTGGCTCAATTGGGAGAACATAATAAGAATTTCCCAATCTCATATGCTTAGTAGACAGTTGAACAATGCTGAGAAGAATTATACCACAACAGAAAGAGAAGGTTGTCCATGATATATGCCGTGAAAAAGTTTCGCCATTACCTTTTGGCAAACAAATTTATATTTTTTGTGGACCATCAAGCACTGCTATATTTGGTGAATAAGCCTTGTGCAACTGGAAGGATTGTGAGGTGGTTTGTCATCCTTCTTGAGTTTGATTTTGAAGTGGCAGTCCAAAAAGGAACAACTCATCTTAGGGCAGATCATTTGTCTCGAATCACCTCTGGAGAAGCTCCTGTGGGTGTGGATGATGATATGTTAGATTCAACACTTTTCATTGTAGAGACAACTCCTAAATGGTCTGAACCCATCTTAGAAATTTTGACAAGTGGGCAGATACAATTAGCGGGTCCTAATGTGGACCTATGGCAACCATTCAAGTTAATCTCAGGGAGATTATATCGTCAGGGTAATGATGGAGTGTTGCGGCTTATACCTAACCCTGACCAGGAGATCTTGGAATGGGCACATGAGGGTATTGGTGGAATCCATGCATCAGCTACTACTTGTGTGCGACGTATAACTCAGGATGGGCAATGGTGGCCTAACATGCATGCAGATGCTAAAAAATTTGTTCGTGACTGTGCTTCATGTCAAATTCGACAACCAATTCATAATGTCACATTATTCCAAATTTCAACTACACCAAGTTGGAGTAAGTATATTGTGGACTATCTTCAGCATGGTCATACTGATCGAACAATTCCTAAATATCGAAAGCATGCTATTGAAGTTGAAGCGGCCAACTATATGCTGATAGAGGGCCAACTCTACAAGAGGGGCAAGGATGGCAACTTGCGCATGTGTGTATGTGAAGCTGACTACTTGAAAATCTTGACTCATGCACATGCAGGTGTTGGGGGTGGACACTTTTCGGGCAATACCATAGCTAAGTTGATTAGGTGGTCTGGGCTTTGGTGGCCAACCTTACAAATGGATGCTGAAGAATATGTAAAACGTTGTGACGATTGTCAAAGGACGTGGTGCTTATGCTAGATCAAGTGTGTGGAGAGAAGAGACTCAAAAAGTACAAGAACAAACTCTTGCTTATTAAGTTGTTTATGAATACAACTAGGCCTTGCTCACATACAAAATGCCTCATGGCTTCACCTTTAAATAGGTGAACTAGTGGACCTCAAGTCCATTCACACTCACACCCTTCTCTCACCCTTCTACATAACCTTAGTCTCTTAATACCCCCCCTCAATACCAACTACTATGGAAGAATGGAATAGGTGGTATTGGACCATAGGATGCCTTTATAACATTAGGCGTACAAGGTTTGGAATATAGGTGTGGTTATCTAGGATTTTACAAGTATATTCCTAGAGCCTTAGTAGAGGCTAATACAATGTTGCCTTCTAAGTCTTTATTTGTTGTCGAGATGAAGATGTACACCTTGATGATGGTGCACCCCACTCTTTGTATTTGCTTGACTTCTTGTAGATGACATGCTTTAGACGTACATGCCATTGCTTCCACCACATGCTTTCCACCTTGGCCATTCTCACACAATGATCATGACAAGGCTGCCACCCTTGCTTAAATGGTTTGCTTTTAGATGGTCCTCCAACATGCTTTATGCTTCCTTGAATAATATATCTCCTCCATGAGTAATGAGGTAGATTTAAATGGGAAAGGGAAAGGGAGGGTCTTACCACTTGCCTTATGGATTGGTCAAGGGCAGTGTCTACTCCACAATTACAATAGCTTTTATGCATGTTGGTTAGATGATACCCTTTAGGGTTTGAAGTTACAAGCTTAATGAGTAATTGGTTGAGGTAAATACACAAATAAATAAGGTTTATCATCCTTGGTTCAAGAAGGAGAGGGCACGGCTTATAATGTTGCCAATGCCTCTTACAAAAATAATGCCAAAAGATGCTTAAAATCAACAAGGTAGAGCACTTAGGGATGCTATGCTCAACCTTACAACTCATCTTATACGATGAAAATGCAGAATATGCAGCGGAATGAAATGCCTTGGGCTTGGCAAACGAGAACATATGGCTTATGGCATGCCTATGTCTTTTACAAATAAGAGCCTCAAGGGTAATACACATAAACATTGAAGATGAGCACTTAATGTACATGTGCCCAACTTTAAGAACACTCAAAAATCTGAGTTTTATGATAAAAAACCAAAAATCTTCAACCTCTTTGGCTCATGAGATGAAGACAATTGGTTCATAGTTGCACCATTTCTCTTTGGAAGAAACGGGTTGACGATGAAGACTTGAATGTGGCACTTATGGTGTGTGCCCGGCCTCCATGTTGATGAAGAAGAGCCTTCTTAATGTAAATGACCTCCTCCTTTGAAGGTTAAGACCACCTTAGTGTTAAGCAACACTTGGGTTGATGATTAATATCACCATTAGTGTGTATAAAACACAATTAGTGCTAAAACACAATTAGTGCTAAAACACAATTAGTGCAAAAAAGCATATTTTTAGTATCAAATGACACTTATTTTGGTGATTAGTTTACCATTAGTGTTTAATAACACTATTAGTATTTAAGAACACTTTATAATAACCTTCCTTTGTTGGATTAACAGCTTAATTAGTATTAAACAACATAATTAGTGCTTAAAAGCACACTTTGAAAGCTTTGAAGGCTTGAAAGTTGATGTTGATGTTGAAGCTTGACGGGTATGAGATTTATGAATATCTCATGTGGTTGGAATCTCTTCAAAATCAAGAGACAGCTGCGCAACAAACATTTACTACACCACTTGATTGATTAGAGCAAAGGGGGTGATGATATGAGCAAGAAAAACCTCCAAAAATCAAGCTTTAATGGAAGCTTGAAGGTGAACCCCCGCCTGGTCTTTTGCTTCCAGGCGGCGAATGCGTGGACGATTGAAGCTCAAAATAGAGCTGTGGCTTCTCCACTCATTGGGCTACAATAGCCCTAAGAGCCCATCTCTAATGGTGGTCTACAGCCGGGCTATGGCTGTACGACCAGCAAGCGAAATAGAAAACAGAAGGCGGTGCACTCAGAAGCAAATGCCGCAGCAGCGCCGGATTAATCGAGGAGATTGGCTATACGAAATCATCTGCCCGGAGGTGCTCTTCATTTCCTTAGTTGAGATCTCCCCATGATGTTGCCTCTACATGCTGGTAGAAGACCTCCAATGGAAGAGGGTTGAGCTCCACAAAAGAAAGCTAAGAAAAAAATGGATATTTTTGACCTAATCTACACCACAAGTGGTTCAAGTCACATAAGCTCTAGATACCATGTTGAGAAAACATTGTGCTCATGCTAGATCAAGTGTGTGGAGAGGAGAGACTCAAAAAGTATAAGAACAAACTCTTGCTTATTAAGTTGTTTATGCATACAACTAGGCTTTGCTCACATACAAAATGCCTCATGGCTTCACCTTTAAATAGGTGAACTAGTGGACCTCAAGTCCATTCACACACACCCTTCTCTCACCCTTCTACATAACCTTAGTCTCTTAATAGGACATACCCAAAACCAAAGGTAAGGCATTAACACTACAATTGAAGCTCTTTGGTAGGTCAGTGTTTGAATAGTCTCACTTTTACTAATGTGGTTCCTTCTGCCTTTACAGGATTATGTTCTTTTTGAGATGATCCTATCTACATTCTTTTTGAGATGATCCTATCTACATTATTTTTGATAGGGATAGTAATGATGGATATGAGTGTATAAAGTTTGAAGTTTCTAAATTTCATTGTTCTACACCGCCCAGATACCTCCTAATGGATACTTGGTGAGATACCCTGATAGTACTCAACCTGAACATCGCGGGGGTTATAGTGCTCCTCCTTTTCAAACTCATTCTAGGTACTTTTATGCTCCCTTAGGTGAAATTTATTGTGGGCATCACTTTGTCACTTTATTCTATCAACAGCATCATCCATTTTCACATTGTCAAGAGTGTGCACGACTCGTATTAGGGGAAGCTTCACACATTTGTTGGCTATGCCGCTCTTACTTTCGATGATATGGCATGGGCTTAATGAAACAAATTGTGGGAATTATACCCCAACGCCATAACCTTCTTGATGTGAGAGTACCAGACCGAGGACCAAATCAACGTAGACTACCTGAGGAGGTTCAAGCACAACAATGGAGGAATACATGCATAAATGACTTGCAACCACCTATCTTGCAAGCCCTTCTTCCCCCAGCCTCAACATGTCAATTTTGGATCACTATCAGCACCTATATTGAGCAATTCCAAAATCGGCATGTCTGCTTAACCTTCCCACCATAGAACTAATGCCATATTTTAGCGAGGAAGCACTCCTTCCTCTACCACCTTCTCTAGAGGCCGGCTTTTGTACAGGGTTGTCCTTGCATCCTGAAGTGATTGATACAATCTTTCCAGCAGAAGTGGACACCGATCCACCGCCAGTGCAAGGATAAGCTCATCAACTCCACAATAAGATCTACAAGCCAGGGGACTTTTCTCCCACTTGGTTTTTCCCCTCAGCTATATTCGGTGGCACCAATAACAAATTTTATTCTTTTCTTTTCTTGTTTGTTAATAAGACATTGTGCAGAGATCTAGAGCATACCAACACGCTCCCAACAGTCCACCTACCGTGCACACAAATTAGGAAGGGGGGAGACATGCGATGCCTACAAAGAGCAAAGAGAAGCAATCTGCACATCAACAATGCATCAAGACAAACGCGCCACATCAACGAGCACTACAACAGGTGTATTCAAATCATAATCTTTTGTTCTTTATGTGCTTTTCACTTTTGCATATATTATTTGCATGCTCACAAACAATTGACTGGTTTAAGTTTTAAATTAGTTGTTACTATGTGGTGAGTGATTTCTAGATTCTTAGAGGACTTAGTAGAAGGTATTTCTATTTGAAGATGGTGTAAGACATATACCAACGGAGTATGCCAAGTTCTTAAGCTCTAGAAGTATATTAGTTATCCCTAGTGGTAGTTACCTCTTAGGGATCTTAGGGATGGGCTAGGTGCTACGATAAACAAAAATTTACGAAACACATGCCCTAAAAAATATATAGAAGTGACTTGAGACATGACGTGTCTACGACCATGTGGAATGCTTGGTAGGACCTTGGGTTGTTTTAGTACCTTGGGGCCGATGCCTGTGTTTCCATGGGGTGAACACTGACGTCTAAAAGATTAAGAAGAAGACCTACAAGGACTCTATCGCCTTGATAGATGCTGGTAGGACTCTTGGGTACATTATGGGCCCTCGAGACCGATGCCCTCATCTTCATGGGGTACTCCTTATGTCAAAAAGAAAGAAAAGGGTCTATCACCCTTGAGATACTTAGCGGCCTTTAGATTCTCTTGGCAGAGGTCTCTTGGCCATTGCTTGGGTCTCATTGGGATGGAGCCTTCCTCTTTATCAAGCTAAAAATAATAATTCTCTTTAATCTTCTGCTCTTTACACAAAAAAAAAAAGAAGAAGAAGAAAAGAAAAGAAAGAAAGAAAAAAAAAAGAGAAAGTAAGAAAGGTCCAATCACCATGGCTTATATTTAGGAGTAGGGTTGCCACTTAGAAATAACTTAAACACTTGTTGGCAATTGGGACTGCGGTCATAACCTGCGGTGTACAAGCACACTTGCCTTTGCATAGGACTATCTACCACTTAGTCTCACTTTGACTAGTCTTTACTCGCTTCTTTTAGCACTCTTTAAAACTCTAATCGGCCTTTCACTTGCATGCTCACGTGTGAGATTTTCATTGCTAGTTTTTTTTTCAATAAAAGACTTTACTTGTCTTCCATTGTTTTTTGCAGCTTTTGTTTCTACCGCGCCCGAGGACGTGCGCGATTTAGGAAGGGGGGAATGTTCCACGGGAACACGGATTATGGAAGGAGACCGGAAGCGATTAATGCGATTTAGGAAGGGGGGAATGTTCCACAGGAACACGGATTATGGAAGGAGGCCGGAAGCAATTAATGCGAGAGAGCGGGATTGTAGCCATGGGAACATAAAGACGCACATAATTTTTTCATATTTTTGTGCCGAAGTGCAATGTAAATCGTTTTAGGCCAATGTGGGTTCTAAATGAGAGTTCTAAGTGTATTAAGCAAGGCTCACTTATGGGGTTGTCCGCCCATGTGTGAAAGAGGCCTAGGGTTAGGGTTAGTGACATCTCTATAAAAGAGATGTTAGCTAAAGAAAGGGGACGTTTTTTGGCCATTCTCATAAGCTATTGAGTGAAGCTCTTAAGCTCTCAAGCTATGGCAACTCTCTAACTCTCTCTCTATTGTACTCTAATGAGCATCAAGCTCTAATGAGTATAGCTCCACTTCTTTCTCTTAATCTGTTTTAACATCATTGAAGTAGATTAATCGATGATTAGTTGAATGCTTCTTTCTTTCTCTTGTGTATGCATGCTTGTAGTGTGTGTGTGTGTAGTCTCCATTGATGCAAGCTCTTGCCCACTTTATTGGCAATGAGTTATTCATGGATAGACTCTCTCTATGAGCTTGTGGGTTTGTGAATGTTACATTCTATGCTTGCTTAAGCTTGTGGGTTAGTAGATGCATGCTTATGGGTTTGCTGGCATTAGGGAAAGCTAAGATTTAATCAATGTTTGAATGGAATTAAGAGTTTGCCATGCATTGCTTGTTCTCTTGATTAGTGTAGTGGATTTAAGGGATTGAGAGATTGATTGAGGTGTTGAATGGTTGAATCGTCAAGTGGTGGTTCGTTTATGTGAGCTCTCCCTCAAGGGATAAGCCTTCATGCACTAATCGGGTCGAGTCCTCGGATTGACATTGTGTTTCTTAACACATTTGTTGATCAGTAGTACTCTATGAGCACTATATTGCACGGTAGAGAGAACCGCTCTGACTCAAGAATGTCTTTGAGATTTATAAAGAAGCGGTGACAAGTAGAGCCCAATAGCACAACTCTACAACATCAAGCAACAAGGGCATAAGTCAATGTGAGAAATTCTGTCTTTTAACTTAAAACTTTGAGCTCTCTGTGGAAGATTTGGGAGAGGCTCACCAATGAACAACTATTGTCGTACTTTTGAAATTGAGTACAAGACCCAAGAATACGTGACTTGCTCTTATCACAAGACTAGTCACATGTGTTGCAAATTGGCATTAAATTTGAGGATAACATGTTAGAATTACTCCATCCTGAACTCTTGTTTTACCATCACCACCAGCCCCATAACTCTAGCTTTACCAGCACCACCAAACCCCCATCAGTAGATTCTTCTCACCTTTTCACTACTACCCACTTAATTACAGACTCCCTTTTACAGTCTCTTGCTAAGGGCTTGTTCTCGCACACACCCATTCACTTGCATATTTCAACAATTGGGTGCTCCCGATGCATGCCTGTAGCTACTGGCATACTTAGGTAGCACCCAGAATGTATTGGGCACTTCTGGTGCATGCCGGTACCTCCCGGTGCTTGTCAGTAGCATTGGAAGCAACTGACATTCATTCGTGCACTCGGTGCAGGCCGGTAGCTACTGGCATACTTAGGTATAGCACCCGCCATGCATTGGCTACTCCGAGTGTATGCCGATAGCTACCGACATACTTAGGTAGCACTCGGCATACATTGGGTGCTTTTGGTGCATGCCGATAGCTCCCACTGCATGTCGGTAGTTATCGGCATGCACCCGGAGCTCTTGGTGCATGCCGGTAGCTACCGTCAAGCATTGGGTTCTCCAAGTCCATGCCGGCAACTCCCGGTGCATGCCGGTAGTTATTGGCATGCACTGGAAGCTATCGGATGCACCTGGAGCTCTTAGTGGGCATACTTAGGTAGCTACCCGCATTGGGTGCTCCGGATGTATGCCAATAGCTCTCGGTGAATGTCAGTTATAAGCATGCATTGGAAGCTATCGGCATGCACATGGCACTCTTGGTGCATGCTAGTAGCTACCGGCATACTTATTTAGCTACCTGGTGTGCATTGGGTGCTTCGAGTGCATGCCGATAGCTCGCAGTGCATGTTTGTAGTTATTAGCACGCATTGGAAGCCACCAGCATTTATTTGGTGCATGTCGATAGCTACCTACATACTTAGGTAGCACCCGGCATGCATTGGCCGGCATGCATTGGGTGCTCCAGGTGCATGCCAGTAGCTACCGACATACTTAGGTAGCACTCGACATGCATTGGGTTCTTTTGGTGCATGCCAGTAGCTCCCACCAATGCATGTCGGTAGTTATCGGCATGCATTCGAACCTACCGACATGCACCCACAGCTCTTAGTGCATGCCGGTAGAAGCAGCTGGTGCATGTTGGTAGTTATCACCATGCATTGGAAACTACCGACATGCACCTGGAGCTCTTGGTGCATGATGCCAATAGCTATTGGCATACTTAGGTAGCTACCATTGAGTGCTTCAGGTGCATATTGGTAGCTATTGGCATACTTAGGTAGCTACCATTGAGTGCATATTGGTAGCTATTGGCATACTTAGGTAGCTACCATTGAGTGCTTCAGGTGCATATTGGTAGCTCCTTATGCTAGTAAGTAGTTATCGGCATGCATTGCAAGATACTGCCATGCATTCGGTGCTCTGGATGCATTCCCGTAGCTACCGACATACTTAGGTAGCACTGCATCGGGTGCTCCCGTGCATGTTGGTATCTACCGGCATACTCAGGTAGCACCCAGCATGCATTCGTCGGTGCTTCTAGTGCATGCCTCTCGGTGCATGTCGCTAGTTGTTGGCATGCATTGGAAGCTACTGGCATGCACCCGGAGCTCTCGGTGCATGTTGGTAGTAGCTACCGGCATACTTAGGAAGCACCCGTGCATTGGGTGCTTCGAGTGCATGCCGGTAGCTCCTCCTGTGCATATGTCGGTAGTTACTGGCATGCATTGGAAGCTATTGGCATGCACCTGAAGCTCTCGGTGTATGCTGGTAGCAACCGACATACTTAGGTAAGCTACCTGGCATGCATCGGGTACTCGTGGTGCATGCCGGTAGCTCTTGATGTATGTCGGTAGTTATCAGCATGCATTGGAAGCTATCAGCATATGCACTTGGAGCTCTCGGTGCATGCCGTTAGCTACCGGCATACTTAGGTAGCTACCCGGCACACACAATGGGTGCTCCAAGTGCATGCCGATAGCTCCCGGTGCATGTAGGTAGTTATCGGCATGCACTCGAAGCTACGGGCATTCATTTGGTGCTCTCGATGCATGTCGGTAGTAGCTACTGCTGGCGCATACTTAGGTAGTAGCACCTGCATTGGCTGGGTGCATGCCAGTAGCTATCGACATACTTAGGTAGCACCTAACATGCATTGGGTGCTTCTGGTGCATGCCGATAACTTTTGGTGCATGTCAGTAGTTATCGTCATGCATTGGAAGCTACCGACATGCACCCGAAGCTCTCGGTGCATGTCGGTGTAGCTACAAGCATACTTAGGTGTAGCACCTGGTACTCAGGTGCTGTGGGTGCGCATGCCGGTGGCTCCCAGTGCATGTCGATAGTTATCGGCATGCATTGGAAGCTATCGGCATGCACCCACAGCTCTCGGTGCATGTGTTGGCATATGTTCACTCACCATTATATATAGACTCACTCACCTATTTCATGATGTGTTATTTTTCTCTGATCTCAATGTAGGGTAGGAAGTATGATCATACCTGAGTTTCAAGGACTAGACTCAATAAAAATGTCAATGTAAAAGAGTGGTTCATCGTTGTCCTTGCTAGCTTCTTGTAGTTCCTCTTCTGTTATGTCCAAACCAGGTGGTATAGGGAAAGTTGACGTTACAAGCTCAATTACGTGCTCAATGCCAAACTCAGGTAGGTCTTCATCCCACTCATCCTTCCTCATCTTCCTCCTCTCATTCCTCATTCACATTAGATGGTCCTAGTCTATCTTCTTGAGCAATCACCATCACACAATGAGGTCAGGATGTGTATACTCCTCCTCGACGAATGATGTATCTTCCTAGATATCAATATGGTTTCTATCCTTGTGCCAAGGAGGCTAGTGTGCTATCAAAAATCCGTTGACCTCGAGGATTGACTTGCATAATTTGCCACCATGGATTGCGCATTTAGATTCTTGTAAAAGAATGTTCATAATGCATTGGAAGAAGGTAACTACCTCATAGCAACTTGGAGGAGTCAATAGGCCAAAAACCCATGAGCTCTCTTTCACGGTAGCATCTTTGCCTCTGTATATTGTGTACGGAACAAGTAAACCTTCAAAATGACCTATAATAAACATGTTCTCCCATTAGCACCAAATACACCAGCATGTGAGAGAAAGAATCAATTTCTAGAATGACTATACTTGTTTCATAAAACCATAATTAACTTCATATATTCTCTCTAGATCTCCAACGTATCCTAGCTTATCATCGACAAGGTTTGTGTCACGAACACTTGCACGAGATTGTTGTTGTTTTAAATGATGCAACAATGTACAAGTCTTGAATAAGATGCATATCATCAATCCTTTTGACTCGAAGATGTTGTCTATAGGCGCACATACTGCTATATGCCCTAACCTAAAATCACAAGCATAGATAATATCAACATCACAAAACCACGCACATAGAATACTAGAAGTGTGGGCCATTCCATATCTTACCTCCTTGTCACACCCGAGACTAAGCTTGAACTCCTCACTCACGCGTAACTTGCACACCTTCTCCTTGCACCTTTTGTATTCTCTCTTGTATCCATGCCATTGACATGGTGGGGGTCACCCATTGCCTCTTTGATTTTCATTGCATATTCTCTTGCCATTCTTTTTCGTTCTCTTCAATCTATTTTTGCATACATTCTTAATCGTAGAGCACGAAAATACTTAAATTTTCTCGTTCGTCTCACGATCAAGACGTGCTGGGGGTCCCTTTCAACATAACACCTCTTCTGATAATTTACTTCATTCTTCTACCATCCAAACATGGGGAGCTTCCTCAACAAGCTGCAAGTACTTAGAGAGAGAGTACATGCACTCATGATGCAACCATCCCTCTGCCATAGATCCTTCGGGCCTTGCTCCCTTTGTTCATTGCCCTCTGATGCACAAAACCCTTCAAGACTCCCATGAATCTTTTAACCCAAAACTTCCATTGTGTGCTTACAACTCTGGCAAGTTCCACCTCCTCAACGAGGTGGACAAGCACATAGACTTGGATGTCAAAAAAGGATGTTGGAAACTCTTTTCATTAATCATAGGAGCTCTATGCACTCCAACGTTTTTTGTGGAATCTCCTGAGTGTCTATTTCCTTTGACGTGATCCACCTGGAAAATGATAAAAACACCAATCGATAACTAACTTCAATTGCAAAGAAGAATCCTAGACACATTTTTGAAGGAGCAATACCTTGCAAGCAAAACCAAATGTTATATGATATCTTGAATTCCCTCGGTTAAGCATCCAACAATAACAAATGTCAAGAATAAGATAAGAGCCATAAGTTATGCCACTCATGTGTCTTTAATCATCCTGAAAGATTGTTATCATCCATAGTGAGCATGTTTTGTAATGATGTACCATATCCTGTAGCTGTATGGATTGATCTCATCCTAGGTCTCTTCATTGTCATATCGAATTCGCACTAAAGGTACTTTCTTGCTCTTTGTTCATGACTAAGTATGATTAGATAATTAAGAATGATCATTTGTTTATGAGTAGATATTGTTAGATCATAAAGAATAATTATTTGAGTGCACCAACATGATGCATGTAAGGTTTCTAAAGATGATTGGGAGTCAATGTACATGGAGGCTTTAGCATTAAAACAACAAAAGGTAGTGTATTATAAACTTCATAGTACTTTGGAGATCTTTACCATATGTATTGCATTGGGGTATATCACACATTGTTGTTATGTAGGTGTTGTATTGCCAACCCTATAATCCAAGTGCAAGGATGCCAAAGATAGGCCATTCATCTTGGTTTTGTAAGATGATTGGATGTTAGAAATGGCTTTGCGTTTTTCTAAAAACAACTCATGGGCCATAGATAGCACTTTCAAGATAAACGTATTTGGGTTACCCTTATATGTTGCAATGCTACCAAATCAACTTGGTATTGCCATACCAATTTGGTTCATGTTGTGCACATGTGATATGGAAGCCCACCATGAAGTCATTGCCTTGGAGTGGACATTGTGGGTTTTTCTCTCTAGAATGGGTCATGTTTATTCTACCACACTTGTTATTGACAAGTCACAAAACAAGAATTAGAGGCTATACTCAAGGTGGTGAATGAAGATCCATATTGTTGGGAATTTTAAGAGAATGGAACTTCGATTTAGATTGCATGTCACATCTTGCTATGTTGGTTCCATACTAAGAAGGCTTGGGTCGATAATCTTCTTCCACAGGTAGAACTAATCCATTTTATAGTCAAGCTTATTTATTACCCACCTAGATTGCCCTTTATATTTATAGCTTTGTGAAATATGCAAACATTGTTTGTAAATTCAGGTTCCAAAGGAGATGAGAGATGATGTATATACTTCAATGCCAAACCTTATGCATACCGTTATGGAGGATGATTTTGAGGGAAGGTATCAACTACTTCTACAGAAGTACAAAAGTATTCAATCCAAAACAATGTCATCTGTTATGTTACAAACGGTTGGTGTGGACAAAATTGTATGTGGAGAAAACAATGGCCTTCTCAACTATGGAAATGTTGACACAGCAAATTTGGTAGAGCGGATATGGCAATATATCAAATACACGCTCTTGGAAGCTCGTATAAATCGATCCATTTTGGATTTAATGCATGCACTTGTGGACGATTCAAAGACTGGCAGTCACACATAGGTGGAACCTTACTTGGTTTCTTTAAGCAGAAGCAAGAAATAGGTATATGTTTTTGACTTGTTTTTGTGTAGCTTGCTAATTGTTTAAATTTCTAATCTTGCTCTTTTATTCTTGTGTGATAAGCTAACTTTGGTCAGTTTAGCATCAAAGGATCATATAAAAAGCACACTTTAAAATTGCTTGAAGAAGGAGAGAAGATTCTACACCGATATAAAGTTGACCCATCTTCTTTGCAGATTGTGAATGAAATGGCATTATTATTTAAGGTACAAAGTGGTTCCATACCAAGTCAATGGTACCATGTCAGTATGCAAAGTAACTATTATGATTGTCCAGATTGGATTAGTGAATGCAAGCACCTTTATGGCATCTGATTAATACTTACGCAACATTTTTCTCATTTGCATGCTATTTTTCCAATAATAGACAATGCACATGAGATGGTGTCTCCTCCAATGAATGACATGTGCAATAAGACGAGTCCCGAAGAGGACATATTTCAATGTATATAAGAAATTCAATATACTTGTTATCAATCCAGCAAGAAATACCTAAGAGAGGTGCCAAAGAAATGGAATTTGTCTTGCATCAATTGAAGCTGTCTAAAGATACTCTTGCATCATTGGTATCTCCAACCTAAATCAATATGCCAACTCGAGGGAATGTGTGGAAAATCCAAGTAAATGTAACCAAGAATCGACTTGGGCATGGGGAAGCACAACGAGATCTCATATCACCCCAATAGAGATGGGTGCACAAGGTTCCACTTGCAAACCCAATAAGACAACACATCAAACTGGCATTCTTAAAAAGAAGCATCAGCGTGGTCGACATCGTGTATGTTTTGAGAGAAGGCCTCAAATTTGGTGTCCACATTGTTGCACCAAAACGTTGCTGGTGGACCCTTCAACCTCTCTACATCTCCATGTAAAAACCAAGCTTTTGAAAGCTCAACAAGATAAATGAAATGATAAATTAACCACCATGAAACTAAAGAACATAGAGAGATAAATTAATCATGAAACTAAACTAAAGAACATAGAGATGCAAGCTTATATTCAATTTCTAGGCTTGGAATGTTGTAATCTGTCCTTGATCAAAAACCACATGCTAGCTATAACATAAAACCCACAATCATACCCATTAGGTTGTTAAGGAATCTTGTACAGAAAATATAAACCACATAAGTATAAAAGTAGTTTTGTTTTCTATAATAGCTAATTGTTTAATGGTAAACATACCTCCATCGTCGCGGCCTAACACAACATATCCGGATCCAAAAGCTCACTTTGTATCACAAGATGAGAACTGTGGTATGCTAAAAATGCAAGCACCCTGCAATAATAACATAATCTCCATCTTAACAAGCTCGTGGAATTACTTCTTTACACAACATATACAATAAAATGCTATGCCACAAGGGTCCAATGAGACCTGTATAATCATGCTTATCACAAGTGATTCCACTCTACAAACGAAGTTAGCAACATTCTAGTTTTACAATTCGCAAGTGGGCTTACCTAGGATCGAAAAAAAGGTGAACATATAGCTCCCGAGATCTGGTGTCCCAAAGAAATTTTGAAGTGACACATCATCAACTTCAAGGGACATAAAGGATAACCATAAGCTGTCCACGAACCACACATGATCTATTACATTATTTGTTAATGTGTAATCCATCCACCTATATAAGACTTTTTTAATATTAAGACACACAAAAAATGTTTCTGAAAAAGAGATGTAGCAAAAGAAACTTACAAGGAAAAAAGATTCAAAGAGCTTGTGCTAGCCTCCACATCCACACCACCTCCATCCAAGGTTAAAGTCACAGTCCACTTGTAGTCTCGATCTCAAGGATCTCAAATGGTAAATCATACCATGTCAGCCTATTACAATTTATAAATTAACTTAGCCAAAGAACGGATATCATACAAGTAAGATAATGTGAGAAGCATACAATGATAACAATTACCTATCCATGTAAGCTAATAATGGAGTTCGGGGCTGGACTTTGGCAATCAAATCTTCTACTGCTAATAACAACATTCATGTCTCTATCTTCGCTACTCTCTTCAGGAGACGCAATGATAATGGGCGTAGATGGTTTTTTTTGGTGTCAAATATTATCTACGTTTTACCGCACGAGGTTGCATCAATTAAAAATGCACATGAAAAATAAAATGCAGTATGTTTGGAAGTAATAGATGCCTACTAATCTACTTTGCTTACTATGGTATACACTTTGAATGTGCAGGTTTTTTGGTTCTCGCTCCCTTTTGTGGAGCAAAAGACACATGCACATTTTCAGAGGGACTCAAACCCTAAACCAAAAGAAATAACAATCATGAATTTTGAAAAACAAAATATACAACTATTTTTCTTGAACAAAGGCTTACCGGGGTAGTGACAACATCATCTCTCATGTCATGGACATTGGCATCTCCCACCTCGTTCAAATCGGTCTCATCATCGTCTTGAACATCAGCCTCATCGCCATTATGAACATTGACATCTCCCATCTCATGGATATCGACCTCATCTCATCAACCCTCATCTCATGGACATTGGCCTCTTCTTGATTTGGCTTATTTATCCTCTATAAAACCTTATGAATATTAGTATCTAAACAAACGCTTTGTGCATAATTTACCATTGCTCATCAAGACTAAATATACTTACCGAGACCTTATAGCCTTGTGCAATCCTTCTGTGCATGCCGGCAATGCGAGCATGCATTCCCTTCTCCCACTCCTCCATCCTTTTCTTTACATAAGCTTCTTCCCACTCCTCATAGGAACTCTTTTCTTTGTCACCCTTTGACTCCCAAAGAGAGTGTGCTTTTTTTATTACCTCTTCGTGGAACTTTTTCTCGGCATTTTTTAATCTTTAGATCAATGTTTGTAAATCGGGCACGGGTGGATCGTGTGGGTAGAATCTTAGGGGGTCTCTTTTGTTGTCTTGGTCTTTCCATGGGACGCTTTGGAATCTCAACATCAAGCATATTATCCCTTTTTAGGTGATGCATCATATCCACACTTTTACTATAAATGATATGTCTTTTTGGACAATCCTCTGAGAGGCACGACACTGGCGAATAACATGCCCATTATCTCTCTCGATCTCAACATAATAGGGAGATTCCTAAAAGGAAAGCCACATGCATAGTTACCAAATGACTCACACTTTATTCTACTATTTTAAAAGCAACATAAAGGCATATTCTCAATCGCCTAGTATGAAAATTAGTTTCCACTTTCTTTTCACAATTTTAGAAATCTCTTACAAATTACACAAATGATACTGACATGTGTTTGCATAGTGTCACAAGAGTAGTCTTGGTTGACGAAGATACTTTTTGGAAAGCTCCAACTACATGGAAGAGACATACACACATATTAGAGGTGGTTTTTGTGCATACCACTTACATGTTAAACATTCATACATACAAAAGACACGTACACTCTAACTCTCTCTCTCTCTCTCTCTCTCTCTCTCTCTCTCTCTCTCATTTAGACATGTTTTCTTATATATGCATCTCTTCACACACATATACACGTGCACACATACATTTCATTTTGATATCATGTACATGTGTAAGGGGCACATACATTTCCATATTCAATTAAAAAGGCAACAAGATAACAAGAGGAAAGAGCTTTTGAACAAGTCAATTGTGTATCACTCTCCCGATCTCTCATATAGGTTTTAAAAAAGCTTTTTTTCTAGGGACTCGGGAGTTCAATCAGTTCCATGGCATTTACTCCCAACTCCCAAGATCATCATGTGTGTGTGTGTGAGAGAGAGAGAGAGTGGGGGTGGTGTGTTTTTTTTTGGGGGGGGGGGGGGGGGAATCACATGTTTTGACATGTGAAACCAAAGCTTAACCTTCAAATTTTCTTTGCTCTTAAGAAAGAAAGACTGAAGAACACGTGGTGTGTTATCTTATACAAGAAAGGTTTTGTAATTTAGGGCGGGTTCACATTGGAGCGGCGGAAAACATACTCTCAAACACACTTTTCCAGGTGGTACTCTTACAAAATGCACACTTCCGCCGTCCAAGTGTTCACATAGGGAGGGGGAAGTAAAAGGGAGCCTGACTTCTTCCGCCGCCCACTGTGAACACTGGGGGGCGGCGGAAGAAAGAGTAAACACCATACCAAAAACCATAGAACAAAGCTATATTATGTCCACAAAGCATAGTGTAAATACAAAAATAAAGAAGCCACGCTACAAACAACAATAAGCCAGACAAAAGACATGTATTACAAAGGCTTAATCGGAGTTGGTAGGTGACTCCAGCTCCTCTAAAGCCGCCCTTCCAAAAACTTGTAGGACATTCATCCTTGCTTGCTCTCTATACATTGTTCGGGCAAGACTATCTCGCCGCTCCGAGCCAACTCCAAGGTCACTCGCACCCCCTTCATTGCCTCCTTGAGCGCGCTCCATTGCATCCTCTATGTCAACTTCACGTATTGCTTGAAGCTCCCTCATGGAGGTAGCTATTGCTCTTCGATCCTCTTCTACACGTCCAGAGCATGCTGCCAATTCTGCTTCCACCTCACGTACCCACTCCATATCAAAAGACTCTCCATGTTGGATACAAATGTTGTGTAGCACAAGACAAGCCGCAACAAGATCTGGGACATGACGTAGATTCATGTCACATCTTTTTAGCAAGATGCGAAACCTTGCCTTGAGCATACCAAACGCTCTCTCAACTGGCATCCTTGTGCTCGATTGAATGAAATTCCAATGGTACTTTAGACGTGTCAACCCTTCCTTGCATCCTTTGAAAGGCACTAACATGTATGGCCGTGCGGGGTAAGCACAGTCGCCGACCAAACAATAGTTACCCAGCTCGCCCCTTGCACGCCCTATATCACTTCTGGAGAAGTTCAAGGAGTCATGCGCTGATCCGGCCCAACCGACATCATAATTCCATACTTAGCAATTGGCGGCTACTGTTAGTTGTAGCAAAATAGAGTGGAACCCTTTCCGATTGAAGTAGTCAACATGGTTGTCACGGGGTGCAATGATGGGGATGTGAGAACCATCTATCGCACCAACGACGTAGGGAATTCCCCTAAGTGCCTCAAACTCTCGTGCTAAAGTTGCTAGCCGAGATCTTGAAGGCCATCTTATGTACATATTCCGGAGACCCGATTTCACAATTGCCTTGGAAAATGCAAAACAACCATCATCATTACTTAATCGTAACCAGGCTACCAATCGCCCTACCAAAATCCTAACCAGGCTACCAATCACATTTTATAAAAAAACCATCAACATTACTTAATCATAACGAAGCTACCAATCGTATTTTTGATAATGACCATTGACATTATATACAGCCCTAACAAAATGCGCCCGACTTGAGTTAGCACATCATCAAAGGCTTACATCATCATCTAATTTTTCTCCAAAAAAAAAAAAAGATTTTCTGCCAACATGGGATACAACGATATGGAAACCATGAAATGCCTAGCATGAATGGGACGCGGGCCTGCAAACTGCACAAGATAGAAGTCAATGACAAACATTCAGAAAGGGGCCCAAGTTCCAGCTAATATCCATCCCACGTGTTGGCCTTTAACAAAGTATTTCCCTCCTGCAATGCCGCCGTAGCTGGGATTCCATCTCTTCTCCTCCTGCAGCTCCCAAACACATAATCTCCGATTTCATCATTACAGACGGGGAGATTTGAGTAGCTTAACTTTTGGGGGTCGTTTCAAGGCCTTGATTGTTCATCATTTCTTTCAATATCTGCCTCTATTTTAAATTCCGAAAGGGGTAATTTCTGTTATTTTTTGTCCACAGAAAGGTTTTGAGGCCCTTGATTTGTCATAATTTTGGTCAGACAGGGGTTTTGGGTGGCATTTTTGTTCTTGATTTTGTCTGCAAAGGATTTGCGTGGCATAATTCTTTTCAATTCAATCCAAATTCTTCTCGAAAGGGACAAAGTACTCGTTAGTTTTCACTTAATTAGTTCTGATTGCTCTTAGAGTGACCCTTAATCCAAAATTGACCCCCTTAATCCAGAAAATTTACCCTCTTCAATCCCATCAGAAGCTACTGCTTATATTCTTTTGAAGAATTCTGCCCAAATTTCCCTCAGCATCGACATATTAGGTGGTATTGTTCTCACAACAATTAGTGCTTTATCTTTGCATCATTCTCTGACTCAGTTCTGCACACATTATCCGAAGATTTGGGACCCAAATTTCTGCTTAATTTTCACAAGCTCTCCCTCGAATTGCCGGCCATTTCTGCTTAATTTTCACAAGATCTCCCTCGAATTGCCGGCAAGTACTGCTTAATTCAGCCCAAAATTATCGCTTCTGGCTTTGTCTGCTTAATCAACTGCAATGCTGCTTAAGATAGTGGGTTTAGGGCAGCATTTAGCGGTGTCGAGGTCCGATGTGGAGAGCGCTTGTCGCAAATCTGCGTCAAAACAGCTATTTGCTATGTTTTGGCCCAGTTCTGCACAAAATCAAGCGCAAGGGGTATTGGGTTTAAGCTGTGAAAGCGTGGTAAGGTAGCTGCTAATCTGAGTTAGGGGTTACTAATCACAGGTGGTAATTAGAAGGACAAGGGATACAAGATGGGCTGCACACCTTCAAAAGAAGTTGGGCACAAGGAGAGGACAAGCTGGTATGCCCCTCTGCCTCGCAGCGTTTCGGCTCCCATTCACACCCAGCCTTCTGAGACGCCCCCAGAAACCTGCCATTATGATGATAATGGCATGATGGATAACCCTGCCCTCACAGGCAGCTTTGTCCGTTTGCTTAGCAAAAACAAAGCCCTAATCACAGCAGCAGATCATGCCTTAATCAACAAGATACCAGCAGATCATCAGGCAGCAGAAGAGTATTATGCCCCCTCAGTCTCAACCAAGAAGCTTAAACCCGGATTAATTGGCCACCATCAAACTCTAAGAGATCACCTACAAGGAGAAGATTATGGTCCCCCTGAACCAACATTGCAGCATCCAACCTTTGCAAATATGAAGCTCAAGATCAGCTTACACAAGACCAAGCAAGCTTTCAAGGATCAAGTAGAGGCAAATGATGCACTATCTATGCCAGATTTGGAACATAGGCTTTCAATTAAGAGGCTAAATGCTGTGATTGATAAGCCAGAACATGATGAAAGTGGTGATGATGGTGATGATGAGGGCATGGATATCATCGACACCTGGGACATCATGGATGGCCATGAAGATGATAGTAGAACCCACTTTCCTTTGAGACCCAGTGGAGGTCATTTGAGGGGCAAGGATGCAGAGAAATCATTGTCTTTCAACACTGTGCATGCACTCGACAACTGTTTCACTGAAATGGGTTCTCCCTTATGGCCGAGACGCTTGCTGCCAGAGCATGTGAAGAAAATGGAAGGGTCAAGTGATGTTTTGGATTCCGGTGCAAGCCCAAGATTTGATGGGGTTAAAGACCATCTCTACACAGGTTCTACTGGGCTGAAAAGCCCATCAAAGAGCCAAGTTTCGGATTGTGAACTGAATCCGCTATGTGAAGGAGACAGACATCATACATACAAGGGGCTTTCAGAAGTCAAAAGCCCTTCAAACAGTAATGTATCTAATCATGGACCAAGCTTAGCCTTCAATGTGGTTTTCCCAGGAGGTTCTGGGCTTAATAGCCCTCTAAAAAGCCCCCTTAAGAGCCCTATATTGAGCCCTTTGAAGGGTTCTGGAAGTCCCCTCTTTGACCCATCTCTGTTAGCAGCATTTGAGCAGGCCTTAGAGAGCATAACAGGACCCGACGACGGTTGGATGCTGTTAAATGATACCAGTAATGAATCAAGCTCTTTGTCGTCATCAGATAAATTCACTTGGATTTCATCTGAGGCAAGCTCTTTGTCGTCATTCACCTGGATTTCATCTGAGGCAAGCTCAGATGCAGAAGGCATGGCCCATGTTGACGTGTCCTCAAAGGTCTTGCCACAAGATGATGACGAGGAGGAGGGGATATGCAAGCAGGGCAGTTTGTCAGACTTGGAAAGATTTGAGCTGAGGTGTCCACCAAGGGGTGAGGACAAAGTAGTGCTGTATTTCACTAGCTTAAGAGGGGTCAGGAACACCTACCAGGATTGCTGTGCATTGAGGCTTATTCTGCAAGGTTTGGGTGTTGATGTGGATGAAAGGGATGTGTGGATGCATTTGAAGTTCAGAGAGGAGCTCACAGAGTTGTTGAATCACAGGAGATTGCCAGTTCCTAGGCTGTTTATCAAAGGGCGGTACATCGGTGGAGCGGAAGAAGTGAAGCAACTGCATGAAGATGGCATCCTTGTTCGGTTAATTGAGGATTTTCCCACCTTTGGCATGTTTAGGAAGGTCTGTGACGGATGTGCAGATGTGAGGTTCATCCCTTGCCTCACTTGCAGTGGCAGTTGCAAGCTCTTGGATGAGCTGGATCATGTGGTGAGGTGCTCTGAGTGTAACGAGAATGGCCTAATTATGTGCCCGATTTGTCGCAGCAGCTAGCAAGCACCACCTTTGCAGCGATTGTACACCGACTTGCATCATCAGTTGTAAGACAAAGAAGGTTAAAAATGCACAGAAGCAGTATCAGTTGTGATAGGAAAGTAAGAAGAAACCCAACCTCCTTTCCACACCCATTGTTGCTCACATTATCTCCATTGTCATTCAAAAGAAAGACAACAATTGGACTACTATTAAACTTTTCTGATTTGGCCTAAGTTACCAACATCAGCACATTATTACCAGCACTATCACTGTGATTTCTGGAGGGTACCTAACAGCTTCTTGATTCACCTGATGTTGCTCACATCAGGAGTACTACATCATTACTGATACCATCATCATCAGCCTCATCTTCATTATCGCTATCCTCATCCTCATCATGGCCATCATCATCACCATCATCATTGTTGTCATCATCATCATCTCCATCATCATCATTGTCTTGATCATCACCACCACACCATTGCCATCATTATCATCATCACTATCACTGTGATTTTCCATCAGTAGAAGAAAAAGATGATACCCCTTATAGCTTCTTGATTCACCTAATGTTGCCAATATCTTTAGTACTGCATCAGTACTGATATGCCATCATCAATAACATTCTCGTCCTCCTCGTTATCTGCATCATCGTGTCATTGTCATCGTCATCATTATCATCATCATCATCTAGAATGCATCATTATGATTGTCTTCAGCATCACAACACCACACCAACACCATCATTATCACTATCACTATCACTATCAATATCACCATCACCACCACCATCATCATTATCATCATCATCATCATCTAGAATCCATCATTATGATTGTCTTCAGCATCACAACATCACACCAACACCAACACCATCACCATCACTATCACTATCACTATCACTATCACTATCACTATCACCGTCACCACCACCACCACCACCACCAACACCACCACCGCCACCATAACATGCAGCATGACCTGGAGCTCATTGTCTCAGAGAATCAACAGTAGCAATGCCAAGAAAATGAATACTAAAACATGTGTGATTGGGCTTTTGTTGGAAGCACTCTCTAGTCAAGTGCAATTCTCTCTATGGCTGGCACAGACAACAAGAAGCAGCAAAAGAAGTTCAGAAGTTCTAAGCTCTACTGCAGCAGCATCAACTCATGGGAGATTCACTACTGATGGCCATGCTGCTAATAAAGGACCATGGTCCTGGTGGACTAGGTTGGTTTTAGCCTACTTGCTTTATGTACATGCTGTAATTGAACTGGTTAGTTTTTAAATTGCACCATGTGTATACTGTTGGCGAGTTTTGTTTTACATCAATTCACATGTCCTCCTTGAATTCAGAGTCGTGTGGCTCTGGCCCTGTGGGCTTGTTTGTTAACTTTGGAGATATGGTAGCCCTCCATGTTTGTTAACTTTGGAGCGCTAGGCTTTCCCCACTAAGGCAAGTTGCCCAATTGTCCATGAGCTTTCAAACCATGCCTGGCCATTTGATGCAACTCGGCCAAAAGTGGCATCCGTGAGAAAGAGAGCTTCCAATGGTACTAAGGATGCAATATATGCATTTACCCATATTAACTTAACTTCCCATTTGGCCTTAAAAGAGTTTTCACACAAGGACACTCATGAATGTAGATAATTTCTGGAAATGTTGGTTGGCAGGAAGATGACGTGGGACTCCATGTGAAACGAGCTTGGGGAAAATCTCCCTCGAGAATTTTGGGATATAGTTGTGAAATTTGGGGATTTTGTGGTGAAATTTGGGAATTTTGTGGTGAAATGAGGTATGATCAACTTGCCTAATTCTGGCTAGTCAATGGCATTTTTGACCTCCCTTGAGGCTTTTTTGTGGAGTCCTTTTTTGGCAAAGCAAGGTCTTAGAGATATTCCAAACTGAAGCTAAGGAAAAGAAAAAAAAGTTTTTTTTTTTTTTTTTTTGGGGGGGGGGGGGGGGGGGGTAATATACAACTTAATTTTATTGGCGTCTACACTTGTTCACCATCCATAAAATTAACTCTCCTTGGTCAAAGCATGGATAGGGTTGACTCTCTTTGACTTGGTCAAAGCATGGATAGGGTTGGCATCACCCCTTTCCTAGTTGGCATTGAGTCCCTTGAATGTGTGAGTTGTGATTGGAATGAAGTGAGTTGATGTCAAGTGACACTTTGTAGCTTGATCATAAGACAAGGAGCAAATCCCTTCTGGCAAATTGCAATGCTTGGTGCCTTGATATGCCTTGATTTATAAACCTTTCCTGGGTCCATTGTTTGCATGGAGAACCAAGTGTTGAGATGCCATTGGTTGATAAAAACACATGTTAAAATATAAGAAGAGCAGCTCTCCTCCTCTGCTGCGCCTTGAAAAGATGTGAAATCACTGCTTATTGCTCCTTCACACACACTGAAGCATTTGAACTTGCAAAGATGTTGTGTCTGTGTGCATCTGTTGGGAATCCAGTGCTGAGCACTATGAGGAGGATCAGGTTGCTTGAGTCCTGTGGCCGATTCCTTGCCTTACTTCCCGTCTGCTCTTTCACCTTGCTTCAGTGTGCACTGTTTGCTTGATCCTATGTCACTCCTTCTGTAATTTCTGCTTCTTCTTCTTTTCTGTGACTCTCTTGTTCTAACGGGGCTCCTCTTTTTTGGCTTTTGTTTGCCCCCTTTGGCCTTTCTCTTCTTGCTTTTGTTCTACTTCAGGTGCTTGGCACCTTCTTCTTTCCCTTCTCTTTGTGCAGCTCCTCTTTATTGGCTTTTGCTTCTCTCCTGTGGCCTTGCTCTTCTTGTTTCTCTGTTGTACCTCATGCGCTTGGCACCTTCTTCTTTCCCTTCTCTTCTCTTCTCTCTCTCTCTCTCTCTCTCTCTCTCTCTCTCTCACACACACACACACACACACACACACACACACACACACACACACATATATATATCAGAGCTCTCTAATAGGCTTGTGCCTGATCCCCTGTCTTTCCTACCAAAGAGGGGAGAATCTTGGAAAGTATCCCCATATTAACACGAAGATGCTCAAAGCTTTCTAACTATTCTCTCCTAATTTTTTAAAAGATAATCAGTTATTAGTGAGTTTCGACCTATATTTATACATGTGAACTTCAACCCATAGCCCATCATACTAGATCCTAGTACTATAGTTTCTACTCCGAAGAGCTCCATGGGTGTGGAGGAAGAGCTTGAATAACTTTGATGGAGGTGAGAAGAAGGTTCCTACAATACTATGGATCTATCTCATAAGAGGTGAAAGAAGAGGGGAAGCTCAAGAAAGAAACATGAGGGTGATCTCTCTTTGACTGAGTGGTTTGGCGAATAAGTAAAGGCTTTGAGAAACAATGGTTGGTATAGTCAAAGAAGAAGGCAAGGAGGTATATATTGAAGATCATGAGGTTCCCATAGAAGGACCATTTGAACGGATCCATGTGATGGGTCTTACCATGGATGACTTTGTAAGGTCCCCAACCTGAAAAGGGGCATACTTAAGATAGTCTACTAAGTCTTCGAAAGAATTTCCTAGTCATTGACACCTCGACCGTGTAGAGATATGAGGATACGACCCATAGAGTGATACGATTACTAGGTAAGACTTAGCTCTATCTCGCAAGGGGAGCGTGGTCTCCTAAATAGTTCTTAAAATCGAATCACGCATAGAGTGATCGACCTATCTTGGGTAACCTCTATCCTTGATTCTTAGGAAGAACACCTTTTTTCCCATCTATGTGAGGCGCGTCTGCTGACCTGGTCCTCTAGAGTAGAATTTACCAAGGACTTACTTACCTAGCGTAGTGCGATTAATTAGTTTTGTTGGAAAGCTACCTGACTAATCAGGTCCACCCATCTATAGGATGGTGCCTCAGGGCAATCCACCCTCCCACTTTCCACCCAACTCACCTGTCATTTTTGTTTTCTAATTAATCCTACCACACTATGTGAAATATATAAAAAAGTTCATTAATTAGGAATCTTACACGGTGTTCATTAAAATAGCCACTTAACTTAAAACAATGATACAATAATACTAGAAAACAAGGGACTTAATTAAAAATAATTACAAAGGTTCAAATCCAACTATAGCCAGATCCAGGATCTTTTATTCCATCGATAATCTAGAATTTGGCCTTCTAGTCTCCATAGACTAGGCAATCCCTACTACGAGACCATACACCTCGTCGTTGGTAGCCACGAGGACTCAAGATGTCATGTTGCCCTCTCATGCTTCATCGCTTGATACTCTTACTCCGGCCTTGAAGGGATGTCTACACGCTAGGATGGGTTTATGCACCACACTAGCCTGGGTCGGCAGAACTAGGCAGCAGCCCATAACTCTCGTCGAACCGGCGAGCTCCAACTTCCCAAATTATGGTATGAGGGATACCTTGGGCCGAGTCTGGGCCTCCCTAACATCGCCACTCGGCTACATAAGCACAAAGATAGGGTCAACATCAAGGCGGGGAGAAGATGTAGCTGTACTTTAATTTAAGCAAGATAACAACAATTCAAAATGGCAACACAAGGACCTAGATTTGGTGTCGACCTCGTGAATCGAATGCGTCGAACAAGTCAAGGTGACTTGTGTAAGGCTTGGTTGCACTTTGACTTTATCCATCGTATAGATGGATGGGCAACAATGTCATGCAGTGTCTATGATCATCACACGTTTATCCTCTTTTACTTAAATATATTTGATATTTTTACCTTAAATTGCTTTGATGACCCATACTTGTTGTGGATATGTAGTTTGCAATTGATTGTGATTGCTATATGTGACACAAAAGAGGAAGATACGGACACTCAAGTCCTTTTTTGGGAAAATCTCAATACTGTGATGATGAGACAGTGTGCTCATGAACAAGATGATTATACGGGGTTTATGGCAAACGAAGCAGGTGCAAATTGGATTGTTGTAAGGACAGTTTTTAATGGGGGCCCAAATAATATGAACAAGATGATTTTGCGGGGTTTATGGTGGCAGATGAAGTAGGTGCAAATTGGATTGTTGTTGTAAGGACAGTTTTTAATGGGGGCCCAAATAATATGATGGAGGGTAGATAGCATTAATGTCTCTTCCATTGGGAGCAGCGCTTGCAAAAACATGCAAAGAAGCTAGTTCCTTTGGAGTGTAGAAGAACATTTATAGACATGTGTGAGTAGTGGAGGTTGTGTTGCTCTAAGATGGAAGCAGTGAAGCAAGCTTTAGATATAAGAGGATGGTGGTGCACTGGAAACGTTCCAGAAGAAAACATTCGTGCACTTAATAAATGGTTTTTAGATGGTGGGAAAACATAATTGGTCATTGGGGAAGTCTACACAATGATGTGAGTATCTCTTGATCTCTTTAAAAAATTATGTGATTGAGAAAAGTTATTGTGATATCGCCATAACACGGGGTTGACATTTGTGTTATAGGAAAATGGTAGTCCTTGAGAACAAGCACATGTATCAAACACAAATTATTCTGAGAGTGTGCATGCAAGTTGGCTAGCTGGTGACGGGTACGAAAGAAAGATATCCCTCTATGATGCTTATGTGACACACAGTGTAAATTCATACATGCAATGCACCAAACAACTTGGGTGCTTGATAGGACGGTACAAAGAAAGGGTCAGGCCTGACATGGAGTCCTTTTCAAATAGGGTTTCAGCTGGAAAGACTACATCACCTACTGTAGTTGCCCGTGCTATGCATGGGGATGTTGCAGGCACTCCAATGTTTGAGGAACCTATTTTTCATGGGTGATAAAGAGACAGTGCAAAGAAAGAGGAAATAAAACATTGCAAACTCTTCACACAGGCCAAGATATGTTATGGAGTTAAGGCAGCGCACGGAATGAGGTCACCCACGTAAAATTAGATTTGAGAATGAAGTATCTGACTTTGATATGGGGGGTCATTTCTGCAACCGGACCTTTAATTTTCTTGAAGAGAATAATCAAAAGACTCATAAAAATTATATCAAATATCAAAACAACTACTTGAATTGAATTGAAAATTAAAGCACATATCAAAACATAGAGCAAGAGAAAGAAATACATCACCATCAACACAAGGCAACACAAGACTGGGTACAATCTTCCCCCCCCCCCACCAACGTGAGTGGCTTCTTCTCGCGTGGGTATTTTTATATATTCCAAAAAGCAAGCTTTAAGCTAAAAATAAAGTATACATCCATATTTGGACTTTGCCATTTAATTAGCCTTTGTCCTCAATTAACCTTTGTCCTCAAACCTTCTAAGGTTTGCACTATTTTTCTAATTCAATAATCTAACTTGTGCACATATGCACATTACAAAATAAATCAACTAATGCTCGTACGCACACTGTACAATAAATTAACGCATGCACACACACATTACACTGATGTCAAAATAATATCAAATGCCATAATATAGCCACAAAATATTGTGAGATCGGTCCACACGCCATGACTCAATCCACCATCCGTGCGACACCTAAATCGGTACCCTCGCACTGTGCAACACCTAAATCGGTACCCTTGCACACCTCATCACCTAAACTCATAAACATAAACCACGTCAGTAGTAACAATTAATTGACATCACATCAATCAATCCTAACGTGTTCATGATGAGAAATAGGCATCATAAAAAAATATATACAAATTTAAATGACCATGATTATTGTTCAAATAACATGGGTCATAACAGTCCTCCCGTTTGGGAATCAACTGTCCTCAGTTGTGCAATCAATGAGTGGATGGCTTCATGGTACAAGTGGAGGACAAGATCATCACATCAAACAGTTTCTGAAAATAAAACCAAACAAATGAACGCATGTGAAAAAGATCTAAGTGTCCCATACCACATAGGTACCTTCCACATACAAACACTTGTTGGTAAAAGATAGAAGACATCGATACGTCTGGGGTAGGTATGTAAAACCAATCTAATGTCCCATACCATAGATTAATTTCACACGACACTACCTTAAGAATAGACGTTTGAGACGGAGTAGCTAATTCCCTCTGAAACTTTCATTCCGACATAACTTTTCTCTATCCTCAAAATTAACTACAAGTCTTATTCCAAAAATGAATTAGGTTGAAATGGAAATTCTTATTAACTTAGAATTGAAAAAAATAATCTCTTACATTACTGTTAATAACTTGATGAATTCTGGGGATTTGTTCTTGATCTTCATCTTGATGAATTCTTGAGATTTTTTATTTTATTTTAATCTTGATAAATTCTTGAGATTTGTCTTTGATCTTAATCTTGTACTTGTCTAACTAAATTTTAAAAATTATAATCTTTGAATAGGACTACAATTCTTGAATTTGTGAATCTTATGAAATCTAAAGGAGATCTTGATCTTAAGCTTAATCTTAAACTTGAAATCAGAACTTAAATAAAGATAGACATCTTCCACCCTAGTTGATAGCAAGAACTTGCTATACTAGTAATGAATCTTGGCTTAGATTAAAAATACTTGAATGGTCGAAAATTGAGAGATCACTCTTTAATTAATCATAATTGTAATTCTTGAATAAATCTTGTTTCTTAAGGGGTTTAAATCTTGTGATTGAATATATCTTTGACTTAGAGCAATTCTTGGTCTAGAAAGAATCTTGTACTCAGATAAATCTTAAACTAGAATACTTGAAAATTTAGATAAAACTTTACTTGAATTGTTATAAACTTCGTAATTGTGATTGGTATACAACTTAAGCTTGGTTTCTAGTCACTTGAGAGCTTTTTTTTTTCTTTACTTTTCTCATCATCACTAAATTCTCGATGGTAAAGCAATTGATAACTTGAATCAAAGACTTGGAGAAACTTGGTTGGTTCTTGAATCTTCAAATTGGTCTTAATCTTCTATGAAATGTCTAGCAATCACTTTTACTTGAATTTAGGCAACTAGATCTTGAAGATAACTTTTACTAATCTTGTCTCGATCTTTCTATTTAGGTCACTGTATCTAAAATTCTTTTTTTAGGAGCTAAAATTTTCTAACTAGGTCTAGAAGAAAAGAATATTAAAAAAAAAGATTCAAAAGCAAACAAGAAATTGTATACAATAAATAATTTTTTTTACACATACCTCCACCTTTGGTTAATGTGTCGAGTGCGTTAACCTCTTCGGTGTCAAGTTGTTCCTGAATACTCATATGGAATGTCGAGCTAGATGTGAATCCTCTGTTTTTGTCTCTTTCACCTCTTTTGAACGCCTTCAAGAAAATTAAATTACACCAAAGCTCTGATACCACTGCAACCGGACCTTTAATTTTCTTGAAGAGAATAATCAAAAGACTCATAAAAATTATATCAAATATCAAAACAACTACTTGAATTGAATTGAAAATTAAAGCACATATCAAAACATAGAGCAAGAGAAAGAAATACATCACCATCAACACAAGGCAACACAAGACTGGGTGCAATCTTCCCCCCCCAACATGAGTGGCTTCTTCTCGCGTGGGTATTTTTATATATTCCAAAAAGAAGGCTTTAAGCCAAAAATAAAGTATACATCCATATTTGGACTTTGCCATTTAATTAGCCTTTGTCCTCAATTAACCTTTGTCCTCAAACCTTCTAAGGTTTGCACTATTTTTCTAATTCAATAATCTAACTTGTGCACATATGCACATTACAAAATAAATCAACTAATGCTCGTACGCACACTGTACAATAAATTAACGCATGCACACACACATTACACTGATGTCAAAATAATATCAAATGCCATAATATAGCCACAAAATATTGTGAGATCGGTCCACACGCCATGACTCAATCCACCATCCGTGCGACACCTAAATCGGTACCCTCGCACTGTGCAACACCTAAATCGGTACCCTTGCACACCTCATCACCTAAACTCATAAACATAAACCACGTCAGTAGTAACAATTAATTGACATCACATCAATCAATCCTAACGTGTTCATGATGAGAAATAGGCATCATAAAAAAATATATACAAATTTAAATAACACATTTACATATTGACTTGGATCCATTGGACAAGGAAAATGCTCAAGATTGGGAGAGAAAGGAAGCTTGGAAGAACTCTTTTCTGAGCCACAGGGGATGTTGGATAATGAGGTGGACAAAATGAATTGGGAATTTCGAAGGATGCCTATACATTGTTCTAGGAAGTGCTTTGGGGTTATTAAAGGTAAGAAGTGCAACAATATCTTATAAAGCCTTTCACTTGGACTATTTGCCCCTAGTTGTGCAGACAAAACTAGTTGCCCCTAGTTGTAGACTAAAAACTAGTTGCCCTTAGTTTTTAGTTTGCAAGAGAATATCCAGGCTCAACAATACCTAAAGCTCAATGGATGTGGCTCTGTCCTAATGTTAGTCACACTTTGCATGTAGATCCGTGTGTAAAGCTTGTTTGAGATCTCCCAGCCTATTGGCCATTTCAAAGAGGCACAAATGTCAGCAGATCTGAATCAGCACATATTCTTGAAGCAAATTTCAAACTACACTCTATATACCAGTAGTTTCATCTCATGAGAGGAGGAAGAAATGGAGACATGGCATCTCAAAGGAGGCAGAAAAAACAATCAAAAAAGCTGTTAAAATGAATGCTATTGTACTTTATGAGTGTACTATCAAACCTAATTCTCATGTGATTTTTCAGGTGCATACTGCAAACTCTTATGATGTGCACATCAAGGCAGAACCTCTGTGCACATGCCCAGATTTTTAGAATAGAGAGGAAAAGAAAAAGGTATTCCTTGCATGTAAACACTTGTACTGCATATATATCAATGTGCTAGGTTTGCATGCAAAGAAGCATATGGTTATATATCAGCCAACCACCAATACTTTCAGAACATGATGTATCTTTTGTCCTTATCCAGCCTCGCCTAATGAAAGCAATGTAATGACACCTCCCTTCCTTCTAGTTATTAGGTTTTTGCCGATGGCATCCCTCCTTTTTCCTCCTTTGCATGTAAAGAAGCATATGGTTATACATCAGCCCATACTTTAAGAACATGATGTATCTTTTGTTCTTAGCCAGCCTCACCTAATGAAAGAAATGTAATGACACCTCCCTCCCTTCTAGTTATTAGGTTTTCGTCGATGGCACATTTGACATTGCAATACTTTTTTATATATCAACCTAATCTAATTAATATAACCCCCTTTTTTATTGGAATTTTTCCAAACTCCCTAATATGGTCTTATATGTTTCAACAAGTATAGGTAGGCTTTTAACTTAAATATATTTGGTGCTGTCCCAGGGGAGTGGCCTAAAGGCTTAACTCTAAATTCGCCACCATTATAGGCTATTTTAATCACCCAATTCTGTCCACCTTTATGAGGTCACACTCCAAACGGCATATGGATCTAGAGCCTTAGATGTGTTTGTTTTGATGTTTTCAATCTTGTTGCATTAGGTTTCTCAAGACAAGTAATTTTTAGGCTTTGGGAAAAACCCTAATGTTCCTTGACTATTTATATGCTTTTTGCATCAAAAGACTTGGATTTCATTGCATTTTTAGAAATTGCATAGGAATTATCCTAAATTAAAAGGGACATGATGTGTCTTATGAGAGCCATAGACTACATGATGTTTAAAGTGCTCTGGCCAAGGGATTACTTAGCCTTAGTGAAAGGGTGATATCTACTTTGAAAACCTTAGAAGAAGCTCCAATATTATGGTTTAGAGTGTGGAATGTTGTGTTTTTTTCTTTGTTATTCATGCATAGGTAGAAAACATAGAAAATCATTTAAAAAATAACTATTAGTATCTCATCACTTGCATAAACCATTTCATAAATATTAGGAACACAACTAAACAAGTTTAAGGGACTAAGGAAAATAAGAAAAATTAGGTGTTAAACTGTGCAAGCAGCTCTCTAGTCACCCACATGTTCTGTGATTATCAGACAAGACATGATCCTATAGAGACTTGATGTGAGCCTAGAGGGACACTAACATGGTCCATAAGATGTGATGTGAGCCTAGTTGTATCTATGCCTAATATTATATTGGGAAGTTAACATTGCCCTTGCAGACGACCTAGTAGACTTGTAAGGTCTCACATACCCGTGCCTCACAAAGATGTCTTAGTCATAAATATATACCAATACCAAATTCTAAGATAAATTATTGTCCTTTCTAATTATGAGCACTAAAGTTCTCATTTATTGCTTAATAAATTCTCATAAATCTTGCCAAGGTAGCCAAGGCAGCCTGAGGCCTCACTGGCCACTTAAAAACTAGACCTGCATAATCCTATCTCACTAAAACCATATGAAGCTAGCCATATGTGATGTGAGCTCACAAATTTGTGGGTCCCTAGCTCACAAGACCCACATGTGCCTATTTTCATCCAAAATCACATAAGCCTATTTCAAATTGCATAAGCTAAGCAAGTCATAATTTGACATGATGTGAGCATGAGCCAAGTAAGCCATTATTTGATGTGATGTGATCCCAACCAGATGTGACCTGGGTCTAGGTAGATGTGACAAGAGCATACCCTAGAGATACATGAGTCTACCCAAAGTGTACCTATATGTGACATGAGCCTACAAATGTGATGTGAGATCAAATTTACGTGAGCGAAGTTCATTAAAACTCACGCAAGTTTTTTTTTAAAAAGAATAAAGAAGAGGGTTCAAAAACCAAAAGATTAAAACAAATAAAAACATTCATTTTCTACGACTTATTTAGAGAGGAATTGTCACCCATACCTACTTGAGTAGCCCAATCTCAAAACCATAATGTTTCCTGAAAATGTTATTTTTTAAGAAATTCGTGACCTCCTTGAACCTACTAACCTAGTCATCATCCAATCACGATAAGTAAGAACTACTTACAGTGGTGACCTTCTTGTGAGTATACTAATCTAGTAACCGATTTTTTTTCTCCTATTTTTCTTTTTCTTCTTAGATTCTACTATCAAGGCCACAAATCATTCCTTGAGAACATGTTGGTTTGGACCCCTCAAATGTATGCAATAACCCATTAGACCCTTCCAATGTAGAGGTGGGTTACCAAGAAGCTTCTTCCTTAGGTGATCCGCACCATTTGACCAAGTATTTCACCAAAGTTTCATTCCGAAGGACCCTTTCTCTTGTGCCCAAAATCAATTTTGGCACATGCTCAATCATGTCCCCCTACTAAATCATGCCCAAAATCAATTCTGGCACATATTCAATCATACCCTCCATATTCATTGGAGGTAGCTTGTCTTACACAAAAACTTTCAGCCCAAGGTAAGCATTAATATGTGATACATGAAACACTTATGGTTGATGGAAGCGCGGATTGGTAAGCAACTTCATCCACCCCACACATCTCAAGAGCTTATATGGCCCATATTATTGGATGAGCTAACTTGGTGTTTGTGTTGCCCTTAAAATTCTCAAGAAGAAGACTCAATCTCCCTCCTTGAACTCCAATGGTCTACTAATGAACATTTACATATTGTCTCATCCTTTCATGAGATTGCTTCATATTAGCCTTGCATTATGTATAGGAGTGCATCCAAATTTTCCATCTCATCTTTTGCATAGGATTCATCCCCTCGTGCTTTTAAACCATCATTGGCCTTTTCACTTCGTACCCATGGAGTGCCTCAAAAGGTGACATGCCAATGCTTTCATGATGCAGATTATTATGAGAAAATTGGGCAAGAAGTAATCCTTCATACCAAATAACTTGCATATCATGATAATAATGCCTCAACTAAGTCTCCACCCACTTCTTCACCATCTTGGTTTTTCCATCGGTTTCGGGGTGGTAGGTCATGCTAGATGTCAAAACAGTCCCCCCATGATCTCAAATAATGTCCTCCAAAATGTACTTATAAATTTCACATCTCGGTCACTAAAAATTTATTGTGGTTCACATGATTTAGAAAATTGATGGGATTACAATACTAATTATGTTAATTGCTTAGATTGAGTAATAGAATAAGCATAAATAACCCCATACTTGAGCAATGCTAATAACCTAGAGTGAAATAGATGCATTAAGCATGAAAATGATTAACTCGAGTGAGTGTAGAGAACACACTTATATAGATCTCCAAGAGGGAGGTGCCTAGAATCCCTAAATCACCTCCACCTCCCCCAGATTATCACTTGACTCACCTAAAAGTGACTTCTAGATCAGTACCCACCATGCCTACCTAGGATAACCATGGTAATTGGAGAGTTTATAACCTTAGGACCTATATCCCTAAGGTTCACATAGCATTATCCACTAAGGTTTAATGTTAATGGATGCTAAATCACTAAAATCTCAACACCCTCTCTTGATTTACATCTGTACCACGCAGGGTGTGTAGTCAAGAAGGTTACAAAGAGTGTCACACAGACTCCTAAACATAATTATCACCAAGCTTAAAAAAGTGAATCAGTGGTGGCCACATTGGCCTCATGATGGCTGCACCGAGTCTTCTTGTCTTCAGTCTTCTTATTCCAAAAAATCTCACATTCATTCTCCATAATTAAAAGCTATCATTATAGTTTATAAAGGCCTCATACTGTAGGACTCTAAATAATTATAGCTCTATTTATACATACCTCTAATCACCTCAAAACCTTCACCATGTAAACCTCCAACAATAAGGCCTTTCCAACTGCCAGGCCAAAAAACATGAAAGCCTAAGGGCCAGTCTTAATGTGAAAGCCTAAGGACCAGCCTTAGTGTGGAAGCGTAAGGGCCAATGTTAATGTGAAAGCCTAATTGAAATACAAAGGTTGTGAGTAGCTGAGCAGTCACAAGAAGAGGAAACGCAAGAGGACCATGAGAGCAAATGCATGAGGACCTCGAGGAGAGAACACAAGGTAGTCTTCTCTCTCTCTCTCTCTCTCTCTCTCTCTCTCTCTCGCTCTCTCTCTCTCTATCTATCTATCTATGGCACAACTAAAAAAGGGGGGCCGACCTAAGCTTGGTCCCCCCTTTTTGTTTACTAATTGAGGGAGCAAATAATTTCTTAAAAAAAGGGTGTCATGCAAAATTGCGGAGCCTCCACCAGTGCCCTTCCTATAATATTTATGTGGTCTTGAAAGTGGTAGCTACGGTGGTGAGGGTGTCGAGAGCAAGGAGGTGAGGGTGTCGAGAGCAAGGAGGTGAGCAAGGGTATCTACCGCGAGGGAGCTCTCTCTTAGCATACAAATCTCTAATGTCGTCTTATAAGGAAGCAAGTTTATAAAGAAGAAATGCCTTAATATTAATCTAGTCACCCTCTCTCTCTCTGTCCATGGCATGGCTTAAAAAAAAGGTATTTTTTGCATTGTTTTGATATATGACCGAATGTTGTTGTTGTAGATGGGGAATGAGAAGGGACAGAGGAAGTGATCATCTTCAAGAAAATACTCCCTTAGGTCCATTTCACGGGCTACTTATACTACTGATGTTACAAGGACAATCTCCCATGTTAAAGGCACACATTTGGATGATGATGAGCTTGCGACTCCTCACGGAGATGCCAATTAGGAGGTTATACAAAGTGTGGATGTACTACCAAGGTTATTACTCAAGGAGAGGGACATGAGGAGCAAGAAAGGGTAAAAGGTCTTGATGTTGGCTTGGAGGTGGCTGCAAATAAATGAAGGTATGAGAGTGCATGAGGGTCTAGGGGATAATGAGGTTGATGTAGAGATAGGAAATAAATTGCTTGAAAGAGCAATTGAAGTGAAGTTGGTGGATGAGATCTTGAAGGGCTTTATCATAAAGCGCACCAAACCTCCACCAGTAGTGCCATTATGTCGTCTTGTACCCCACGAGGCCATACGTATGACGACCAGGGAGAAAGTTGAGGTGCTTTTTGTGAGGTGTTTGATTATCCTGGTTACTTTGCCAATCTATCTCCCCCTTTCCTTGTCTCACTTTGACGACCAGGTTCTACGGAAGATCTAAGGATAACTCAACTTGACCTTGCTCTATGGGGCCCTACTTGGAGTGGATTGAGTGATGGGTTTGATAACGCTTTACCACTGGAGGATCTCAAAGGATACGAATACCTAGTGTGGGATGGAAACCAAAGGGTGAAATCTTGGATGTCTTGCATGAGAGAAGGTAATTGCATTTGGCTTATTATGAAGGCTTAAACTTTTTATGCATTCATGCTGTCCTAGCTTATTATTTTTTTTGTTTTGAAGGCTATGGGAAACATCGAGAGAGACATATACACATTCCATGTCACTTTATGGATGTGGAAAAATGTAAGGAAGGAGAGTTACTTCTAGCCTAAAAGGAAGGAGAGTTACTTCTAGCCTAAAAGGAAACAAATAGGTCATTTTGGGGAGTTTATATATTTACACTCTAAAGGATATAGTGGTTTTTTATTGTGATGCGTACTCTTCTTGTATTCGAAGGATTTCAAGGGCTCATGTGGAGAATTCTTTTACACATGAAGTATTCTTGTTTCAAAAATTTGGGCAAGCTAATAATGCATCGCTGTTAGACCAGCGCACAGAAGAAGAAAAACCGTGGGTTGAGTTGCAAATGCTTGTTGAGCATCGTAGTCATGATCCATGGTATAATGCACCTACCACAGTTATTGGTGCAACTCTTGTGTGGAAGGTAATGTTTTTAAAAAGATTTTACATTCGTATTGTTTATGTGTAGTTCTTACATTTGTATGAGATATTTTTCCATTGGCTTGTAGGATGAAATAGATAAGTCAAAGAAAAAGCCATTGCATGATTGGACAAAGATGCTTTAGGGGAAGATGAGTATAAGAAACATTGTGACAAAATAACGCAAGCTGTAGGCGTGCATTACCATGACAAGGCATACAAGATGTTTAATGTGTCCAATCCAAACAATGGGGATGGCTTCTTCAAGCTTGTGTATGATTATGATTGGTCACTTTGGAGCGGTCCACTCTCAAAGGATAAACTTCTTATCCTTGCACAATCACGCCTTTTAGCACAAAGGTGAGTTTAACTTGTTAAGCATCCTTTGTTCATCAAGAAGTATTTGTTTCATACATAATTGAAATGTGATTATAGAAAACAAGATGTACTACACATGATTATATCATCCCAGTCAGAGATGAAGCATATGTGGAAAGATTTTCAACTGCCTCTAAACTCAGGACATATTTGAAAAAAGAGACCTATTGGCAGTATATGCTTTCCAAGGCCGAAACTATCTTTTATGATCTATATTAATAGGGTTTTGAGTTGCCTAAGGGTTTTGTAGACTTCTACTACTCTTCCAAAGACATGCATCTTGAAATGGTCTTCTCATATTTGGTAAATGATATAAAACCCACACAAGACCCTACCAAGTAGCCAGAGTTGAGATAGATATACTTTTCATTATCTTTTAATTATCTTGTAAAGGTCTTAACACTATCGTGTGATTATATCATGCCTTTAACTGATGTGGGAGCCCACTTCGTAGGTGGCTAAAAAATTGGTCTCAAAAGAAAGGAGACTCTATCAAAATTTTTATGAAATTTTATGGCCTTCATTGCATAAATGTATTATATGTATAACAATAAGTTTTCAAGTGCTCACTAAGTTTTTCTCAATGACTAAGTGTAGGTGGGTACGAGTTTTGTCTACTCAAGGGAAATTTAATGTTTTGCGTGCAAAAATACAATCTTGGAGTAGGCCAGATTCAAAGGGGAGTTTGTACTCTTCACACTTTTTGGAGAGAATTATTTCAAGGTGGGAGTTTAATCGATGTCCTTGGTGGTTGGACTATCCCCTCGATACGTGACCAGAATATGAGGAGGACTTATACAAATGTGAGTTAATGTCATATCTTGTGGCTTGCATTATAAATCTTCTAATCTACATCTATCATTTCTATATGGTCTAATAAATTAACATTCACAATAGTGTTTATGTCAAATGTGGAGAATGGGAATGAGGATGTGACTTCGCATGGGTCGTTATTGTCTGAGCAAGGGTCTACAAGTAAACAAAAAGAAGGTACTATATCCCAAATTTGGACATTTTTTTGTGTCTTTGGTAAGTTGATTGAAAATACAAACATCTTGATATTTCATTATTGGTAGTGCATGAACATGGTCACCATCACAAAGGGAGCGTTGTAGCAAACACAAACTTGACTTTGGGACACAACAACATGCACAACATAAGGGCACTATGATATGCTATGTTTTGACTCCTTGGTCATATGTAGAGTTTTCCTATTTATGTGTGTGAATCTTTCCTATGAATGAATAGGGAACAAGAAATATACTGATGTCATGTCACTTGATGTGCGTGACTTTATTAAAGAGCTTGGCCACACTATGTGAGTATTTCTCCTTTGAATGTTTTTATCAATGTCTAAGTTTTATACATGACAATTGGTTGTTTTATGCCTCAAGGATTTCATCTTGTCTTAGCAAAATCAATATTCATGGGATTTCTTACCACAAGGAACTCCTTCCACAAGGAGGTTGCTAGTCTTGTGTGGGCTGATTTCCAACAGGGTTAGCAGTAAAACGCGCATCGCCTCTATAGCTTGCCCGGAGTGGAATGTTTTCCACTCTGATCTTTCTTTATGTGAAATCCCACTGCCCCCTCCGCACACTGGATTCCCAGTAGCTAGCAGCGGAAGCAGCTCCCTCATGCGCAGGGCACGGTTTTCCACTCGGGGCCTCGCCCTCGAATGTCTGGGCACACGAGACTAAGCTGACCACCAGTGGTCATTCCGAAAACCAAAACTGGGAAAAATTTCCATGCCCGAAAAACAAGACGATTCTACCATTTTTATTTTCTTAACGGATTTTTCTAACGAAGTCAAGATACTGAACTAACCTTCATGTGAATAAACCAGATAGAAGGGAAACTATTACTACAGACTTAACTTGAAGGGATCAATGCTTTTTTCCTAATTGAATCAGGCACAACCATTGATCTATTCATTAGAGAAGTCTTCAGGCTTTTATTTAACTACTCGAGTTCTAAACGTATTCCTATTAATCAATTTTATTATTAAAACTCTACTGATTCTAGCCTAACCCCATCCAGCCCATGGGTTAGCCACCACCGCCCAACCACTAGAATTGGTAGAACGAGACAGGTACTCACCCACCCATAATTGAATGCCTTTCTTAACTTTTACTTTAGAATACAGATACACACACACTCCTCTTTAAACTTTAACTTATAAAACAATCCATTCACAAACAATTATTGGTTACAGACGTCATAACTCAAAATTTCCATTCAATCCTTGTCTCTCAAAAAAAAAACAGTATCACTCTGGACTCTCCGTTAAGACCAGCTGGTCAGCAACAAGATCCAGTAACAGATTACAATAAACATTGGTCCATCATATAATATATATCTTCCACGACATACGCATGGGTGTCCTAAGCACCGCGAGCCCGTGCATCGCTTGGTCAGAACCCTCCAGGATCCTTCTTAGGTGTCCTAGTACTTCACTCAGGGAGGACCGCTTCGTCAGCCCTTGCCCATCGTACTTGGAAGCACACCATTTTTCACCATACCAAGGCTGGTCAAGACTTGGGCCAGTTTTTGCCACGTGAGCCATCCTTTGAACACTCCCCGTGCCAGCTGTTGCAAAAACTGAACTTCCCTTAGAAAAATACATATACCAAATGCTCCCTCCAGCATTCCGGCATAAGAAAACAGGGTTTCTATGCAAGTTTTTATTTTTTATTTTCTTTTCAATATAATGAGTATATCTTAAATCTGTATCCCAATACTTGTAGATCGCAGGTCTGAATTCCAACAAAATTTCATGAATTTTGTAACCTTGATCCTCAAATCCGAATCAAAGGGTCTTAACTTGATTTCAGATTCGGTGGTGATTTGAGTGAATTTCTTGAACTGGTCACATTGTCTTTTCTTGAAACTGATGAAGGAGTTATGTCTTGGTCATAGTCTGATTCAGGGTTTGAGTCTGGAAAGGTTCTCCCTGAACCATCTTTCTCGAAGGGTAATATTTCAATTACTACTTTATTGAATTTAATTCATTGAGTATTTGCTTAATTGAATTCAAAACTAATCAACGAATTCCTATGAGGAATGAATTAATCATTTATCTAAAATTCTGACTTCGATAGTTTTTCTGAGTTTTCTCATTACCATCCTAGAGAATATGAAACGGTAGAATTTTCTTTCACAGAGTATTTACTTATTCATTTCCAATATTCATGGGATTTAAACATAGGATTAAAGAGAACTCTTATTTTGATGTAAAATTCTGTATGCATCTATTTATGCATAAAGTCCAACTTCTATGGAAATAACACTTTTATATAAAAGAAAATCCTTTTATGCATAAAAATCAATTTTGATGAAAGTAACACTTTTATAGTAAAAAAATTCTTTTATGCATCTATTTATGCATAAAAATCAATTTTGATGAAAGTAACACTTTTATAATAAAAAAATTTCTTTTATGCATAAAAATAAATTTTGATGTAAGTAACACTTTTATAATAATAAAAATTTCTTTTATGCATAAAATCTATTTTGATTAAAGTAACATTTTTATAATTCAAAAAATTCTTTTATGCATCTATTTATGCATAAAAATCAATTTTGATGAAAGTAACACTTTTATAAAAAAAAATTCTTTTATGCATCTATTTATGCATAAAAATCAATTTTGATGAAAGTAACACTTTTATTAAAAAAAAATCTTTTATGCATCTATTTATGCATAAAAATCAATTTTGATGAAAGTAACACTTTTAAAATTAAAAAAATTCTTTTATGCATCAAGATCTTTTATATTTTTGAAGAGGGATTTGATTACAGGGGAAGATACTGGACTTCTTGAGAGGTTGGGGAGGAATCTTACATTCTCTCCCACTTGAAAAATGCGAGAAGTCTTCATCTCGGAAACTGGGGGTAATCCCGCAATAGTTCGGCTTCTTTCTCCGAGGTGGCATCTTCAAAAGGATAGAACTTCCATTTAACCAATAATTCTCTCAGAATTCTATTCCTGAGAACCTTCTCTCGAACATCAAGGATTTCTTCAAGTTGGAGTTCCATCTGCCCTTGGGTTGAAGAAGTTAAGATTTCATCATCAAGCACATTATTCGGGCTTGGTACATACTTTTTAAGTAGGCTGACATGAAATACATTATGTACTTTGAGATGAGGAGGCAGAAGAAGTTCATAGGCTAAGTCACCGACTTTCTTTGTAATCAGATATGGCCCACAATATCTGGGGGATAACTTCTTGTACTTCCCAAGAGATAGAGAACTTCTTTTGGGGCGTACTCGAATGAAGACCATATCTGCTTCTTCGAATTTTCTGTCTGTCCTCTTCTTATCTGCATACTATTTCTGTCTATCCTGGGCAGCTTTTATATCTTTGCAAATTGACTGCATCTGCTGCTCCATGTCGTCAAGCATCTGTCTGGATATCTCAACCCTAATCAATGGATCGACGGACCAAGTTAATGGAGTTAAGTAATCTTGTCTCCATACAGAGCTTTGAAAGGGCTCATCCCAATACTTCGGTGATAAGAAGCATTGTAGGCGAACTTGACTAGGTGCAGATAACTTAGCCACTTCTTGGGTTTCCTGCCACCACAGCATGACCAAAGTATATCTTCAATTACTTGGTTTACCATTTTTGTTTGACCGTCGGTCTTAGGCTGGTAAGCAGTGCTGAGATCCAAGAAAGTTCCTACTGCTTTGAAAATGGTAGTCCAAAATCTTGACATGAATTTGGGGTCTCGATCACTTACTATTCTTCTAGGGGGTAGGCCATGCAATCTGAAGATTTCCTTGAGGAACACTCTGGCCACATCCACTACAATGTAGGTTTCTTTTACTGGAATCAGATGGGCAACTTTGGTTAATCTATCAACTACCACGAAGATGGGCAACTTTGGTTAATCTATCAACTACCACGGAGATGGAGTTGTAACCTGATTGCACTGAAGGTAATCCACCAGTTATAAAATCCATACTAATGTATTCCCACTTCATCTGGGGGATGAAGTGGATGTAACTTCCCAGGCATTTTTACTCTCTCGGCCTTGACTTTCTGACATGTCAGACATTGACGTACATGATTAAGTACATCCTTTTTTAGTCCAGGCCAAAAGAAGCTTTTCTTCACAGACATGTAGGTTTTGATGAAACCTGGATGTCCTGCAATAAGGCTATCATGGGCTTCATACCCTTAGTTCCCTCATCATTGGGAATGCATAGCCTGTGATTATAATACATAATTCCATCATCCAGGCTGTATCCTTGAACTCGGTTCAACTCCTATGGAGTTTTGCTTTCCTGCATGAGTAGGGTAGCAATTGTTGAGATTCAAGCTCGATGTCAGTGTGTGCCAACTATGCTGTGCTGGCATGTTAGGTAGCAGCATGTGTGAGACATAAATGACCGCGTCTAGCTGATCATAGTGTGTGGACATTTAGCTAGGGTTAGATGTGTGTGGACACAACTCATAGTGTGTGGACACAACTCATAGTGTGTGGACACACTATGAGTTGTGTGTGGACACAACTCATAGTGTGTTGTGTGTATTATGGATTATGGCATTATGCATTGTGTGAGAAGGGAGATGGCTTCCCTCTATGGTTAGGGTTTGCAATATACATTAGGGTTTGCTCCTGTGTGTGTGTCTCCTCTCCCTCTACCTATTTTTCAACATGGCATCATGTTGAGATTCAAGCTCGATGTCAGTGTGTGCCAGCTATGCTATGTGCTGGCATGTTAGGTAGCAGCATGTGTTAGACATAAATGACCGCGTCCAGTCATAGTGTGTGGACATTAGCTAGGGTTAGATGTGTGTGGACACAACTCATAGTGTGTTGTGTGTATTATGGATTATGGCTTTATGCATTGTGTGAGAAGGGAGATGGCTTCTCTCTATGGTTAGGGTTTGTAATATACATTAGGGTTTGCTCCTGTGTGTGTGCCTCCTCTCCCTCTACCTATTTTTCAACATGGTATCAGAGCTTGGTGCTCTCTATTAGGGTTTATGAGTGAGTGAGAGAAGAGGGAGAAGAAGCTGTGAAGAAAAGCTATGAAGCTTGCCATTGATGCTGTGAAGCTTGGAGCACACCAATTACTATCAGATCTGAGAGCTTGGCCTACCGGGTAAGGTATTCTAAACATCCTTGAGCGGATTGCAGGTGATTCAGGCAAAAACAAAGCAAATTAGGGTTGCCCAAAGCAAAGGAAATTTTTGGTTTTTGGAAGCTTTCCATTGAAGCTTGGAAGCGGTGATGTATGGTGAAATACATGCAAATCTGGCAAAGAAATATGTATGTGACAAGCAAGAATGTGTTAACTCATGTACAAGCCCTACACTGATTTTGGAGCATTTTTTGATGCATTTGAATGAGTGAAATTTACTGGTTTTTGAGCTCTCACAAAATAGAGAAAAGAAAGCCAAATTTTGATGCATTTGGAGCAAGTTTTTGGTAAAAATCAGAGCATTGATGGATTGCACACTTGCCTAGGTGTGTTGGGTACTCAATTACATCATCAATTATCAACATAAACACTCCCAAATCCCTCAGGAGCAGGCGACGCAGGCTGGACAACAGAAACAGAGCATTTTGTGATACTTTTACTGAGTGGAGGCCACAATTCAACTTGGGTGCTTGACATATTCCAAAATTGACTTAGTGATTAGTTGCTACATACACTTGAGAAGGAGGCTACATGATTGGATTGAGCAATTATCATCTATGGAGTTGGAAATGAGCTGATTAAACAGGCTGTCTACTGGTTGAAGAGAAACAGAGTGTGATTAATCAATCAATTACTCTTTGGTCTTAAACAATTGGACTAATTCCTTTTACATGGAGTTAGTGGACATCATTGCTAAGCTAATGAATGCTTGGTTTCTCAATTTGGACAAGGATTGAAGAAATTAGAGCAAAATTACTACTAGTTTTTTTGGTTTTTTTGGTTTTTTCTCAAAACAGAGAAGGGGGTTTGATAAAATTGATATGTACGCATGTTGGATGGTGTTGATATTCAACATTGAGGTTGTTTAGGTGTCAATGCAAGTTATGCACACTTGATTGAACCACTACATTGTAATTTGGAGCCTTGGAAAGCGCATCAAAGCAGGGTATCTTGGACTACATGAGCCAGTTCATTTTGGATGCATACAGGTTGATTTTCTACATCAAAATTGAAGTTTGTGGAATGCTTTGGATTATCTGGAACACTCATTGGAGTGTGGTTGAGCTGAGGAAGGCTCGTTTACAGATTTGGACGTGTGCAGAAGGTGTATGCATTGAGCAAATATGTAATCCAGTACAAATTGTTGGTGAAAAGCTGGATAGGAAGAACTTCCAAGCATGGAAGTACAGGATCAAAAGTTTTTTGAAGGGAAACGGTTTTTGGAATCTCATTACAGGTGCTGAGCTAGAGCCAAAACTACCTCGATAACCTACACAGCAGTAGGTTATAGCTCATAAGCAATGGTCAGAAAGAGCATTCAAAGTGTTGCATTATTTGTCTATATGTATTTCGGATGCTATGCTCATACACATACATGATGCTGAGAATCCCAAGGATGCATGGGATACATTGGTGAAGTTGTTTGATACAGACATGAGTGCTCGCAAGTCTCAGTTGTTGCGACAACAGATACATAATGTGAAGCGGAATAGAAGGAGCATCCATGATTATGTGCAAGAAATAAAGAAGTTTGCAGATGCATTGGCAACAATCAATGCCCCCATGCCTGATGATGATTTGGTAGACATTACCTTGTGTGGTCTTGGCAAGGAGTATAAATCTTTTGATACATCTATCTCGGTTCGGAGTACAGGTTTACCAGATTTTGATAAATTGGTTTCACTCTTGCTTGTTGAGGAAATCAAACTCAGTGATTCCTTTCAGGATGCATCTACTAGCCATGATGATAATGGCAAAAATCAGGCTTTCTATTCGCAAAGAGGATTTAGAGGTAGGGGGAGATTTACATCACGTGGCCGTGGTAATGGTCGTGGATGGCAGGATAGGTCACCACAACAAAATTTTCAGCCTTCATATGGTGACAGAGGTGGTCGTGGATATACACCTCAGAGAGGCAGAGGTAATCCTCGTGTTAGAGGACGTTGGCAAGGCCAACAAACATCTATGCAAGATGTGGAATGCCATTACTGTGGGAAATTTGGTCATATGGCACGTGATTGTTTCCGCAAAAAACAGAATGATTTGAGAGGGGGTAGAGCACAGCATCGTGGACATTATGCACAACATGGTGGTGGAAATTATGCATCAAGCAGTAATGATGGCACCACAAATCACTTGTTTGCCATGAAACATGTTATGGGATCTATGATGACAAATGCTGAAAATGATGACACTTGGTATATGGACTCTGGAGCATCAAACCATATGACTTGTCATGGTGAATGGTTTGAGCATATGAAGCCTATGGATGTGAAAGGCTATGTGGAGACAGGAGATGATACTCAGCATGCCATTACACATGTTGGAAGTGTACCATTGGTTATGCACAATGGTCAAACAAAATCTATGTCAGATGTATTGTATGTGCCTTCTATCACAAAAAGCTTGGCCTCAGTTGGTCAAATGGTGGAACAGGGATTACAGGTTCGTTTCAACGAGCATGGTTGCTTCGTTGAGGATTTCAAACATGGATGTAGAGTCATTGCTAAAGGCAAGAAAGAAGGTAGGTTGTTTAAGCTGGATGTTGGGATTCCTAAGTTAAAATCAGTCATGTTCTCTAAAAGCAGAAATGTGGTACAGGACATTGATATGTGGCATAAGAGGATTGGACATGACAATATACAAAGGTTAAAGAACATGCAGGCAAGAGGCATTGTTAGTGGGCTGCCTAGATTCAAGTATGATGGGAATATGCATGTTTGTGAAGCCTGTTGGTTTGGAAAGAAGGCAAGGTTGCGGTTTCCTAGAGAAGGCAACATGAGTAGCAGGCCACTTGAGATAGTACATAGTGATATATGGGGTCCTGCACAAAACCCATCTATTAAAGCCAGTTTATATTATGTGACATTCATTGATGATTTCAGCAGAATGACATGGATATACTTTCTCAGAGAGAAAAGTGAAGTGTTGGAAAAGTTTATGGATTTCAAAGCTTTTGTAGAGAAGCAATATGGTTCTTGGATAAAATGTTTGGACAGATGGAGGTGGTGAATACACCTCAAATGCTTTTGAGCATTTCTTGAGAAAGCATGGTATAAGAAGGCAATTGACTTGTAGGTATACACCTCAGCAAAATGCTGTGGCTGAGAGAAAGAATAGAGTCATTTGTGAAGTGGCCCCCAGGGCGATGCTCAACAATGAAAAGAGCATGCCAGATTATTATTGGGCAGAAGCTTGTGCTACCGCGGTGTATATATTGAATAAAACACCTACAGCAGCCATACATGGAAGTACGCCAGAGATGCGGCTTACAGGTTTTTGGCCAAACATTGGATACCTCAAAAGTTTTTGGATGCATAGCTTATGTACATGTGCCTGACGAGAGAGAAGGAGGAAGTTGGATCCTAAGGCAGAAAAGTGTGTTTTTGTTTGATATGCACAGGATTGCAAGGCATACAAATGTTACAATCCACAAACTAGACAAGTGGTTATCTCACGAGATGTGGTGTTTGATGAGCTTGCTAGTTGGTACTACAAAGCAAAGGATGAGGGTGTCATTGATTCTCTTGAAGCTGATGTGCATGTGAACTTGCCACAAGCAAGTTCTAGTTCTACTTCTATGTCTGGGCCAGCAGAGGCTGAGAGTAGTACTGTACGTCCATGGTCAAGACGTTTGAGGCATGAGAGTGTGAGCACTGGGAGTAGTGCTGTGGATAAAGGCAAGAAGAAGGTTGAAGGAATTGGAATTACAGGTTATGAGTCATCAAGTTCAGAGAGTTTGGATGAGGAACTTGGTATACCCGTTTTACGCACACCTGGTGCAAGGCAGGATAGATATGTGCCACGACATGCTAGAGTGATAGGTGTTCAGAGTGATTTGCATGCATTGTGGAGATCCCAAAGGGTCAAATATCTAATTGACAGGTTGACATATCGTGATTTTGCTATGCATTATGCATATATGACATCTTTGGTGAAGCATGTGGAACCTACATGCTATACAAAAGCTATTGGAAAGCATGTATGGGAGAAAGCAATGGATGTTGAGATGGACACATTGGTTCATAAAGACACATGGGATTTGGTTACATTACCACAGGACAAAAATGTCATTGGTTGAAAATGGGTTTACAAAGTGAAATGCAAGTTAGATGGTTCCATTGAGTGACATAAAGCAAGATTGGTAGCTAAGGGTTATGCACAAACCCAAGGCTTGGACTATGATGAAACATTTAGTCCAGTGGCAAAGATGGGAACAATGAGAGCAGTCATTGCTATGGCTGCAACTAATGGTTGGGAAATGCATCAAATGGATGTGAAAAATGCATTTCTAAATGGTGATCTACAAGAAGAAGTGTATATGGCACAGCCAGAAGGGTATGTACACCCAAAATATCCCACTCATGTATGCAGGTTGAAGAAAGCTTTATATGGTTTGAAGCAAGCACCTCGTGCTTGGAGTGATAAGATGAGCAGATATCTTATCTCTGTTGGATTTCAGGTTTCTACCACAGATTCTTCACTCTATGTGAAGAAAACAGATCATGGGATTGTTTTACTTGTCATCTATGTGGATGACTTGATTATCACAGGTAATCATGGTACAGATGTGATGCATGTCAAGAAAGCATTGAGTGGGCAATTTGACATGAAAGACTTGGGTGAGTTGAGATACTTTCTTGGAATTGAAGTGATCAAAGACCATACAGGTACATGGTTAGTGCAACACCAATATGCATTGGATATGTTGGTAAAATATGGCATGACAGGGTGTAAGCCAATGAGTACACCTTTGGAGCAGAATGTGAAGTTGCGGGCTGATTTTGGTGAGGAGTTGGATGATCCATCTATGTACAGAAAGATGGTTGGTAGTCTCATTGACATGACTATTACACGCCCGGATTTGAGTTATGTTGTGGGGCTAGTAAGTCAGTTTATGCAGAGCCCCAGAAAACCTCATTTGGATGCAGTGAGACGTATTATGCGATATGTAAAGACCACTACACATTATGGTCTTCTATATGAGAATGGTAAAGGCTTGGATATACATGGCTACACAGATGCTGATTGGGCAGGTAGCTCATATGACAGGAGGTCTACTAGTTGTTATGCCTTTACACTTGGAAGTGCCGTGGTGGTGAGTTGGAGTAGCAAGAAGCAACCTAAAGTTGTTTTATCTAGTACACAGGCTGAATACAGAGGTGTAGCCATTGCTACTTGTGAAGGAATATGGTTAAAGAGTCTCTTGGCAGATTTGGGTGAGCCTACTGATGGCAAAGTTGTCATTCATTGTGACAACATGAGCAATATACAGTTGGCCAAGAATCCAGTGTTTCATGCGAGGACCAAACACATAGAGGTCCATTATCACTTTGTCAGAGAGAAGGTGCTAGATGGTACAGTTGACCTACACAGTATGTGAAGACTGACGAGCAGGTGGCTGACATCTTTATAAAGCCACTTAGCAGGGAGAAGTTTGAGTACTTCCGTACTATGTTGGGAGTACATGGAATGAGATTGAGGGGGAGTGTTGAGAGCTTTGATAGCCCAAGCTCATCTACATCTTCATCTATGGCAGTACATCATGAGCTTGAGAGGGGCTGTTGAGATTCAAGCTCGATGTCAGTGTGTGCCAGCTATGCTATGTGCTAGCATGTTAGGTAGCAGCATGTGTGAGACATAAATGACCGCGTCCAACTGGTCATAGTGTGTGTGGACATTAGCTAGGGTTAGATGTGTGGACACAACTCATAGTGTGTTGTGTGTATTATGGATTATGGCTTTATGCATTGTGTGAGAAGGGAGATGGCTTCTCTCTATGGTTAGGGTTTGTAATATACATTAGGGTTTACTCCTGTGTGTGTGTCTCCTCTCCCTCTACCTATTTTTCAACAGCAATAGGGCCAAAGAATCTATCCTGCATGATATTATCTCTTGCTTCAATAATCAAAGGATTTGACACTACAGTAATTGCAAGCAAGGAGGCTTTTCTGCTGAGGGCATCTGCTACCACATTTTCTTTGCCTGGGCGGTACTTGATTTCAAAATCAAATTCGTGCAGGATCTGCATCCACCTTCTTTGGCACATGTTGAGATCCTTCTGATGAGTGAAGATCCAGTCTAAGCTCTGATGATCTTTCACATCAAAGTGAATCTTTGACCCAGTAGGTAATGTCTCCATAACTTCCGGGCATATACTACTGAAAGTAGTTCCAGGTTGTGGACAACATAATTCCTCTCATGCGTTCTGAGTTTTCGGGATTCATAGGCCACTGCATGACCTTTCTGCATGAGTGCACCTCCCAGGGGCAAAACCACTGGCATCTTCAGAATGGGATTGGTTACCAAGGCGGTCTTCAGCTTATCAAAAGCACTCTGGCACCTGGCATACCATTGAAACAGGGTATTCTTCTTGAGAAGATTAGTCAGGGGGAAGCTATGAGAGCATACTTTGGTACAAAAATTCTATACCAGCCAGTCAATCCCAAGAATCCTCTGACTTCTTTCACTGTTTTTGGTTCAGGCCAATCTATGACTGCTTGGACTTTTGCGAAATCTAGAGAAATTCCATCTTTGGATACCAAAAAGCCCAAACATGGTCGGCAGAGAAAGTGCATTTGCTCTTTTTTGCAAAGAGTTGGTGCTTCCTTAGAATCTCAAGAACTTTTCTGACATGAGCTTCATGGTCAGCTACATTCTTTGAGTAAATCAAAATATCATCGAAGAAAACAAGAACAAAATCATCCAAGTATTCTCTGAGAATGTCCTGCACTAGGCGATTGAATGTAGCTGGGGCATTTGTCAATCCAAATGGCATGACAGTGAATTCATAATGCCCATACCAACCAAGTATTGATGGCTGTCTTCGAGATATCTTGCTCATTAATCCTGATCTGATAATACCCTGATTTGAGATCTATCTTTATGAAGATGTGGGCTCCACTTAGCCTGTCCAAAAGCTCATCAATTCTGGGGATAGGATACTTATTCTTAACTATCAGCTGATTGAGACCTCTGTAGTCCACACAGTGTCTTAGCGTTCCATCTTTCTTTTTCTGAAAGAGAACTGGCGCACCCCAAGGTGAAACACTAGGTCTTACAAACCCTTATTCTAACAGCTATCTAAGTTGTTCCTTGAGTTTGATGGCTTCAAGAACTGGCATTTTGTACGTGCGCAGGGCTACTCGTTGAGCTCCGAGGGTCAATTCTATCTCATGATCTACTTCCTGAATCGGAGGCATCTCAGTTAATTCTGCTGGGAATAAATCATCATAATCACTTAACTCCATTCAGGTTCTTTAGCTTTTAACTTTGAGTCTATTGGATTCATTGTGACAACATAAATGAGCTACTTCTTTCTAAGTCCTTTTAGTAACTTAGAAGCTTTTACTAATTGCAGACTTGGGGATCCTGAAATTCCGGTTCCTTGAACTTTATTTCCGTGAAGGTCACGGAAGGAAATGGTTCCATTATGACAGTGAATGTCAGCTTGATTTTTGTGGAGCCAATCCATTCCAAGGATCTCGTCAAAAACTCCCAAAGGTATAACTCTGAACTAACAGTCAATTAAATTCCTATCTAGATTGAACTGAATACGATCTGTCTCAAGGTGAGTGAAAAGAATCTTCCCACTGGCCAATTCAACTTGCATAGGTTTCCCTGATTTCTGTTCTAAGACTAGCTTACGCAAGCATCCTGGGGAAATGAAAGAATGAGTACTGCCTGAATCAATCAAAAGCTTAAAAGGCTTACCCTGATACTTAGCTGAAGTATGGATGACTGAGAATTGTTGGCAATTCATTAGGAACTCAATGGAGTCTTTTTGGGCCCTTTAATTTGCCATGAGGTTATGGAAACGTTTAACTTTTTGACAAATAGGAGCCCGCCATGTAAGCAAAAACCAATGGTTTGTAAGAGAGGTGTAAGAGTGGTCAAAGGGTGCACTTTTTCCCCCAAAAAGGGGAAGGGGCAATTTTACAATTTTCGGACCTCCATAACTTCTACATACAAGCTCCGATTTGAGCGGAGATTATAGATCCGTGATCTACGCATCAAGAGCTTTCCATAGATATGTTACATGATATGGTTTTATCCGCTAGATTTTAAATTCCATTTTCCCCCCAAAATTCAAATTCGAATAAAGTAGCCGTTTTGAAGCTTCTAATTAGAAAACGTTTCTTCTTAAGAGAAAAGGTTTGACTCCCTTAAACTGCCAAATAAAAGGGCCCAAGAAGACTCCATTAAGTTCCTAATGTGGCCCTTGGTTTTCAATTGCAGCATAAATCTGTCCTCTTTCCTCTTCCACTACCTCAATAATTGTGACTGCTCTGGCTGCTGCAGTCTAAGGCGGAACTCTTTCTCTTTGGTTGCCCCAATTCTGGGAAGGTGTTCTGAGGCTACTCTAGATAGAGGCAGATGGTTGAGCTAGAGTTCTCCTGGGATTTCCCTGATTTGGGCGAGACAGTGATTTGGCTAATATACGCTGTGCACTCTAGGTCCTTGACTTCCCTGTCCCCTTGACATGGCAGGAGTTGGGCAGTCTTTCAGGCTGGTGACCAAAACCCTGGCATCCAAAACACCGGTTCTCACTTCTGAGCTCATCCATCTGAATCCTTAAAAGAGGTGGGGCTCCTGAGAAAGTGTTCTGGGGGAAGGGTCTTCCTTCACTTCTGAATCTTCCCACATCCTGATTTTGAATTGGGCCTTGCTACCTCTTTGGGGGTGGAAAGTTTAAAGTACTCGGGGTTTGGAATATTTTAAAATTAGAGAGTGCAGGCTTCGGCGGGACCTTAACTACAAAGGCTTTGGCAAAGTCCTTTGCCATTCTTACTGCTTCGGCCACATTGAGACAGGTTTGGCATTCTTTACTAAGGTGTTTAATGGCTCATTCATTCCTTGAATGAACCTGGCCCATCAGCTGCTCTTCATCCAATTGTGGAGAATATTTGAGGAGAAGGGCAAAAGCTTGATGGTACTCTTCAATTGTCCGGCTATCCTACTTTAGTTCCAAGAACTCATTCATTTTAGTTTCAAGCCCGGAGGACAAAACCTCTTTCTGAGGTAAGCTTTAAGATCAGTCCAGGTCTAGGTATTCCAGTCGAGATGGTTAGTCTCGCAGTGATTCCTCCAAACGACCCTGGCCGTTTCCACAATCTTATTGTAGCCAGTTACATCAAAGTATTCTTCCATAGCCTCAATCCACTTTTCCACTACTTCACCTAGCTGCTCCCCTTCACCCTTGAAGGGACCAAGTTGGGATCTGTGCAGTGCTTTTCGAACATCCGGATCTAACTCTTCGTCACATCGGTTAGAGGATCCGGTTGCCTTGCACGGGCCGTGCGCCTCATGACTCTGACAAAACGAGATTTTTGTCAGCTTAACTTTGACAATAGATTTATGATTATTTAATTTTTGAGAATTATATTTAAACAGATAATTATTTCATCATACTTCTTGAATAAGATTAACCATATTCACAAAATCATAAAAGTAATTTAATTTTTTTTATTTTTATTTTTTTGCAAAACCTCATTTATTATCAAAAGTTTTTGATATATACATAGAGCATCACGGCTCCAAAGTCACTGCCTCAATTGCGTATGCATAAAGAAGCAAAACTGTGAAGGAGACATGCCATGGTACACACGATTAATTACAGAAAGAGGTGTTGTAATTCTACTTCTAGGGATAAAGCGACTAAGAAGCCTAAAAACTCGGCATGAAATTCTGAAGTTCCTAGGTGAATGATTAAAGAGTTGTACATGCTGAACAAACCCTAGCCTTATCAGAATCATGGTGGCTAAGGAAATATTTTGCCTGAGCCTCTGACGCTGATTGGTACTGATATTAACACATCGTCCTCCAAAGAACCACATATACCGACGTCGCTCTACAAGATCAGGAAAGTAAAGACTCTGAAAATGACGTGCGAGTCTCACTCTGCTTACTCGAGTCGTCGTCTCGTAGAAGAGTTGATGAGGTGCTCGAATGCAAAGGCTATCATATCCTGACTCTAGGAGAGTTCAGGAATGCCAGATAGATTCAAGGTATCCATCTATAAATTTTCAATTCAATTTATGAGTTTTCAATTTTTGAAGTTCATTCAACATAATATTAACAAGCGAAAACATTATTTCCCAAATTTACTTTAAAATTTTAAGCAATTTCTGTTGCTATTACGTAAATTTACAACAGCGCTCTGATACCAACTATGAGATCCCACTGCCCCCTCCACACACCGGATTCCCGGTAGGTGGCACAGCGGAAGCAGCTTCCTCATGCGCGGGGCAGGGTTTCCCACTCGGGGCCTCGCCCTCGAATGTCTCGGCACACGAGACTAAGCTGGTGGTCATTCTCCGAAAACCAAAAGTGGGAAAATTTTCCATGCCCAGAAAACGGGGACGATTCCACCATTTTTATTTTCTTAACAAATTTTTCTAACGAAGTCATGATACTGAACTAACCTTCATTTGAATAAACCAGATAGAAGGGAAACTATTACAGACTTAACTTGAAGGGATCAATGCTTTTTTCCTAATTGAATCAAGCACAACCGTTGATCTATTCATTAGAGAAGTCTTCAAGCTTTTATTAAACTACTCAAGTTCTAAACATATTCCTATTAATCAATTTTATTATTAAAACTCTACTGATTCTAGCCTAACCCCATCCGACCACCGCCCAACCACTGGAATTGGTAGAACGAGACAAGTACTCACCCACAATTGAATGCCTTTCTTAACTTTTGCTTTAGAATACAGATACACACACACTCTTCTTTAAACTTTAACTTATAAAACAATCCATTGACAAACCATTATTGGTTAACAGATGTCATGACTCAAAATTTCCATTCAATCCTTGTTTCTCATAAAAAAATAGTATCACTCTGGACTCTCCGTTGAGACCAGCTGGTCAGCAATGAGATCCAGTAGAGCAGATTACAATAAACATTGGTCCATCATATAATATATATCTTCCACGACATACGCATGGGTGTCCTAAGCACCACAATCCCGTGCATCGCCTGGTCAAAACCCTCCAGGATCCTCCTTAGGTGTCCTAGCACTTCACTCATGGACCGCTTCGTCGGCCCTCGCCCATCGTACCGGAAGCACACCATTTTTGACCATACCAGGGCTGGTCAAGACCTGGGCAGGTTTTTGCTGTGTGAGCCGTCCTTTGAACACTCCCTGGCTGCCAGCTGTTGCAACCGACGAACTTCCCTTAGAAAAACACATATACCAAATGCTCCCTCCAGCATTCTGGCGTAAGAAAACAGGGTTTCTATGCAAGCATATGAAACGTTAGAATTTTCTCTCACAAAGTATTTACTTATTCATTTACCAACATTCATGGGATTTAAACATAGGATTAAAGAGAACTCTTATTTTGATATAAAATTCTGTATGCATCTATTTATGCATAAAATCCAACTTCTATGGAAATAACACTTTTATATAAAAGAAAATCCTTTTATGCATCTATTTATGCATAAAAATCAATTTTGATGAAAGTAACACTTTTATAATAATAAAAATTTCTTTTAAGCATCTATTTATGCATAAAAATCAATTTTGATAAAAGTAACACTTTTATAATAAAAAAATTCATTTATGCATCTATTTATGCACAAAAATCAATTTTGATGAAAGTAACACTTTTATAATAAAAAATTCTTTTATGCATCTATTTATGCACAAAAATCAATTTTGATGAAAGTCACAATTTTATAATAATAAAAAATTTCTTTTATGCATAAAAATCAATTTTGATGAAAGTAACACTTTTATAATTAAAAAAAATTCTTTTATGCATCTATTTATGCATAAAAATCAATTTTGATGAAAGTAACACTTTTATAATTAAAAAAAATTTTATGCATCTATTTATGCATAAAAATAAATTTTGATGAAAGTATCACTTTTATACTTAAAAAATTTCTTTTATGCATCTATTTATGCATAAAAATCAATTTTGATGAAAGTAACACTTTTAGAATTAAAAAAAATTCTCCAATATGTATCTTTCTATGCATAGAAATTAATTCTAATGGAAATAACACTTTTATAATAAAAATATTTCTAATATGCATTTTTCTATGCATAGAATGAAAATAACACTTTTAGAATACACAAACGGTGGGGATTACTCTTTTTGAATAATGAAAGATAAAACTTATTTCACAAAATTTAAGAAAATTTTACCATAACCTCCTTTGTATGGCTGACCATTTTTTAATTTTTTTTCATTCTCAAGTTACTTAGAAATTATCCCAAAATGGTTTAAAGCATTCTAAACTAATAAAATTTTACTTTTTTAAAGAGAAACAATATGAAAAGTTTAATTCTAAGAATTTGATTACATATCTAGGATAAAGAAAGGCTGAATTCAAGAATGAAGAAAGCCTTTCCAACAAGGCATAACATCATTTTTTATTTTAAAGAAAATAAAAATTAGAAAACCATTAAATGGAATAAAGAAAAAGTAGGATTTCTAGCTTACATGATTTTTTGTGAGCTTTCCTTTGGCTTGATGGTTTAAGGGATCTACTGTTGTTTGCAACAAGAGTGGCCACCAATTCTTTTGAAGAGGAAATGGTCAAAAACTAATGAATTATCAATAAATTCACTGTTTTTGGCTCTGGGGAGGAGTAGAGTAACAGTGCATAAAACACTATTAAGCTTCTACAAAGGGGGAGGCTTCTATTTATAGGAAAAAGTGAGCTTCTAACCAAGCAAACTGATTCTAGAATTTTCCAGATCAGTTTGGTCAATTTTTGACCATTTTTGGGTCAGTTTAGTTCACTTTTTGGATCCAATTTTGAATTAGGAGAGAGGAGAGATAAAATATCTAATTTTATTAATTTAAAATTTAAAAACAATGATGGGAAAAAGGCACCTACTTCATGAGGGGGAATCCCCACTATGAGGTGTCAAAAATTCATTTTTTTAGTATTTCCTTTGGTCCTTAGTTCACTCTTCATCTTATGTGAGTATTTACTCATTTTTGAGGGGATTTTCTTTATTTCTTCAATTTACCTCCTCCCTACATTTGGATTAATCTTATTGGTCCATAGGAACCTTAATTTAAAATTTTTAGAAAATCTGGACCCTTAGGATAAGGCCTTTTGAACATATTATAATTTATTTCTAATGCACCTTCTGAAATTCTTTTTGAACTTTTGTTTCGGGGGAATTTAATAAGATGAGATATTTTTCCATCCAAAAATATTTAAAAACTGAATCACCTCTCTCTAGAAGATTTTCTCTCTCTAGGCCAAAATAGGTAGAAACAAGATCTTTTATATTTTTGAAGAGGGATTTGATTACAGGGGAAGATACTGGACTTCTTGAGAGGTTGGGGAGGAATCTTAAACTTTAGCCTCATTGCAATTGGTAGGGACCTTCCTTATGCAGATGAGGGATGGAACATTACCCTCAGTCTTGGTAGACATTTACCCATAATAGCGAAGCATGCTAGAAAAAAATGGTTTAGCATTGCATAAAGCAAAAAAACTTAAATTAGATGATGGATACCTTGATGAGGATGGAGAGGAGGTATGTTTGTTGTTATTTTTTTTGTTATACTTCATGGTGTTAAAAATAAAGTTTTTTGATGAGAAACACAACATTGCCATGTCTCACAGATTATAGATGGAGTCATTGGCCTTTTCTATCGAAAAGGTTGTTTTATTCCCTGCATGTGTTACAATTTGGGTGCAAAGCTCTCTTCAAAGTGATTTCCTTTCCAAAACCAGTGTGTTGTGTGAGACTCTAGATGCAAGTGGGAAGGATCTCACAACATTGGCAGGGGATTATGTTTGAGGAGGAGCTGAGCGTAGCTAGTTTGTCTTTAGGTATGGAAACAAAACTAATGCTCGTACCATAATTGTAAAAACTTATGTTAAAGACATTCTCTAAGTTTATGTTAGTTGCAATTAGGTGGTTGTTGACCACCTCCACTGATCGCATGGAGAGTGTGCTTGATATTTTCTACGGATGCGGGAGGTTGGGATCGGTTTCACAGGAGATGCAAAGGCATTTCCTTTGCAATGATAGTGACAAATGTTTGGTTGACACAGTGTTATAGGACTTGCCTTGTGGGCCCTCTCTCACACAGTGATCTTGGAATGGATTTTGGTAGCGGTCTCAAAACTCTTGTGAATATCATATTTTATTTTCTATTTTGGTTTGGTACGACACATTAACATGGATTCTTTTGGTGCATTGAGAGGCTTTTTGGTTTTTTATGTGTCATTCATATTATTTTTTGGTATACATTCAAAATGATAGCCATTATGTAGGTGATGAATTTTAGTGCAGAGTTTGTCTCTAGCAGCTTAGGCTTAAGCTTTTGTCTCTAGATTTTGTTTAAGGTTAATAGGGTATATGTCTTTAATATTTTTATCCTTTTGATGATGCAATTCTAGTCATCTCTATGTTTTTGTAGAGAATGAATCTTTTAAAAAAGGATAAAATACCAATATTTGGAAAGGGTGATACCCCATTGTGGTATTTGGGTGTGTCTGTAATGGATATGGGAGAAAGAAGTATGTATGTTATATTTATATCTACGCCTGGGAATTTATGATATATTTAAATATATATATAATTCATAAAATAACTTATTCTTTGAAAACCACAATCTGCTTAGGATAGTAGATATCAAACTTGAATTTAGATGTACTAATAAAAATTATTTTTTGTGAAACACTTTTATAATTTCAAATAAAAACATATGCATTAGCCTCTCTCTCTCTCTCTCTCTCTCTCTCTCTCTCTATATATATATATATATATATATATATATATATATATGTCATGTGCACTCATGCCTGCTCTCTATAATAAAAAAACCTTCTAAATAATAAATCAATGCTGAAAGCCCTACGTTTTTCACAACTTATCTATCTATCTTTCAATACATACATAAGCATGCAACTTCAACCTTGACAAAAAGCGTAAAAAACTAACCAGAAAAGCTCATAAATCATAAAAATCTCGGAACCATAACCAAAAATCTCGAAACCTTGCCACAAAAGCCCGAAACAAAAAGCTTGCAAAAAAATGCACTCGTCATTGGGAGATTTTACTTAGAGCCACTAAATATAAATTTCTATGGTTATGGGTATGCTAGCTAGCTGTGTGGATCCTCACTCCATTGTTAGACTAGAGAGCTCCATAACCATGGGTGTCGAGGAAGAGCTTAAATCCCCTTGATGGAGGTGAGAAGAAGGTTGCTACACTACTATGGATTAATCCCACAAAAAAAAGAGTGAATGAGATGGGAAGTACATGAAAGGGAGATTCTACAAGAACTCACTATAAGAGAAGGCCCTATTAGCAACATTTTATGTTACGCTGCTATAAGCGCCACTATTAACGCCATTAGTAGCATCGCTGAGTGGCGCTAGTCAAACGTAGCTATAAGCGCTGCTCTGCTCTATAAGCGCCACTATTAACACCATTAGTAGCATCGCTAAGTGGCGCTAGTCAAACGTAGCTATAAGCGTTGCTCTACTCTATAAGCGCCACTATTAACACCATTAGTAGCATCGCTCCCAGTGGCGCTAGTTAAACGCAGCTATAAGTGCTGCTCATCAACAACACTGGAAAAAAACAAAGTGTTGAAATTAAGTGAAAATGAAAACTTTAAATAAATTATAACCCAAAAAGCTTTACAAACATCCAAATATTATTGAATTAAAACAACAAAATCATTAAATAGTTATACAAATTGATGAATGTGTACATATGTTATGATGATATATATTCTTGGGAGGTTCACTATAATTAGACCCTCCGTGTATCACATGCGTTCAAGGCCTATTTTACAAATACCTTATGTGTGAATTTTTTTATGAATAAAGCATACCCTTTTTTCTATTAAGCATGTGAATACCCCGTTTAAATGGTACCCTTTTGTATGTAAAAAATCTAAAAAAAGAGATTTTATAAATTCCTTCTGTTGAACCCACGTGCTATGCTTATATATTTATGAGTGACTCCCCCCCCGAGTATATATTTAATTTATACCATCATCAAATCTATCAATAAATCCATGCATGCCAATTAGTCTATCTCTAAATCCATCATTTCGATGGCTCCTATATCAATATAAAGTCCTATTCCACTACTTGAAGAAGATGTAGAGGTAAATTTATTATCATGGTCCTCATGGTCATCATATTGATTGTTAGTTGCATCCTCCGCCTCATTGATTGTTGACCATGCATTTCTTCTTCAACATCTTAATCTTGAAATATATGTTTAGAACGAGGAGCGACTTGTATTACATACACCACCAATTAGGATCTCTTTGGTCTGTATGAAACACAACCTAAAAGAAAGAAACACAAAATATTTATAAGAAAATATATAAAATTCCTTCCTTCTTTATAGATTCATCAAAATTGAAAATCAAGTGTAAACCTGTTCACATTGTTGTGGTAGAACGTATGTGTCTTGCCATAATTTAGTTGAGTCAATTGTAAAAAATCCGCTTGGATGCTTCTTGTCGGTTGCTTGAGTACCTCTATATACCACTTTGAAACCACTTATCATAAAAGATAGACACTTTGAAATCTCTAAATCCAATCTCCAAGATGTCTTGAATTGTTCCACAATATTCAAGTTTCTCTGGTATAATATTATTATCTCTTCTACTAGCTCGACTTTCTTAGTCAAAACTTGCCATTACACCACAATCATATGTGATTCTCTTGGAGTCCACAATCATATGTGATTCTCTTGGAGTCCACACATTGTGCGAAAATGTTGACCTTCTGACTACATTGCATTATTATGTTTATTCAGCTAGTTGTGAGCCTAATTGGTATTTTTTATTTTATTCACACTGAAGAGATGCAACAAATCGAGATCATTAAGAGTAGATGCATGCGCATATATGTAGTGTAACATTTATCTAAGATCCAAAATTGTAACTTTATCAATGATCAAAAGGCTATGCACTATACATGGCATAGCATTTGTCTTCGATCCAAATTTTAACTTCATCAACAATGTGCATGCACTATCACAATCAAGGTAAGGATGCATTTCTACACAATATGCAATATCAAATTGTGAAAGCATGTATTAGAACTCATGGTATATTGAAGAAGCTTGTGGTGGAAAGAGTCAAAAAGGGAAGTAGTTGAGCTAGAATATGTAGAAACACACTACAGAATGGGGGAATCATGAACTTTTGTTTTGTCTAAATTTTTTGCCTGGAGGGTGGAGAGTTAAAGGAAAGAGAGAGTGTTGAGCATCTAGAAGAGCTAGGGTTGGCGTCAAAGAGCAATTGTTTGAAAAAAAAATTGGGAACTCATTAGCCTATGGATATTTTGTTTAATCGTTTGTTTAGACTATGCTGCATTTTATTTTGTTTTACTCAATGGCATTGTAATGCCTCATTGCGGGGCCTTTATTCAAGATTTTGTTTATATAAGGAATGTGCTACCTTTTGTTGGAGCTTCTTCATCATGAGAACGTCACTTGTTTTTTTAATATATGTTGATGTGTTATTTAGCAAGCTCATGTTTAATTACTCATGTTCGATTCTTAGGCTTGAGAGTGCTCCTTGGGATTCTGTAGGGGTATTTATGTAACTTTCATTTAGGATTTGTGTTTCCATTGTAGAAGTGAGACTAGGCCTAGAAGAACCTTCATGGTTTTGTGTTTTCTTCGTAGAACTAAGATTAGGACTAGAATAACCTTCATGGGTTTGTGTTTTCTTTGTAGAAGTGAGACTAGGCCTAGAAAAAAGTTCATGTAGGATTTGTATTTTTTTTGTAGAAGTGAGACTATGCCTAGCATAACCTTCTTGGGTTGCTCTAGCCATTCTTCACTTTCACTCAAGGAAGTGTGTTTTTGGTTGGGCTTTGATTTTACATTCCTATTTTTTATGTTTGTTGTGTTAACATTTTGAAGAAGCTAGGCCCAAGAAGGTTGTTTGAGTCACTCCCAAGTATTGGCTTCATTGTGATGCTTGCGGTACTTATTCTCCTGATCCACTGGGATGCGACCTACTATCCTTTCCTACAAAAAATTATAACATGCATGAGATATGAAATTCACGACGGCAATGAACTTAACTTTGTGATGCCTTCTTCCACTCCTTAATTGTGAAATTGGAGGGCATTTGTGAGCTATCTTTTACGCACCTCCTTGGTGAGAGACCTCCTATTATTGAGTATCTTTATTATGTGATTCCTCACCCAATCATAAAGAAAACACACGTGTGGTGGGTTTGGGAACTATTCATACATGCAATGCACCACATACACAAAATCTTAATCCTTTTACTCTTCCCATGGTTTGAAGGTATCTTTATAAGTTTGGTTGGCTATTTAACGGAAGCTATAATAAATACTCTGCCATGTCTCATCCATGAAAGGCCCCTCCTCCTCATCAATGGTATAGTAAAGCATACCATCCCCATGCACATCGTATCCATATAAAAGTCCCGCTAAGGGTATAGTACTATCACTACCTGAGTGGCATTGTGACGATGCCACATGCTAGAGAGAATGCACCGCAGATGTGATCAGGGTTTGTTGTGTGGAGGGGATAGGAGTGCACTGAGCATTAGGAGGAGATGAAGGACAAGGAGTAGGAAAAGTGGAAGAGTGAGGGGTAGGCAAAGTGGAAGTGAGAGGGGTAGATGCATGGAAATGGGTGTGACTGCAGGATAGCTTAAGTGTATGGCACATAGAAGGTCGAGGATAAGCCCGAGTGGCTCATCGCCTAGAGTTCAGCTAGTTTGAAGCCAAGTGTTATTCAAAAATGCTACGTAATCTATATATTTCTTTGACATTTTGAGGTTGAAGTCAATCCACTAAATCTTAAACTATTGCTCAATCAATTGAAATCCTTTTTTAAAGACAATGGATCCCAAGTATTCAAATTTGTCTACAAGGAAGGTGTACTTACTCTTCTTGGCAAGGATTTGATGCTCTCTTAGGATTTGAAAACCTCCCTAACTTAGCTTTCATGCTTTCTCTGATCTTTAGGGTATCATTGAAAACACTAGGACATGATTGTCAAGTTGTTCCCTACGTATATCCTACATGTGTCAATTGAAAGTGTCTAGGACATTTGTCAATCTAATTCACATGATAGTTCACATGGAATTGAATGTCATCTTTGTAATATCACTCTACTTGGCTCTAATTCATTAATACCCTAACTTTTGTTGGGTGGTGGTACAAGAAGCATTGTCTTTGACATTCCTTAGTACTTTAAGCTTAATACTATAACGACATTAATTTTTATAGATGTGGCCATCATGGTGGGAATCACTAACGGATCAAGATCCTATATATGGATGGGTATCCTCTAGTACACCTTCCATGCTCGTAGATTTTTTGAATAAATATTGTTAGTTTACTTCTTGATTGTAAATAACCCTTAGTTAATCTCTAGTCCAACCTATTATCCAAAATCTGATGGCGGTCAAATAAAAAGGGTAAACCAAATTCATTGAAGACACCCTTAAATCTCACTATAGTTGTGAAACTAAATCTATGGTTGCAATACCTATTATTGGTAGGAATTTCCTACAATTCCTCTCAACACATAAATATAGATATGTCTCCTTTCAAAGCCTCTATGGTTAAAATTTTTAACACCATTGAATTGGTATGAGAGTAGAATCCTAAAAAAAAATGATGGATGATAGGGATCAACAAATTAAAGCCATCTAGAAGGAGATATAAGCTACCCAGGATAGGTAAAAGAACTTTGTGGCTGCTAGAAGACCTCAACCATTCAAAGAAGGTGATATGGTCTTTCTAAAGGGTACATCCAAAAAGAAGCTTTATATCTCTAGAGAAGTACAAAAAGTTAAGACCTCACCTTATGTCAGTACCAAAAGAATCAATGACCAAGCCTATGAGCTATTGCTACCCCCCTCATTTAAAAATTGATAATGTATTCCATGTAAGCCTTTTGAAAGCCTATATACCTAGTCCTCATCATATCCTAAACGATGACTAAATTGTCATGCCATCTCAAGGAACCTTAGAAATACCACCATATAGGATATATAAGACCCTTAGTTCTAGAGAGAGGATCCTTCAATGAAAAAAACTTCAAGGCTTTCCCCAAGTATTTTCAAGATGAGGATATCTTGAAAAAAGAGGTGAGGGCATGACCAACATCCCCCTCAATAGTCAACTCCTTTAGCCGGTGGCAACCGTGGCCAGATTGAATGGAGCCTCCCATCCTTGTCCTTTTCCTCCCTACAAGCTTGTTGTGCTAAGCTTGTTGTGCTTTGTCTTCTCCTCCCCACTCCGGCCATGTTGCACTCGATCCTTCAATCAAGCACGTCCACATCCTCCTCCTCCTTGCACACAAATCTTGGCGTTGAATTTTGTGAGAACTATGAGGTTGGTGAGAAGAATGTGTAGAGAACTATGAGGTTGGTGAGAAGAATGTGTAGAGAAGACACAAAGAGAGAGAGAGAGAGAGAGAGAGAGAGAGAGAGAGAGAGAGAGAGAGACGTGTATGTGTAACACCTTGCAAGGTTGATTGTATTTCCAAACCTCAAGAGAGTGTCTCTTTATACAAACCAAGGTCACTACAAATAGTAGTGGCTGCTTAACAAGGAGTTGTTACATTTGAAATATAATAGCAATATGCTTCCTAAACTATAGGAAAGCATCTTCCTACAAATAAGGAGAGAACATTCTAATCTTAACATATGTCCACTCAAATGGACAGCTCAAATGGGTGGGTGGGCATGTCAACGTAGTTGCTGCCTTTCCTGAGGGGTAGTCACCTACGGTAGATGGCAGCCCTACGGTAGATGGAAGCCGACGAGTGGACGAGTTTCTTGGGGTGATGAGGTGTCGAGGAGGCTGATCGTGTAGTGGGACACGTCGCCTAGTAAAGTTGAGTTATCAACCTTATAAAGGTTGATGGTTTGGGTGGGAGTTGATTTTGTTGCCCGTCTATCTGGGTGGGATGGTGTGGGTAGGAGAGGTGGTAGCCAAGAAGAGGTTGGGGAGCTCGATGAAGACAAGGCTAAGTCATTGTGAGAGTCGTGCTGTTGGCGGACTAAGATGAGGAGGGGCTCTCAAAGGAGGAAGGCAAGCTCGTGAGTGCGTCGTCCTCAAGATGAAGGAGTGGCTAAAGGTGAAGAGATGGCTAAAGGTGAAGAGATGCTCCTTGTGGGATGATGAAGCCGATAAGCTTTGTGGCCGAAGCAATCACCGTAGCAGCCCACAAAAATGGCTTTCAAGGCTTTTGCTGCAAACTTGGCTTGATGGCCAGTGTGGAGAGAATATGCGAGGGCGCTGAAAATGCAAAGATGAGCGAGATTTGGTGCATGTCCATACCACAGTGTGTGCTCAGGTCATGTAGAGTAGAAGTTGCAAATCGATTTTGAAGATAGCATGCTGTGGGCGATGACCTCTTCCCAATATGCATGAGAGAGACAAGCCACGACAAGCATTGAGCGGGCAGCGTCCACGAGTGTTCAATTCTTCCTTTGTGCTACCCCATTTTGTTGAGGATGATCAAGAATGGTAAATTCATGGAGTATGCCATGTGCATGGCAATGTTCTTTGAAAACATTTGAAGTTTATTCACCACCATTGTCTGATATGAGAATTTTGATCTTTCTATCATGTTGATTTTCCACCTACTCTTGAAAAAGTATAAATTTCATAAAAGTAGATGATTTTTCTAAGAGAAAATAGACATATGTGTACCTTGTAAAATCATCTATAAATAAAAGCATGTATTTGTTGCATGTGAGAGAGGTGGTTTGCATGGGGCCACAAAGATCTTTATGGCAAGGGGCTCAGATGCTCTTGAGGTGGATTTGGGGAAAGGAAAGTGTTTGGCCTTGCCAACTACACATCCTTCACAAAATTGGATTGGGGTAATATCCTTGAAAAGCCCAATCGCAAGCTTCCTGTGCTTCATTTGATGTTGATGTAAGGCATGTGCTAAAATATGGCCAAGCCTATAGTGCCATAGCAAGGTTTCCTCTTCTGCAGGGGTATTGAGCTTCTTGCCACCACCATGATAATCTTTGGCTATAATATGATAGCCATATTTTAGGAACTTGAACTCAATGCCTTGATCAGTGAGCTCACTGTCTAATAGAGATGAGATTTTTCTTTAGCCCTGGGACATAGTAGACCTTCTTAACTAAGGTAGATTGGCCATTAGGGAGAGAGATGACCACTTCACCCCATAACCCTTTGCTTTTTGTAGGCTATCATCCCCTTAGCATACATCTAAGGGGTTGTTACGAGAAGTAAAATTAGATAGCCAAGAGAGATTAAAGGTCATATGATGGGTTGCACCAGTATCTAAATACCATATAGTAGAAGAAGGAGTTTTATGTGAGATACTAGTATAGCAAATAGGAGAAGAGGGTAATCATGTGAGAAGTAAGAGGGTTATAGAATTGGGGATTAGAATCTTGATTACCTTCTTGAACCTCAGTGAAGTGAGCTCTTCCAAATGGCCTTTTGTTGTGGTGATTGTTGTTGTTGTTGGAGAGTTCCCTTTGCTTCGTGTGCGGCAGTCCTTCTCTTCGTTCCCATGATGGTGGAAATATATGCATTGCACATTAGAGTAAGGGGTATGTTTAGCATGAGAATTCTTTTGGTGTCCCCCTTTATTGAAGTGATGAGGCCGCTGAGAGTGGTGAGAACCACTTTTGTGAGATGACCCCTGTTTATGATCATGGATAGGAGTGGCTACCACTGTTTTGATGTTGGAGTGGGATGATTGATCCCTTAAGGCCTCCTCTTATTGAATCTTTGCCACCAAGCTTTGAAGTTTGAGCTCCGTTTTTGAAGCATGAGTTGTAATGAATGCCTTCCATGTTGATGGTAAGGCTGCTAGTAGGAACATTGATTGCAGAGTATCTAGGATTTCAAGACCATAGAGAAGGGTTTCATCTAGAAGACATTGCCAAGAATCCAAGAACTTGGTAGTTGCTTGACCTTCTTGCATGTTGAAGTTGACAAGTCTCTAGACACTTGATAAATCAAGTCAGTGTGTAGATTGCAATCTTTGAAGAATTGCCATATTTCTTGTGAGGACTTTAAGCTTCTAACCATTTGTACTTTTCGATCTCCGCAGTGAAGAATGATCTCCATTTGCGTCGTGATGTCTTGTTGCTTCCAAAGCTTGAGTGCTTCGGGTTGCTCCTTAGTGGGTTTTCCATCAGCCTTGATGTACTTCCATAGTTGGAGTTGCTTGAGATATAGCTTCATTCTTAGCTTCCGTACTAAGTCATTTTTGCCATTGAGCCTATTAGTGGAGAACAACCTTGGCTTGGTTGTTGCAGTGGAAGAAGAGACTACCTCCATGATACTTGATTGAAAAATAAGGATCTTAAGCTTGGAGGTAGAGATAAGTAAAGCTAAGATGTGAAATCTCAAGATGAAAGAGGCTTGTGAATGGCTAAAGAGTTCTCAACGCTCTGATACCATGTGAGAACTATGAGGTTGGTGAGAAGAATGTGTATAGAAGACAGAGAGAGAGAGAGAGAGAGAGAGAGAGAGAGAGAGAGAGAGAGAGAGAGAGAGATGTATGTGTAACACCTTGCAAGATTGATTGTATTTCCAAATGTCAAGAGAGTGTCTCTTTATACAAAGCAAGGTCACTACAAATAGTAGTGGCCATTTGACAAGGAGTTGTTACATTTGAAATATAATAGCAATATGCATCCTAAACTATAGGAAATCTTCTTTCTACAAACAAGGAGAGAACATTCTAATCTAAACATATGTCCACTCAAATAGAAAGATCACACCTTAGCCACTTAACAAATTCTTCTCTCTCTCCCACATGCATATGTTCCATCCCCTTGCTCCTATAAAGATAGACCCCTCTCTCTCTATGTTGGTACTTACGTAGACTCTCTTTTTGCCAGCTTGTAGCCTCTCTCTTCCCCTTTGGTGACCCCCTCTCCACAGCCTTAACTGCTTGCACTCCCTTTCCCTTGCTCACCTTCCCATCAACCCCTTGCAATGCCTCATGTCCTCTCTCAGACCTCGTTGAGCCCATCTCTCTCTTAGATATGGCTGAGCCCATCTCTCTCTCTCTCTCTCTCTCTCTCTAAAAGATCCATGCAGCCCTCCCCTGTTCTCTCTCTCCATGTCTCAACTCCTCCTCCCTCTCAACTTGGCATTACTCTTCTCTCTCTCTCTCTCTCTCTCTCTCTCTATCTCATTCTAGTTCTCCCCTGTCCTGGATTGTACTTATCTGTCTTTCACTCAAGCAATCTCTCTCTCTTTCTCTCTCCCCCTCACCTCTCCCGGGTTGATGTGGTTATGTTAAGGGTTGTACTGAGAAGGGAAAATTGGAGGTAAGAGGAAGAATGTCACCTGCAAGAGCTGATGGGAGGGGGCGGCGGGCGTGCCCTGGAGCCTTCTACAAGTCTATTGGACCGCCCCTCCTTAAACTGTCCCCCCCACACCCTACCACATCGTCAAAGGTGACACCCTCTTGTCCATCTCCCCAATCACGTCAACTAGTCAACCATCACACTCTCTATCCTCCATCTTTCTCTCAACCATCACTCTCTCTATCCTCCATCTTTCTCTATTGCTCACTCATTTCTATGTGCGTCCAACCAGCCACCCCCTTTGTTTGATTCAACTAAGGTTAACAAAGGTGTTGTTTCCATTGAAAAGTTGATCATTTCACAAGTGATAGATCTTATAGAATATTTTTAACGGAGAGAGGTGAGGCCATTGGTGGGGGAGGCCCATGCCAAAGTCAATGAAGGATTCCTAAGTTGCAGACCCCTTGTGTATTCTTTTTTCTTCTTTTGTACTGGGTCACAAGGAAAAGAGCTCTCCGATTATAACAGTAACCGCATGTAGATGAGAAACCAAGCATGGTTGGAGATGGGAGATGCTACTGAAGGGGATGAAGGAGATAAACATTGAATGTATTGGTACCTTCTTAGGTCATTGGAGTGGTGATCTTTAATGGGGATAGCACTTTGTCACTAATCAAGTGGGTGATGGATGGTAGTGATCAGATGGGTGATGCATGGTAGTGCTTCGTTTCTAATCAGATGGGTGATGGATGGTAGTGATCATTGGATAATGAATGGTAATGAGATTTTGGTGCTAGCTCCAATATTAGCCTATGTGAACTATTTCAATTAGGAGGATGGGGTATGATATGACAATATGAATGATACGAGCAATGTGACAAGGTTAGAGTGGTTAGTAATGGAAATTAGGCACCTTGAATTGGAAAAACGCATGTGTGTTGGATTCAGGAACTGCTCATGCATGCATTGTACCATATACATGAATTCTTTATCCTTTTTCTCCCCCCTTGGTTTGAAAGATTTTTTATAAATTTGATTGAGTAATTGACAAAAGTTTATGTAAACCCTCTACCCCATCTCATCCATAAAATGCTTACCATCCTCATCAAGGTATAATAAAGCCTACCATCCCCGGGCACCTTGTATGTTGCCATAGTAGGTAAAGGCAACTGCTCACCTCCTACAAAGCATCCTGCCACACCCACCCTCCACTACTAGATCATTAACGACCCTAAGAAGCCCTCGCACTATCACCACCTAGCATTGTGAGGTTGTCGCATGGTGGGGAGATGGCACCGAGGGATGTGAGTGAGCTCAGTCCCACATATACATAAGCCATATGCATTAAGCTTAATGAGTAAGCCATTCACATTAAGCTTTATGCATAAGGCTTTTACATTAAGCTTTATGCATAAAGCTTAAGCTTAAACATTTTACATTATAGATTTATGCATAAAGCCTAAGCCTTAGGCTTAATGCATTAAGATTTATGCATAAGCTTTATACACAAAGTTTATGTATAAAGCTTAAGCTTAAACCTTTATGCATAAGCTTTATACACAAAGTTTATGTATAAAGGTTAAGCTTAAACCTTTATGCATATAAAGGTTATGCAAAAATCTTAAACCATTATGCAAAGGCCATATCCATGAAGGTTTAAGGTTTAGCCTAAACCTTTATACATAAGTGGGTGGCTCTAGCACCATGGCAAGGATGCTTGGTGCAACCACATGTTGTGGGGCTTTCTCCTTCTGCACTTGGGAGCTCAACCAAGAAACCAACAAGTCCTGGCCTAAAACACAAATGCATGGTCAAGATGTATCACTTGCCTCGTGAATGTAGGTCACCTAGGATTCTCATAGGTAGCATCGCCACGCAAGAGCATCTGAGAGCTCCACTCCATTGCTGCCACCGTTGCACTCTAATAGAAGATTGACCTTCTATCTCTCTCTCTCTCTCTCTCTCTCTCTCTCTCTCTCTCTCTCTCGCACAATGGAGAACAAAAGAGATCAACACACACAAGAGATAAGAAAAGAAGGAGAGGAAAAGAGCACTCACTTAGACTATGCATACGAGAATGAGTGGTGAGAGTTACATTTTGTCTTTTACATGTGGCTTATAGGGTTTATACCCTTGGGTAGCCAAAGTTAAAAATAAGGGCCTAGGGATCATTCAGCCACTCTAGCTTGTGCAAACATGTAATTCACAACTATTACTCTCCACCTAAGATCCCATGGTGCACCTTTAATAGACAAGTGGTGATCACACATGTAAAATAATATAATATAAGTATATTTCAATGAAATCTGACATTTCCAGTGACTTCAGCCAAGATTGTTGAAGATGGTAAGGTGGTGTGTATTGATGTTGTGGATGTCTCTAGTAATAGTTTAACATGCCCCCTTTCCTAATGTAGATTTCGTCTTTAGAAGATGTCAATGAATATAATCAATGGTGCATGAGGAAAGCAACATGAAGCTTGGCATTATCTACATATAGCAATAAAAATAGCAAGTAAGGTATTCTTGGGGAAACAAGCAATATTTAGGGCAAAAAAGAACATTCATAGATGTAGTCATCAAATAATGGAGATAACTAGTCAAACTTCCCAAAGATGATACAAAGATGAAAATTTATGAGAATATAGCTTATAAATGAGTACAAAGTCTTCTATCCATGAACTGAGTGCAAGAGTATACCTATGGTTATGACCACAATCTGAAAATACAATGGTGCACATGAACCATATAAAGCAAGATGCTAACTCTAGAAGCAAAATTACTTATGATTAGATACTTATTTACAAAGCAAAAGTCTACTTTTGTTTTGAAGAATTTTGTTATTGTTTTTTATTTTTTGGTCCTTTTTTCCTCACGAGATAAATCGAGATAAGCCACCACCCCGTGGAGACCAAAGAAGATGGCCCAATGACCTCTGCCAAGAGTATTTAAGAACCGTTAAAGAACCTCCCTACGGTGATGGTTTTCTAAAATGCAAGGTTCCACCCCATGAAAAATCAAGGCATCCGTCTAAAGAACCATTATTGGTGTCCATAGACCTAGCAGGATCCTACATGGTGATGGCTCTCTTCTTGGTCTTCATTTTTATTTATTTATTTATCTAATTATTGTAACAACTATCATTTCACTCACAAATTGCCTAGAGAGTTAGAATATGGCTAAAGAGGGCTCAGTAAACATAGAGTTGAGTACTTGGCATATTCTTTTAGTATACCTTATTTTAACGTAGAATAGGAAGACTGTGACTCTTTTTGAGAAAAAAATGCTAGCATTAATATTCATCTCAATAGGAATTTAAAAAAAATGGACCAATCTAGGTGCAATGCAAACATTCTCCAAGAGAACACTGAAAGTTAAAAATTTCAAAAGGTCTAAACATGTTCAAATAGAAGAGAATTATTTTTTTTTTCTTGTAAGATGGTTGAATGTGGAGATATGAAATGCTACATTTATGGATATACCCTAGCAAACTTGTAAACCTAACTGCACACTTTGATGATACATGTAAGAAAATAACAAAAATGATGACAAGCAAACCAGTAAACCTAAGTGCACACTTTGATGACACATGTAAGAAAATAACAAAAATAAAGAGCAAAGCTTATAAAAGGTCAGCATTTGGAAAGATGCAATGTGAATGCAAACTTAGACTCAGAGAACACTCTGATTATCATGTCTCTATGGGGTCACTCCTACAAGGAATTGAAAAAGTATGATCCCATACCTTCTAAATCTACATTGCCAACAAAGGTAGGACACAGTTGTGATCATGCGATGCTCACAATCACAACATGGTTCAAGGGAGTGGAACTATAAAAAAGTAGGTCAACAAATGCACTCTCACAAATAGACCTCACCCAATGATGCATAAACATATCATGAGTGAATTTGGAAGTAAGGAATACTTAACTACTCTTGAACATACGATTCACTGGTGTTGCACTAAGAAAAATCCATTTCTTAAGACCTTAGAAGGCAACATTCAAACATCCTACAAAAAGTTGATTCTTTGGAGGTTAAACATTCTCTTTGTAATTGTTACTTTTTATGCTCATTTTCATCTCTTTTTTCTTATTCTTCTTTTATAAATATTTGTTGTGTAGGTTAGTTCCTATAAGTATGTATAAACATACAACTCCACATTTTGTGGTGTCGATGTTTTCAATAGGCTTTCTTCACATATAAGCATGAAGAATTGTCGCGCAGGGGAGTGAAGATAATAGAAATGTCTCCCTTCTTGCCTCCTGTCATCCTAGGACTTCACGGAGACCTTTTGTAGCCATCCTTTCTAGATTATGTTTGTGTGGGATTCTTGCTTAGGAGTACACCTGGCCGCCCGTGATGTAGCTGGCTAGTCAAGCAAGGTACTTTCATAGGCATGAATTAGAATGTCAAGCTCTTGGAAAGTTGGTGATGTTGCTGCAAGAACTTGTTGATCAATAGTCCTTTCCTTAGGTGGTGGACTTTCTAGAGTTATTTGTGTAGATGAAGCCTGGCTTTATGTTGAGGCACTTGTAGATGTTTCTTTGGAGCTAAAGGTTTGGTTTGACTTCCCTTTTAAGTAATAGTATTTTTGGCACTTATACCATCTATTTTCATGTTAGACTTTTCAAGTTGAGGTTTACTCAATTGATTCCATGTAAAAAAGAAGAGTAGATTATGACTAGCACCTGTGTCAATAAACATAGCATTATCGAACACTTTACCATAGGGTCTAGTCAATCGAATGGGTGTTCTAAGAGGTGGAATGTGATCATCCATCATGTCGATTTCCTCTCCAGCATAAGCTTATGCAACAGGTCTAAGGTTTTATTCTCAACATTGTTGAATTTTTTCCCATCTTTCCCTTGCCTCCCCTTATGCTTGGATCTTCTTTTGAGCAGCCCTTTCCTTGGAGGCTTGTTTGTCATGCAAAGCATGTAAGGATTCTTTGATAAGAGATCCATATTATTTCTTAAACTTACTACCATTAAGGAACCGATAGTCTCAACTCCGTCAAGAATCTCAACATGTATAGTACCTTGTGTTGTATCTTCACAAACCCTAAATGGTCCCTTTCCAATGTATTTGAGCTTTTTCTTTTCATTACACACCTCATACATAAGTACAAGATCTCCTTCCTTAATATCCCTTTATCATTAAGATTTTGGTCATTTGAATCACTTCTTTTTATGGTCCTTCTCTGTCAGCATGTTTTGCACTGCAACCTATCTATTGTCTTCAAGTTTTTCTAAAACAAACAACCGGTGTGAGACAATTCATTACCATTAAGATTTTCAATTATAGCTACCCTTTAGTGGGCTGGATCATGAACTTCCAAAGCATTATTGCCTCAAGACCATACACCATCGTGTATAATGTGTGATAGGCCTAGAAAGTTTCTATGTGAGCTTAAACTCCCAGTTAGTTCATAAGCCTCAATAGTCTTTGTCAATATCAAAATAAGAACCTTGTTGGTGCTCTCTACAGCCACTTGTTGGTGGTTCTTCTTGTGAAACATGGTTTGTTTATAAGATACAACAAGGCTTGATGATCAATATGAAATACAAATTTGTTAGCAAGAAGGTTATGCTAAAATTTCTTTACAACATAAACCATTGCTAATGCTTCACGCTCAATAGTAGTATAATTTGTTTTAACCTCGCCTTGCATACGCATCTCCACTCCCATAATTGCGAATCGCACCGAGGGGGGGGGAGGCTCTGTATCCATAATCTTACTCCTCTTTCATTGGGTCATGCCCAATAACCTCCCTCTTAAAGCAATATGCCATTGACGAGCAATGAAGGAGGACTTTCCTCCCGAGCCAAAGTGTGAAGCCTCTCGCTTTCATAGTCGAGAAGCACTTGATGCCGCTTGTTGTTGATAAGCATGTGGGTGCTTTTTCACAAAGCTTCGCACGTGCCTCCACTCCTCTTGTGAGCAAATGTTGGTCTTTTCCAAATTGTTCTTTGGCACTCCCTTTATGTTTGCTCTCCTATTAGAGAGAAAAGTATTTATTCTTCTCTTCATCTAGTCCTCCGAGAAGCAAAGGCCCGCATGAAGAACGGGCGAACTCAGCCTTGAGCACAACAGTGACATATTTCTTTGAGAGTCCATTTTGGGCTTTCCACTTTTTAAAGGAGTTTGTGAACTCCAAGCTACATGCATGCCGTTTACAACTTGATTCTCTCGTACATCCATCCACAAGGGCACCATGGACATTCACATTGTATGGTATGGTGGGTGGATCAAATTATTGTAGGGTGGGTCTCCTCGGGGGTGGCTCAAAATGAGCGGATGAAAATCCCCCGCATTATGGGATGATGACTCGGGAGACCTAGTGTTGATTTTGCCAAATCAAAAGTAGCCTACTCCCCCCCGCTAGCATGTCTACTACCCCCCAGACTCCCTACTATGTTGTCATGTGGTGAAGATGGATGGGAGGGAGCAAGGGTGGGTTTAGTTGACGTTGTGGTGTAGGCTCATCATAGCCATAATTTGATGAGCCTAGTACACCACTCGGACCTACGTCTATCAAAGGAGTGGGTTGTCCCCATGGAGACGACTAGCCATATGGGGTAGATTGCCCATATGGAATCAACTTAATCAACTTGCGCAATAGTAAGTTGGCTTGCATATAAGATTAAACAAATTGACTTACAAAATGCATAAAGGGTAAACTTTGTGTATTGAAAAGGATCTTTTTCTTGAGAGAAAAAAGGGGCATGCAACCCATCATAAAGCAACCTAGGTCCCAACTAGAGTTAACAAGTCCCTCTCCAACAATTGTACTATGCTTGGTATTAATCTAAATCAAGGTCTTATATGGCAATATTTCTATCCTATCCTATTCACTCCTACGCCTTCCAAAAATTCATCGCTACCTTGTGACAAAAAAATACAAATTTATCTTCCATGGATATTTTTCCAAAATACTGAGCAAAAATGTTATGGAGAGAAAATATCCATAATCCCATCCTCTCTTGTCTATCTGCATGGATCTCTTTGTGCACACTAGGAAAACTAGAACACTGAAACATTGTGAGGAGAAGTTTTGTGGTAAATGGGACCTAAGCAAGCACAATGGAGGATAAGCCATGAGAGCTTCTGATGGTATGACTTGGACTGGTCATGAAATGAGGAGATGGAAAAGACATGGGATGTTATGTGTGAACTCATGATGAAATGGATGAGAATAAGTTGTGGCTGAAAATGTTCAGGATGATGATACATGACCATCTACATTTGACATCCACATGGGGTTTGTTCATCTATTAGCATGGGTTTGTTGGGAATGTAGGTCTAAGAGAAAATGGCTATGAAGAATGACCATTGGATGCTTATGAGGGATGGTGATGAGGATGACTTATGTATGGTCAAATGCCTTGTCATGTGCTTTTAGAACACATGCTTAGAAAGTTAATCCACTTGGTTAGCCATGGAAAATTCATAGAGGAGTCGAGGAGAGTACATATGAGATTTTTTTGAATAAAAATTTGTTTTCGTGCTGGTGTGTGCAAGCCTTGGGTACAAGAACAGGTTGGTGGTGCTTTGAGAGTTTTCTTGCTTCCGCTCAAGTGAAGATGATTGCCGCATTAAGCAGAAAACCTTATTGATGTGAGAAACACTTGTAGAAGAGGTGAGCAAGAGCTCCACGATTATGAGATTGCTGAGGCGATGAAGGGGAAAGGGGTTGCCCTAGATTCTCTGTAGACGATTATGTTAGATACATCGCTTTGTGAAATATCTACTGAGTTGCAAGTGCCTTTTTGAAGAAGTTTGTATGTTTAGAGAAGGTTGTAGATGAGGCTGCAATTTCAATAATGAAGATTGTATCTGATATGATGCAGGTTTGAGGTTCTATTTTCTTGAATCCACCTTTGGATATTATTTTTCCTTTCCTTTTTCTTTGTTCTTCTTTGTTTGAGCCCATGTCCGAGGGCTGTTGAGACATCTTTGTTTTGCAGGTGTGGAGGTAGCAGAAGGTTTGGCTGGAGTATGTCGTGTATGGGATGATCAAGTATTCTGGATGTGATGTTTTATTCGGGCTGAGTATGTTATCTTGGGTACAATAAGTTGAGAGAAATAGATTAAGGATGAGGCTTTGAGATTTGAGAATCAGACTTGGGTCAAACCCAAGTGGGCTTTGTGAGTGTTGCCATTTTTATTGAAAGGGTTGAGGTGTCTAGCTTGTCAGTTGAAAGATAGAGGATATCAACAAATTTGTTAGTTACTTTGGAGCTGGTGGTTTGGGAGCCCTCAGTATTTGTACCTGCATATCTCACTCTTTTGTGGTGTCTGGTGGTGTTATAGAAGCCATCACCTAGAGCTCTCATATGTGTTGGTGCCTCCACTCATGACTAAAGAGCTTTCGTTTAAGGCTTTGATCTACACACGTTGGAACCCACTTGCTCAACTCAGGACCAATGGCTGGATTTGGATATGATGTGTTCAGATCTTGGAGGGTTCACTATATGTAAACTCTCTATATCACGTGCGTTCAAGGCCTAATTGAAAAACCTCTTATCTGCAAATTTTTCCTGAATAAAATATACCCTTTTTCTATTCAATATGTAAATACCGCCTTTAATAGGTATCCTTGTGTATGTAAAAAATGGATTTAAAAAACCCCTTCTATTGAACCCACCTACTATGCTTACATGATATTTATGAGTGACCCCCTCCCTCCCCTCCCCCGAGGTTCAGAGGAGAGAAGGGAGAAGATGTTGCTCTGAACAACAATAGGGATGATGATGCTTACAAGTTGAAGATGGTGGTTTTACTACTAGAAGGACTAGCCAGGGAGTGGTTCTAGGATGTACCTTCAGATGATGAAAAGGGAAGCTGGGACAGGTTGAGAGAAGCCGTGAGAGGAAGATATGGGATAAGAGATACTTCTAAAGACTTATGGAGAGAGCTGAGCAAGCTGTATATCAGAGAGAGGATGAAGATATACCAGCCTTTGTGGGTAGGTTTGAAGCTATACAGGGAATAATTTTGAGAGCTTTAGGGAAAAATCAGGTTTCTCCTGACTTTCTAAAGAAGGACAAGTTTATTGAAGTGTTGCATGAAAGGGTTAAGAAGAAGGTGGAACTGAAACATCAAGGTGGAACTGAAACATCAAGGTACATTTGAAGAAGCTTTGAAGATTGCCATGTACCAAGAGATGAAGATAAGATGGAGAGCCGGTTTGTGTATGCCACCCACTATGCGAGGTAGATTTGATACATTTGTTTTACCTGACGTGTGCCATGCTAGTACCTATCTGCATGTTGTGGATCACTATGTGAGTGACCAAGTGGATGAAAAGGCATTGGATCAGTGTGTGTGAAGCTACAAAAAATGCAAGTTGTATAGATGTGGAGGTAGTAGATGCTGGCAAAGTTATGGAGGATTACTCAGAGGTTGGTGAGTCTACTATGGAGAGGCACGTGGTCCCTAGTGTGTTGGAGATATCATAAGTGCCTGAGTTGGGGGTTGCTTGATCAGAGAAAGCCAGTGTGAAGTCTATAGGTTTGTCTTATGATGTGTCAGAGTGTGAAGAAGAGAGTATGTCAGAGTTACCTTTGTATGATGATACAAGTAATGATGATGCTAGAATGGATGAGTAGATATATGTGGATGAATATGATGTGGATGATGATGTTTGTGGTCAAGTAGTGTTACGACGTGATGCTTCTCCATGTTTTGTTAGAACATTCCTTGATAAAATTTATGTTGCCTGCTTTGAAGAGGTTGCTACAATTGATGTTGAATCTTTAGATAGGTGGTTGTGATGAGATGGATGACATGGTGTCAGTGTGTGAGCATAATAGCAAGGTCTGCCGTGATGCTATTGGGGATATGTTTGTAGATGGTGTGGATGCATTGGTTAGGGAGAAATAATCATGTTGTATGTGTAATCCCAAGATTGCATAACGAAGATCACACAGAGGAAGACCTTCCCACAGTGGAAGATGCCATGCTCGTGGAGAGGAGCTCCGAGATGGATCTAGAGGACTATGGGCATAGGGAGTGCTTGCCTCGCATGGTGGGCCATGCACCCCTACTGAATGAGGTACAAATGTATCTGTCTTAGGTACAATGCAGTCGAGTTGTTTGTTTGTTTATACTATCATCTAATGATGCTCATGAAGACGCCAATGTTCCAAAGGATTTGAGGGTTCATAACAAAACGGACTTTGCTAAGCCACTGGTGTGGTAGTGGATAAATGTGGAGTTTGCAAAAGATATGCATTTGGTGTGTGATAGGTATGAAGCTCTTCTATGGAATGTTGTTTCTCATGATGCCCTAGTTTTTGTGTTTGATGTTTCCTAGATACAGTGTGCTAGTGAGAAATGCAAGACGTCTTGGAAATTTAATGAGCGTGTTTCTCAAGTTTGTTTGTATGCTAGGGAGTCTCTTTTGATGGTTGCTCAGGACTATGATAATAAGTATGTGCGGGATGAGGTGAAGTGGTCTTGTATGAGCTATAGGAGAGTTCAAGATTTTGATTGGAGTTCTGATCAGGGAGATGTAGGGCTCATTGTGTGTCAAGAATATGTTGTAGGGAGGGCCGTGTTGTTTGGTCTAAAATGCTGATAGGGATACATCTCCAGGGAACCTTTCAAGCCCATATCACATGTGGTGTCTTGGAGGATGCAAAGCAAATATATAGGCCATTTGATCTTGGTGGTAGTAGTTTATTTTGCGGCAGGGAATGGAGTTGTATATATTCCCTTTTGATCCATGTGGATGGATCACCTTATTTAGGTGGCTTTGGAAGATGCTGTTGTACCCTTTTGATCCAGGTGGAAGGATCAATTGTTCAAAAATCACAAGAGTGTTGTGAAACACTTGAAAGTGTTTCACCACGGGGGTTGTGCTATATGTGAGGAGAAATTTTGTGATGCATGACCTGAGAGAAAGCCCATATGACGAGAAGCCATGAGAGCTTTTGATGGTGTGACTTGGACAAGTCATGGAATTAAGAGATGGAAAAGACATGGGATGGTATGTATGAGCTCATGATGAAATGGATGCAAATAACATGTGGTGGCTAAAAATGTTCATGATGATGATACATGGCCATCTACATATGACATCCACATGGGGTCTGTTCATATGGTAGCATGGGTTTGTTGGGAGTGCAGGTCTAAGAGAAGACGGCTATAAATGATCATTGGATGTCTATGAGGGACAATGTTGAGGATGACTTATGTATGATCATATACATTGTGATGCCTTGTCAAGTGCATTTAGAACACATGCTTAGAAAGCTAATCCATTTGGAAAAAGCCAAGGAGAATTCATAGAGTTCAGGGAGAGTCCATAAGATTTTTTTAAATTGTTTGTCGTGATGTTGTTGGGGATGTGTTTGTAGATGGTGTGGATGCATTGGTTAGGGAGACATAAGCATGTTGTATGTGTAATCGCAAGGCTAGATCAAGAAGATCACATGGAGGAAGACCTTTGCACCATGGAAGATCCCATGCTCATGGAGAGGAGCTCCAAGATGGATCTAGAGGACTATGGGCACAAGGAGTGCTTGCCTCGCATGGTGGGTCATGCACCCTTGCTGAATGAGATACAAATGTATTTGTCTCAAGCATAGTGCACTCGAGTTGTTTGTTTATTTAGACTATCATCTGATGATGCTCATGAAGACGCCAGTGTTCCAAAGGATTTGAGGGTTGATAACAATGTGTTGGACATTGCTAAGCCATTGGTGTGTGTGGTAGTCGATAAATGTGGAGTTTGCAAAAGATATGCATGCAGTGTGTGATAGGTATGAAGCTCTTCTAGGGAATATTGTTTCTTATGATGCCCCAGTTTTGTATTTGATGCTGCCTAGATACAGTGCCTAGATACAGTGTGCTGTGGTGAGAAATGCAGGACATCTTGGAAATTTAATGAGTATGTTTCTCAAGTTTGTTTGGATGCTAGGGAGTCTCTTTTGATGGTTGCTCAGGACTATGATAGCGAGTATGGGCAGGGCGAGGTGAACTGGACTTGTATGAGCTCTAGGGGAGTTCAAGATTTTGATTGGAGTTCTGATCATGGAGATGCACAGTTCGTTGTGTGTTAGGAATATGTTTGTAGGGAGGGCAATGCTCTTTGGTCCACAATGCTGATAGGGATACAACTCCAAGGAACCTTTCAAGCCCATATAAGATGTGGTATCTTGGAGGATACAAAGCAAATATATAGGCCATTTGATCCTAGTGGCAGTAGTGTATTGCAGCAAGCAATGGAGTTGTATATATTCCCTTTTGATCCAGGTGGATGGATCAGCTTATTTAGGTGGCTTTGGAAGATGTTGTTGTACCCTTTTGATCTAGTGGAAGGATCAGTTGTTCAGAATACACAAAAGTGTTGAGAAACACTTGAAAGTGTTTCACCAGGGGGGTTGGGCTATACAGTGAGGAGAAGTTTTGTGATGCATGTAGATAGATGGACTTGACAAAGCCGAGAGGAGGAGAAGCCATGAGATCTTTTGATGGTGTGACTTGGACAAGTCATGGAATCAGGAGATGGAAAAGACATGGGATGGTATGTGTGAGCTCATGATGAAATGGATGCAAATAACCTGTGGTGGCTAAAAATGTTCATGATGGTGATACATGGCCATCTACATATGACATCCACATGGGGTCTGTTCATATGGTAACATGGGTTTGTTGGGAGTGGAGGTCTAAGAGAAGATGGCTATGAATGATCATTGGATGTCTATGAGGGATGGTGCTGAGGATGACTTATGTATGATCATATACATTGTGATGCCTTGTCATGTGCATTTAGAGTGCATGCTTAGAAAGCTAATCCATTTGGCAGCCAAGGAGAATTCATAGAGGAGTTCGGGAGAGTCCATTAGATCTTTTTGAATAGTTTTTTTTTCTAGCTCCTAATGTAGTTGTGTACTTGTTGAAATGTGCTGTCTCGATGGACTTTTATAGATCCTTTCAAGAGTGAGATTGCCCGTAGTTTGTATTACAATAGGTTAAACAAAATTATTTCACCACAAGTATCCTAAGGTTTTTGTGAACGAATTTAAATATAATGATTTCACATTTTTCATGCGCCCCTATTTCCTCCATATATCAAAGCAACCTTCCTCTTATAAAAAATATAAATTAAATCAATACTAACACAAACAAAACGGCAAAACAAGTAAGTAACAAAACGGAAATTAAGAATTCGAATAATACAAATAATAAACTAACACACGAATAGTCCCAACTAAGTTAGTGTAGTGGTCAAAGCTTGTGACTTGTAACGTCTAGGTTATGAGTTCAAGTCCGACTAGGCTCTCTCATGTTATAAAGGGACACCTATGCTCGCTTGATGTGTTTGGTTGCTCGGGCTCTTGCCCCTTGAACACTCGAGTGACTCCTCCTCCTCGGGTGGTGGATCACCCGAGATAGGAGGATCCATACGAGACCCCTCCGCTGTTCCAGCGCTCGACTCATTGCGATGGTCATGGGGGATGCCTAATTCGTGGCTCTTGCCCGATGGTACGTGGCCCTTGCCCGACCATGATAATTGGCTAATTGTTGTAAGGGGAAATCGGCTCCACCCACTTGAGTGGGCCCAGGTGTGTACGAAAAAAAAAACTAACACACGAATAGATTATAAGAAAAGGGAAAGGAAAAATAGAGAATGATGGAATAACGTTATTTTAATTAACCGATCGAGCAAAATTAATAACGGCTTAATCAAAAGGTGCCGCGACGCCTGAAAGGATGGCAAGCTTCAACGCCTACAGATCACTACACTTGGCCTTCTTCGTGCGCGAACCGGAGGCGCCCTGCAGGCAGAAAAAGGAAGACTTAAATTACAAAAGCTTGCGATTGATCTCCGTTCTGCAGTGTGCAAGAACAGCGATGTCGGAGGCTAACCTACCACCGTCGTCAACATCAGTTCCGATAGAAGACGGCCAGAAGACTCTGTATGTCGGAGACCTGGCGGAGAACGTCCGAGACCTTCAACTTAGAGGGCTTTTCGACCAAGTGGCACCGACGGCGCATGGTAAAATTTGGCGTATCCGGCAGGGAAGATCGTTGGGCTTCGGGGAAATTGAATTCAAAACCCATAAAGACGGTAATATTAAGCCGCCTGCCCTCAACGTCCTGTTTCCATTTGTTTGGTATCTTTGTTCGACCCTGCTGCACGTCTTTGCACAGGTGGGTGGTTTAGCCACCCCTTCTCTTGTACACGGTGCATGGGTACTGATTCTGGCCATCCCTGCACATGGCCTCGTAGCTGCCCATCTGGGCTTCTCTGCGCTGAAAGGACCTTGCTATTTAACGCACAATCGGAGCATCACCTCTGCTAGTTATGATGCTCGACTAAACACCTCTGGTTTTCAGAGAATAATGGAGGTTCCGGAGTGTGCTTTTAATCTTATGTATAATGGGCTGTACTTTGGCAGCCTCCGACGCTATGCAGGCGCTGAACTCCGTGCCTCTAGATGGGCAGCCAATGCGGATAATGTATTGGAATCCAGATCCAATCCTTGGAAAGAGTGGAACAGCCAGCATCTTTATGAAGGTAGAATTAATACTGTTTGGTACCATGTTTCTCAATTCTTTCATGGAAGACTGGCTTCACATTGTCTTATGAATCCAATCATCTCATACGCAGAATTTGGATCCATCGGTACACACAAAGGACATAATTGATATAATGCTTTTCTATGGCTCCATACTTTCGTGCCGAGTTGCCACCGATGTTGCTGGTGTTTCCAAGGGCTTTGCTTTTCTCCAGTTCGAACAAGAACAGGACGCAGCAACTGCAATCCATAGAACAAATCTCATGGTTTTAAAGGGAAAGCGGGTTTTTGTGTCTCCATTCATGAGGAAAGAGGAGCGAAGCACTGCGTTAGAATTGAACCATGTGTAAGTGAAAAAGACTTCAGAAACGCGACCTCTGATGATGCTGCGCGGGTTTGTGAACTTTGAAAACTGCGCGGATAATGCTGTTAGGAGCACTGTCAATGGCAAGAAGATAAATAACAATTAGGAGTGGCCGTGGTGTGTGGGCAGGGCGCCCCAACAAGAAATACCAGATGAGAGGGAGAGAGAGTTGAGAGAAAGAAATGAGCAGATCGAAATGGAGAAGTCGAGCTATCAGCATGCCACCCTTTGGGTGGACAAAATCGATGAGAGCATCGATGATGATGAGATGCTGAGGAATCTGTTCACAGCATTCGGCACAGTCATTATGTGCAGGGTACGATTTGAGCTCATCTTCTAAGTGTCTACATGAGTTGTTTCCAACACATACCAGTTTGTGAGCCCCTAATTTCTCTTTGAGTCCCTGATTTCTCTTGTAGATTATACGAGCAATAGACGGCCGGAGCACGGGGGCTGGATTCCTCAGGTTCTCCCTGTCAGCAGAGGCTGAGAAGGCTGTATGTTAATCATCTCATTCACTCCTTTCTGTTTCCGAATCGCTGATGTTTTGATTAAGTATACTTCTGCATGATGCTACCCATTAATATTGTTAATGATGTTGCAGTATATTCCTTGATAACTACTTCTGCATGATGTTTGGGTCACTGATTTATCTATATGGCAGGAGTGACATGTTGCTAAGCAAATTACTGTATAATACTCTACTGCTTCCAGGCTAGTGAAATGAATGGGAAAATCTATGGAGACCAAGCGTTGTGTGTCGCCATGGCCCATCAGCTGCCTGCACAACAAGAGATGCAATGAAGATTAATGGAGACCACTTAAAATGACTGGGGATTTCTTTTTGTTTTCACAACTGTCATGATGAACTTGTCTTGAAAATGATCTAATGAGGCGCTTGAAGCTCTCTTGTTCTTAAACTGATATAGGCCAGATACTTGTGAGAAGCAGGTACTGAAACTGGTCCGTTGGTGGGGAATGCTCCTGATCACCTGGTTTTGCCTGGTTTTGGAAGAGATCTATGAGTGATCCTGCAGTGGCGGCTGTTCATGATGCTGCTGAATCTTGGAGGCGCGCTAGCTGGTGTTGGTTTACGATCAGACCCATCCTGGTATGATTGCTGCGCAGGTATATGGAGTGCTAGCACGCCATCCATGAGACTTTTTTGATACATGCAGGTCCAAGTTTGGAACGCCCACTGTGATAGCCGTTGTCTCTCTGTCACCTTCTGCTGCAGCCAAATGGGTTCAGCTACCAGCAGACAAAATAGATGGATTAGACAAATCCAAACATGGGGAAATAATATGTAAAATTGATAGGTTTCGAGGCTTTGAAAGACCCAATTTCCACACGCTCCCCAAAATCTCCAACCAATTGGGGTTCTTGTGGTTATTATGGTGGTTGTGAGTTGAATACATAAGGATTTTGACGTGTTCACATCACAACTCGTAGTTAGTTGGTCGGCCAAAATGTGTGAAAGCAAGATCCACCAAAACAAAGTATTAAACCTGCTTTTTAGATATGTCAAACTCACTTTCTGCATGTGCTAAAAGCAAGATTCCACATGTTAATGTGAAAATTTTAGCTCTTCCCACTTTCAAAAGGATGAAATAGCATTTGCTAATCTATGTGTATTATATATTAATTTATGAAAAATGCTTTTTTTTCACACTCTCAAGACTGTTAAAAAAACTCACCCAACTGTTAAAAAGTTAGCACGTGCAAAACAAGACTACTTTCCCACATGTTGACTAAGGCCCTTTCTTCCAAATTGTTCTAATTTGCTAAAAGTAGTAGCTTTCCTAATCGTTAAACTAAAGCCTTTTCATATATAGAATAATTTATCATGCATGAAATATTTGATGAAATCCATGAAAAGAGAGCGATATGAGGTATGAGAAGGTTGAACGAGAGAGCTATGGTAGATGGAATGTGAGATAAGGCATAGTTTAGGACATAGTCTTAACCTATAAATCACAAATATTAAGAAAATGAAATCACCAATAATCAAGGGCTCACATTTTTCATTATGAGAATTAGCTTGTTACATCCATATGCAGCTCTCATCCACATGTTCAATGCACACTTGTGCTATCCATGTGTTCATAAATGCTCACATGCCTTATGAGCTCTTGCACCTTCCATGTGCCAACTTTTTGACCATTGACCACCTTTTACATTCATCCATTCACATCAATAACCTTAGCTTGCATCCATTCCAAATTCATAACATCCTAATCTTCTTCTACCTTATTGTCACATACATGTGCCCCATACATGACATGAGTACGGGAGCCATATTTCAACACCCCCACTTGGTAACGCCCTAATCTTCTTCTACCTTATTGTCATATACATGTGCCCCATACATGACATGAGTACGGGAGCCATATTTCAACACCCCCACTTGGTGCCCAAATGGATCTCATCCCAAAAAGGTAATGTGACATACATAGACATGATATTTTCCCCCCCTTAATGGGGACACACACACACATACATCACTTATCCTACATCACAACTAGTAGTTGTCCATTACAGGGAGCATGTTACTCGGCCAAAATGTGTGCAAGCAAGATCCACCAAAACAAAGTATTAAACCTGCTTTTTAGATATGTCAAACTCACCTTTTGCATGTGTTAAAAACAAGATTCATAACAACAAAGTATTCAAGAGATGTCAAACTAACTTTGTCATATTCACACATGTTAATGTGAAAAATTTTACAATTCCCACTTTCAAAAAGTTTCATATGGATGAAATAGCTTCTACTAATCCATGCATATTGTATATTAATTTATGAAAAATACTTCTCGTTCACGCTCTCAAGACTGTTAAAAGACCTCAACCAACTATTAAAACATTGGCATGTGCAAAACAAGACTACTTTCCCACATGTTCACTAAGACTCTTTCTTCCAAATTGTTCTAATCTGTTAAAAGGAGTAGCTTTCCTATTCGCTAAACTAAAGCCTTTTCGTATACAGAATAATTTATCATGTATGAAATATCAAGATGAGATTACATGTTTTTTTCTCATGACTCAGGTTTGTATTAATATTTAGAAATTGCAATAGTGTGGATACATGTTTTCAAATATAGACATCTTTTCCCAAATACGATCACACATTATATGCATTCCCAATAATAGGGGCCTAAAGTGAGTGAAATATAAAACTAAATTAATTAGTTAAATGCTTCAAATGAATTGAAGATTAAGGTTTGCTATTTATTATAAGGTTTTTTTGGAAATCAATATGTAGTTGTTAATGAGGCACGAAGTGTCATGATTTTGGAAATAGGTGCCCTACAAATACGGCTCTCTCTCGCAAAAGCACAACTGTGTGAAGAGCCACGAAAATTACAAAGGATCCATAAATGAAAAAAACACGCATGCGGCTATGTACGCAACTATCATCACGTGGCTACGACCGTGCATATAACCACGTGTACACAAGCAGAACAAGTTGGGTGATAATATAAATCAATTTTAGAGTCTCACCAAGTTGCCCTTCTGAGCTCATTGGAAATCTATTTTGGTGATCACTCCCAAGCGTTTGAGTCCACTACTTCATTGTGGTATTTACGATACCTATTCTCCCCACACTTTGGGGGAGACTTGTTACCCTTTCCTACATGCCATTTCAACATTCATGAGATATAAAAAAGGGTAATGATGCATCACACATGAAGTAAAGTTAGCAAAAAATGGCAAAGAGAAAACTTACAAATGGTGCGAGCCAGCCTACCTTTCCTCTGGATCCATACTTTGAACATTGCACCATACTTCAGTAGTTGACTCACATGTGCTGCCTTTTGTTGAGGGTGTTGACACTACAACACAACCCTCCCTTAGAGATGGGCTCAAAATGATGGGTTTTTCCAAGGAAGTCATTTACACGATGCCGAACGCCGTATAAATGATGCATTTTAAAGCTAAGAAAACCCTCTCTCAAAATGACCGTCACACCTGCTATCACACATAATTGACGTGTAAATATGCATCGTATAAACGACGGGCAAAACGACGCTTCCAAATTGCAAGGCATCACTTAAGCAACGTTAATAATATACGCATCGCTTAATTAACGATGCCCTAGAAAGTTCACAAAGAAACCCAAACAATGGCTCGTACAAATTCGCAGGAGCCATCTACTCAAGCCAAGCTCAACGCACAATCACCATAACTTCTCCACACTAGTCCATGCCCTCACCTCAGCCCATCCATGTCATCATCCTGCTAGGTCAATGAGAGAGAGAGAGAGAGAGAGAGAGAGAGAGAGAGAGAGAGAGAGGTGTAATGTGTGTGTGTGATGCGAGAGAGGGATGTGTGTGTGTGTAGGTAAGAGTGAGAGAGAGAGAGGTGTGTGTGTGTGAGTGAGAGAGTGATGTGCGTGTGTGTGAGAGAGAGTGAGAGAGAGAGAGAGGTGTGTGTGTGTGAGTGAGAGAGCGATGTGCGTGTGTGTGTGTGTGTGTGTGTGTGTGTGTGTGTGAGAGAGAGAGAGAGAGAGAGAGAGAGAGAGGTTTGTGTGTGTATCGTTATACACCTCTCTCTCTCTCTCTCTCTCTCTCATGCACACACGTTGCTCTCTCTCTCTCTCACATGCACATGCACACGCACACACACACACATCGCTTTCACACACACACACACACACACACACCTCTCTCTTACTCTCTCTCACTCCCGCCATACTAGTAGGTGGCCACGCATTACTTTCTTTCATGATCTCCTGCCCCACCTTACCGCCCACACCCACACCCCCCGCCAGCACCTTCACCCAGATTCATTTCCATCATGATCTTGACCACGTCTATGAAGACCACCTCTCCCACCACATTTCAGCACTCGACTTATTTTTCCCTATCTCCTGCATCATTTATGAATTTGCCCACGCGAGCTTCCCCTAGACCACATGCTCCACATCAAGTTTTCCAATGGGATCCCAAACCCAAAAATGGATGGTATGATGAAGAGTGCAAAACCACCAAGCTTTGCCTCTTACGCGAGAGAAAACATGCGAGAGGGAACATGGGCTGATTTCAACACATAAGATGGAACGCATCTTTTGTACATTCACTCACCAAAAGAAATGGGCATTTCTTACCAAACAAGAACAAGAGTTATACTAGCTATTTTTAAGTGCAGATAACTCAAAATCTTGGTGCATTCTTGAAGAAGAAAGAACACCTACACCTATCACATATCCTAGCCTTTGGGAAGCCTATGCACAACAGTTGTATGATGTGCCAAACAAACCTATACCACAAATGTCACACATCCCTGGGCCTACATCATCTTATCTCTTTAATTCCCCCAATGTCACTAGGGCTCTTAAAAAGCTCCATAATGGGAGAGAAAAATATCATGAGGATGTACGTGCATAACATTTTCCCACGGGCACCACGTATTGGCTCCCATTCTTGCCATTCTTTTAAGGGAGCACTTTGTGAAGGCTTCCAACCTTCCTAGACTACCTACACTATTGTCCTCGTCCACAAAGAAGGAGACCCCACGGACCTAGATAACTACAGGACTATCATGATCGGTCACACAATGGCCAAGATCTATGGGGTAGTACTAGTAGAGGACATGATGAGCTCTATGGCAGAGAGGATGGGAAACAGAGCATCAAGCTAGGCAGGCTTCAAGAGAAACTTCTTCATGTTGGCCCATATCTTTACTTTACGGGCTATCATAACTACAGGACTATCATGATCGGTCACACAATGGCCAAGATCTAAGGGGTAGTACTAGTAAAGGACATGATGAGCTCTATGGCGCCAGAGAGGATGGGAAACAGAGCATCAAGCTAGGTAGGCTTCAAGAGAAACTTCTTCATGTTGGCCCATATCTTTACTTTACGTGCTATTATAGAGGAGGCGAGGTCCTCAAAGAGACATGTGTATTGTTGCTTTGTGGATTTTCACAAAGCCTTTGACTTTGTCCCTCTATCCTGTCTGATAATCAAGTGGTTTCATGTGCATGGCATACAGATGGACTATCTCCCCCCATTTTAGTATAGCCCCCTACCTTGATATCTCATGACAGGAGATCAACTGAATCATCCTATTAGATCTACTCAGGCTATACATACACCACCAGACATGGGTGTCTCCATTAGATATTGGTAAGAAGTGTGAGCTCTATAGAGATCTTTTCTTGAGACTCTCAGAGGATGGATTCTTTGAGATCCTCCCAGGATATATATAGATACACATGTCACATGCTATATGCATATCACGATCGGCCTCCCACCACCTCAGAGTAGAGACTCGTAGAGCTGAGGATATCCCACATGAGGAGAGGACATGCAGAGTATATGCACCACAAGAGTATTAGAGGATGAGGCCCATTATATGTTCAAACTCGCGGCTTACACAATGAGATAACACGGAGATTCCACTGCCTCTTTGAGATGCCTCTTTGAGATGGATTTGAACCACTCACACATGCGATATTATTTGAGGATCAAAGGTGCTTTATGGAGCTCAGATGACAAAGGGATGTAATGCTAAGGCAGCATGTTGAGAGACAGCCTCGACTCGGACAGGACACCTCACAGAGAGCCATAAGAGATTTCTTTGTGGTACACACATCCACATCGGAATCCACTTCCCACAACAGTTCCTATACTACGACATCAGATCCCACTACCGATACCACACTCTAGCTCCATGCCCAAGAGGAGGTCTTATCGAGAGAGAGCTTGATCCATTCTGCGAGAGCGAGACATCCTTGACCCACCAGAGCATCAGGTCCCTCCACCACATAGAGACAGATTTGTCAGTTTCTTTGCCAACATGACATGCTCCCATCACAGAGGCCTAACATTCACTCCACCATCAGATCTGTTATGGCTGAGGCGGGTGTTGTCAATAGCTAACCACAACATATCTCCCTCTACATGAGATCATTGGCTACATTATATGATGGATTTTGTCCAAGACCTACCCCTCAACACTTGGCCAGTTCACCTGGTCATACCAATAAGGCTGGGTCAAGTGGTGGTGCAAACCAAGTGCTTTTTGCCACCATGTGGTACATTGGCCTAAGCCAAAAAGATAAAAGGACAAGATGTGTGAGAGATCAGAGAAAATCAACACAGCATGAAAGGGATGAATGTGAGTGTATGTATGATGGTCAATTAAATCCTAAACAAGAGACCCTCTAATGTAAGGTAGATCTAAGTAGAAGACCATCAAAGAAGAAGAGATGACATCAGAGCTAAAACATGGTTGGTGACAAAGGCTCGCATCGCGAGGACAACAGTGGCACTTTGTGAGGTGGTCAGTGTCAAAGGCTCACGTCGGTGCATGCGGTGGCACTTTGAGGTTTTAGATGTCTGTAGTGGGTAACAGAAGGTTTTGTGGTGTTGGCTCTGGTGACAATGGTGTTGTAGTACTTGAGGGGAGGTGAAGAGCAGTGAGGGTTGTTGTCCCAAGTCGATGTCAAATGAGTAGGGAGGGTTTCTGTCCCAATGTCAAATGAGTAGTGAGGGTTTTTGTCCCAATGTCGGATGATGATGATGAGCAGAGAGGGCTACTATCCGGATGTCGAATAATGATGAGCATAGAGGGATGATGTCCCAAGTCGATGGATGATAATGAGTAGAGAGGTCTTTTGTTCCGATGTCAAAGAATAATGATCAGAGAGGTCTGTTGTCCCAAGTTGAAGGAGGATGATGAGTAGAGAGTGGGTTGTTGTCCATGTCGAAGGAGGAGGATGAGTAGAGAGTGGGTTGTTGTCCATGTCGAAGGGTGATGAGCAGAGAGGGCTATTGACCCAAGGCTAAGGATGATGATGAGCAACGAGTGGGTTACTATCCCGATGTGAGCTTCAGGAGAAAAATGCACATGTGATGAAGATCCAGGCTACTATCCTAAGGTGTGCTATAGATCAATGAAGAGGTCAAGGAAAAGGTAGGCCGGTAGTATTAGATGGTGATGTTGATGATATGATGTTGTGTGGTGCTTAATATGGAACGATGCATATATATAGGGTTGTTGGTTAACCGAAAGTAGGGGCTTTTGGCCAATAGAAAAAGATCAAAATCTAAATAAAACTCCTTCTAGGGCTGGTCAAAATACCATTTCACACACACCCTCTCAGGCCAAAAGGGGTTCACGAGAGAGGATGAAAGAAGATAAAGGATACTGTGCGCTTTTGCCGCACAGGTCGTAGCTGGGGACTTGCCAGACACCGTATGCGAGCCACGAATGGCTACAAGCATACAACCAGGGAAGGGAGCTCAAACAGAATGCCAAAGGGTGTGTCACTCACTGCTCAACCGCCGCCTTGAAGGATTCCCGCATCTCAGCCGTGAAGGAGGAGCCGCCGTTGCCACTCTACCGCCTCACCGCCGCCGCCGTGCCGCTACACAGTGCGCTCGATCGCTCTCTCACGCTCTCTCTCTCTCTCACACACACACGCAGGAGAAGGAAACCAAAGAGATAAGGCAAGAGCACTCTTCTATTCACAACACATGAGAATGAGGATTTTAGGGTTACATTTGACTCTTATAGGTGACTTGGCCGTTCACACTTGGGCGCCCATACATGGCCGGCCGACCCTAACCCTTATCCTACTGATATCCAAGGTGCGCCTCTCATCGGCGATCACCCAATCCCTTTATCCTTAACATATGATGCCGACAAGCCCGGCCCATGACTCAGAATATTTAAATTAATGATGTAAAACATAGTACGTCTCAATGTCCGCCATGGGTTAACATGCCCCCCTTCCTGATGTAGATTCCGTCCTCGGAAGCTATGGTATGGTAAGCTCGATAGGGTTGTTGTGGTTGACCGTCTGCAAAACAGGGAAAAGAGTGAAAGTATGCTGGAATTCAAAAGATATAAAGCGTATAAATTCAAGCATGTTAGACCACAATGGATGTTGCTTATGAGAACTTAGTTTAAGGGTCACATGAATGAGCTAGTGTAGCAAATTAACAGGAGTTTAAAATTATTGAAAGTAAATCAAGAGTAAGCAAGGTGTCAAAGGTTAATCAAGGTTTATAACTGGCCGAAGTCAAGGAAAATAACCAAGCTTAATAAATAAACAGATGACCACACTGTGTCTACTCTAAGAACAAGTTAATACCACAAGCCTTGGGACACAAGAAACATCAGAGTTACAGGAGCCTTTTGCCTTTATTTTTTTTAATGCACGTGACAATTTTTATACACAATGGCGACCTTCCTAAGGCAAAACTAACATCGATCCTGGTACCATGTTTAACACAAGGCATTATCCAGGAATCTATTAGCTCACTTTAGGCAAGGCTACCCCCTACCAACCAAGGCATCGGCGGTCTGGAGTAGAATACTCCTCGCCTACCAAGTATCGATAAGGCGATAGTCCAATATTAAAGCACATCATAGACTTGTATTGCCATTTATTGTAGGCTTTTTTTTTTGGTTTCTTTTGATCTTCGCTCCTGAACTAAAATGTGTTCTTACATCCTTACGACAAGGGGTAAAAGCTATGTCCTAGAGGTCAACACACACACAGCCCGGTGTTCAAACATTAAGATGGTTTGACCCTAGACCTAAGACAATCGTATTCCAAGGTTAACTAAAGACGTCATGCTGCCTAGGAATATTTCCAATAAAGTTAAGCTCATTAATGATTTACACTAGTATGCAAGCAACTTCAAAAACTAAGTAGTACATTGACAATTTCCATGTGGTCATGCCTTATAGTTTATGAAATTAATTGAACAGTAAAAACGAAAGAGAGTGGGTATGGAAGAATTACACCTGTAATTGGAGATCTCCTTGATTCGATGAGACAGCTTGCAATTTGATGTAGATATATTTTGATGAACGTTGCGGCAGTCTCAGGACTTAAAAGCGAACCCACCTCAAACTTTTTTAACCTGTACAATCAACTAACAAGCACTATACCTCGAGAGGCACATTAGTGTGAAAATTTCAAGACTTGTTTAAGGAATCTAAACTAGAAAAAACTTAAAAACACTAACCTACCTACCAGTCACCACACTACTACTGAGGATACGGTAAGAGGATGTTGTAGAGTCCTGGCTCTAGCCCTAAGGCTAAGCCTCTATCCGCATCATCCAAACAAATAAAGTCAACCTCAGTAGTGCCATGAGTTTCATCCGTCCATTCATCATTATCAGATATTTCCTTTTCATTTTCCCATCCACAGAAACTCATCAAAAATGTAACCATGCGAGGATAGTCATCTTGTGGAAAAGGAAAGCATTGGGCTATCGGGGATATGTCCTCTACGGAGTAGGGGTCGGTCATGGTCAATAGGCGAATTAGCCATTCTAATTCCTCAATATTTTCCTCTCTGGCTAGTACATCTATATGATCCCATTCAGTTTCAATTACAGGATAGCACATGTGGAATATCTGAGAAAGGTACAGATGATACCTCTCACCAAAGGTAGGAGTGGATGAAGTGTATGATGATCGGGCATCTGCCATATCTGCAAACACAGATATAGCATCAGTAGGTTTATGACAGGACAATCTAGTTCTTAATTGTATACGGATATTTCTCTTGTTTTTGTGCTCTTGCTCTTTTTACTATTTTTGTTTTTCTCTTTTCTTTTCTATGTATGAAGCTATATATATACATCCCCTTGAATTTTGCAATTACATGGTCAGGGGAGAAGGTTAAGGAGGAAGCAATAGAATTTCGAGCGTGAGTACATGCTCCCCCTTTCCTTGGGTAGATCATATTATTTGCAATGATGTTGCAGCCTCTTGGAACCAATTTGTCTAGCGGGTCATAGGTTGTGATGTGGGCAGATAGCTTTTTATGACCCTTGTGGCTACATCCAATTGCAGAGATGGTAGTGTACGCTCCCATTGACGAATGGAGGAAATGGTTTCCGACGATACTATTACAAGGGGAGACGTAGACTCATCGGTTTTTTGTTGGGTGTTGACAAGAGTAGGTGTAGAGCATGTAGAAACTTCTATATGATTGTGTGCCTGGCATGAGGAGCTAGAAGCTTCATGTGGCTCCCCCCTTCCTGAGCTAGGTGGTAATGATCGATATCGTTTGGGAATCCAAACTAACTCTGGAAGAAGTGGTGCGGAGCACTCTGTTACCTTTCCCTTACCACGGTCTTGAATTGTCATTGGGGTGGCAACAATTGGTTTGCAAGGTTTTACAGGTGATGTAGAGGGATTCACCTTATGTTTAGGGACCCAAATCTGGTCATTCCCCTCATAGTACCCTTGGGCTACTAATAATTTTTTAGGGATCCACCGGGATGTTACATTGCCCTTTCTCGGGTGGGTAGCTGCTTTCCTTTTATGAGGCTTCTTGGTGGCTGAACGAGATTGAGCAGGGGAAGTAGCTGTTAACGAAGCTTTGGGGACCCATTTGTATGTACTCTTTGGCATAGTAAGCGAAGCTTTAGGGACCACCTTGCCTGTTTCCACTCTTGGCGTTGAAGCGTTAGAGGGGTGGCCAACAATCGAAGATGGTTTTGCCACTGGACTTTGTGATTTTTCATTATCTAATATTTGAGTGGATGACTTAGGTGCGGGATTTTGAGCGGTCAGACCTAGTGTTGGTTCTTGCGTTGTGACTTGTCTGGTTGCCCAATTGATATTGCACTTGGTGGCCATCATCCATTTGCGCCCTAAGATTACAGTCCCTTCCATGGTACCAGCAGGCATAACCAAAAAACTTTGAATTATGGTTCCCTTGTCATAGGCAACCGGAGTGTGCAGAATTCCTGAGACAGGGGTCTTCTTCTTGTTGATTCCTTGAACTTGGATAGAACTCTTGGATAAAGGTGGTTTTCCCAGTTGACACCACACGCCATATGATAGCAAATTGTGTTGAGCTCCTGTATCCAATAATGCATTATACAGCACCTCCCCGTAAGGACTCTGTAACTCAATTGGGTATCTTAGAGGTGGGTCAGATTCCAATGCATCCTCCTCTGCTTCCTCGAAAAATACTTGCGTAATTCCCAAGTTGGCTTCTCGTTGTCTCCTAGCACGCTGTTGACGTTCTTTGGCTTCGACTCTTGCTTGTATCTTTTTAAGCTCAGCCTGTTCTTTAGCTGCCTTCTTTTGATGGATTGCGTGTAACTCCTCCTGGCTCAGGGGGTCATAGTATCTTTTGAATTTACTCCCATTAAGGAATCCAATGGTTTCAACTCCGTCGAGAGTCTCCACTCTGATGGTACCTTGCGGTGTAATTTCACATACTCTATACGGTCCCTTACCAGCATATTTGAGCTTCTTCTTTTCGTTTCGCACTCCATACATCAAGACTTTATCCCCAACCTTGATGTCCTTGTCCTTTAGATGGCGATCAAACCATTTTTTTCTTCTATCCTTCTCCACAAGGGCATTGTATACAGCCAATTGTCTTTCTTCGTTTAGCCGCTCAAGGATATATAGACGCTCTACTAAGGGATTACCATCCCAACCCTCTTGAGTAGCAACACGAAGACTAGGAATGACAAATTCCCACGGCATGACTGCTTCTTGGCCATATACCATTTTGAATGGTGTGCAATTAATAGCCACTTTGTACGCAGTACGATAGGCCCATAAAGCTGTCGTCGTGAGCTTTAGATCCCAATCCGTGCGATGAGCTTCAACTGTCTTTGTCAAAACAGAGATTAATGTCTTGTTTGTACTCTCGGCTTGGCCATTCGCTTGCGGATAATAAGGAGTAGATTTATGATGGGATATCATGAAATTTGTTGTGAGCTCCTTAATCACTTCATTTATAAAATGCGTACCATTGTCGCTCACAAGTTCAAAAGGACAACCGAAGCGTGTGATTATATTTTCAAAGAGGAACTTGGCTGTTGTCCTCGCATCTGCTTTACGTGTCGCTTTCGCTTCAGCCCATTTGGTCATATAGTCAGTGGCCACAATAATATAGCGAGATTGTGTGTTTCGGGCCGCTGGGCTAATTGGACCTACAAAGTCTAAACCCCACTTTTCAAATGGTTGGTTTACTTTGATTGGGTGTAGGGGCATCTGATCTTTCCTCGGGGGTTTCTTATATCGTTGGCATTCATCGCAACCCTTCACAAAGAGTGATGCATCTTGGAACATAGTGGGCCACCAATACCCTGATTGTAAGATCTTTCGCGCAGTTAAGTCTCCTGAGAAGTGACCACCGGCTACGCCCATATGTGCCTCTTGCAAAATGTATAGATACTCCTCCTCTCGGGCACAACGCCTAAGAACGTCATCCTTTCCTCTTTTATAAAGAGTCCCAGCTATCAGGCAATAGGGTTCGCATTCTTTGATTAGCTTTCGAGCTAGATCTTTACGAAGCTCCTTGGGTGGAAAGCCATTAACCAAAAAGTTAACAATCTTCTCACTCTATTCAGGCATTGTCTCCACCATGAACAGGGAGGTGTCCGGTAAGTCATCATCAACCCCCGTAGGAGCTTCACCATTAGGTATGCGAGACAAATGATCAGCCATAACATGTTTTTTGCCAGGTCTCACAACAACAGTGAAATCAAACTCAAGAAGAATCAATAGCCATCGTGTGATTCTTCCTGTGGAGCATGGTTTGTTTACCAGATACAACAATGCTTGATGATCCACATAGAAAACAAACTTGGTGGCAAGGAGGTAATAACGAAATTTCTATACTGCATATATCATTGCCAACCCTTCTCGCTCCGTAGTGGTGTAGTTCATCTCAGCATCGTTCAACTGGCGACTGGCAAAGCTAATGGGGTAGTCTAGCTTGTGTTCTCCAGGTTGAGTTAACACACACCCAATAGCAAAGTTTGATGCATCAATATGCACATGGAAGAGTAAATCCCAGTTAGGCATTCTCAAGATTGGAGCACTCGCCAAGGCCTTCTTTAATAGCTCATAGGCACGATCACATTCTTCGGTCCAAATAAACTCGATGAGAAGCTTATACAATGGTCAAGCTATCTCGGTGAAGAATAGAATAAATCTTCGATAATAACCAACGTGGCCCATAAAGCGTTGGACTCCCTTGTAGTTGGTGGGTGGGGGTAATTCCAGAATGACCTTGATTTTACTCTCGTCAGTGGAAATCCCATTTTTGGACACTATATGCCCTAAGATAACTCCGTGTTTAACCCAGAATTGGCATTTGAAAGGATTCAAGGAGATGCGATATAATCTACACCTTTCAAATATTTTTCGTAAACACATCAAGTGCTCATCCCAAGAGGAATGAACACAAAGATCGTCTAAGAAAGCTTCACAGAAGTCCCTTAGATATTCCTTAAAGGCCGTGTTTATCAATCGTTGGAATGTTGCAGGTGCATTGGTCAAGCCAAAGACCATGACGCGAAAAGCAAACACTCCAAACTCCGTGATAAATGCTGTTTTAGCTTGGTCCTCGACTGCAATTGTGATCTGATTGTAACCCGAGTACCCATCTAAAAAGCTATATGCCTCCTTGCCTGCCACTCTTTCAAGCACATGTTCAGAATACGGCAAGGGGTAATGATCCCTTATGGTGGTTGCATTAACCTTTTTGAGATCAACGTACACTCTGAGTTTCCCATTCTTCTTTGGTACGATGACTATCGGAGAAACCCATTCTAGGTGCTCAATAGGGTATATGAATCCACATTTTACAAGCTTTTCAATTTCCTCTTGTACAATCTTTGCGTACTTAGGATTCATTGGGTAGGGACGTTGCTGGATTGGTTTAGCAGTGCTAATCATTGGAATCGTGTGTTGCACCACCGAGGGTGGAACACCCTTCATATCATGATATGTTCAAGCAAATATGTCCTTGAATTCTTTAAGAAGCTTCGTAAGTGCAGCTTCTTCCGCCTTGGTGAGGTCTTGAGCAATAAAAACTGGTTTAGACTCCTCACCCGGATCTGCTAAATCTATCTCCTTAACTACCGTAGGGCCATCGTAGACACCGCTACTCCCATTGGTAGGCGTTCGTTGGGCTTTTGTGTAGACTACTTTACGTTCCCCTATGGTGAATGATTTGAAATGCTCGGGTGCGGGGTGTAAGTCTACTGGTTCCTGTTGTGCCAGACTTTTTTCTTTCAATTCCGCTTCCTTTTGTTGTTGAGCCAACTCTTGGTTTTGCCGCCTTCTTGCAGTACGACTTAGTTTCGGCTTCTCTTCGATTTCTAATTGGGCGACGTCATGAGGTTGCGGAATACACCACATGACACTTTGGAGATATTGTCCCCAATTATTAGCTATCTTTCGATGAGCATCAATGGCTCCTACATAACTAAGCCATTCTGCAGTGGATCTTTCCTTGTTTATTGCAGTGCGTACATTAGCTCGATAGCGTTGGCGCTTATGTTTCGTTTTCTTCTTACCAAGTTTTTGATTTTTGTTTCTATCAGATTCGGACTCAGTTGGTCGATCTTCACTTTCGGATGAACTGCAGAAGGCCACTGTCCTAGGCGTTGAGCACCTTGCTTCCACATTTGGGTGAATATTTGATTCATTTTTCCCATCAGGCTCAGGGTCAATTTCTTCTTGAGATTCATACTCAGAATTGCATTGGTCAGAGTCTTTGCTACTTTCAGTGTCGGTGGAGTTTGCCACTTTCTCGCCATCAGCAGGGGTCAAGTGCATAACACTTATCATGTTTATTGGCACTAACGGTGGCATATCTTGCCCCTCAGGTGTTACCCAACTTGTGCCTCTATTTTCCCATGTGTCTATGGTTGCCGCTAGGTGTACCCAATCCACGTTATCTGACTCAGTCATACCCGGTAGGACATCCATATAAGGAGAATCTTTCCCATCATCAGTCTCTTTTTTGCATGTATAGCAATATCTTAATGGGGCAGAGTGAATAGTGGTATCCGATCGATTATCAATGATAACCTTGCTTCCTAAAGGATGCGCACGACCATTCTCAAGATCAACTCGAATGACAGAGTCCTGGAATTGTAGATAGACATGGTTTTTCGACCAGTCATGCACCATTTGTGCTTCCCTCATGAAAGGACGTCCTAAGATCATTTGATATGACATAGGATGCTTGGAGAAATCCATTACAATGAAGGTATGTTTTACCTTGTATCCCAGGACCTTGATCTTAAGATCCCTTAACATTCCAATAGGTTTAGCTATGGTTCCGTTTGCCATCTTAACCACTATGTTTGTGACTTCGAGGTGAGGCCTTCCCATAGATTCCCAACAGTTTTTAGTCACAATGCTCACTCCAGCACCACCATCAAGGATTCCCTTTAGAGTTAATCCCTTGGTAGTAATGGGGAGGGTGGCATTAGATTCGTCACCTTCAAAGTACTGTCCCAACTTGTTCACAGGTATTTCCACGACCGAATCTTCATCAAAGTTGGGTTGTAGATCCCAATGTTCCCCTTCATCTTGAAGCGTGTAGGGTCTATCCATATTTGCAAATTGTGGTAACCCCGCCTTTAGTTCTCCATTGAGAAATGCCCGAAGAGCTAAGAATAGCTCAGGATCTCCGTATAATTTGGATATGATCGTGGTTCTGATCTCGGAGGACATGAAATCCATTAGCTTGGACACATTCAGCGGTACTTTTCGAGACATCGCCCCTTGACTAGGGACTGGTGAAGATGGAATCACTTCCTCTTCGATGGGGTCAGGCATTCCCTCACTAAACATTCTTTCCAGCAAGAAGGGTGTTTGCCCACTTCCGGATGTCCTATCCTCACTTTCTTCCCGAATGATACTAGGTATAGCTAACGGTTTATGGTTCCAGTGAGGCTGAACTTGCGTAGGAAACACTGTGTCAGGAATTTTGATTTTTCTCGGGTTTGGCTCCAGTTCTCTTTGTGTTTCTTCCACCAAACCCCTTAAGTGTTGCACTTGTTCAATCTCCTCAACTAGGTTTGGGTAAGTTCCAATCTTTTTCTTGAGGGTTTTTGGCCCACGTGGCTTGTCTTGGGGAGTCTCAGTCAGTTTGGGTGGTCGAGAGGGCATTAACTGACTTGGTTGTGGGACCGAGGAAGTTTCCTTCTGTTTTCCCTTATTTATGTACTCGCTTGATTCTCCTTCATTGAGCTCCAGAGTGGGTTCCTCCTTTAAGGTAGTGGCTTTGGTCCCCATGGTTTCTATTGAATCAGAATCATCTTCAGGATCATTCATATACACGGGGTCGTCTCCTGTCCCTATGTTAGTCTTTGAACTGGGCTTGGAGCTCGTGGCATTAAGCGATCTCTTTCGTCGTGTTTTCTTTTTCTTTGCCTGAGCGATTGATGCAGTATCCCTCTCTTCAAGAATGTAGTTTTGATTTTGAAGCATTGACCGTGTAACTACATTCACGGGTACAACGGGTGTGGTTCTTCGTGCTTGGTTGGTGACCTCAACCAAATTCAATGGCGTAATCTTGGGTGCATTAGGATTATGTGGACATTGAGCGATCAAATGATCTATGCCACAACGATTACATGTAAGTACCGGCATTCCCGATGTGCTCCCTTGATTTGGCTGCATCTGAGTAGCGATCTTTTGTAACCTATTAGGGCACTCCGCTACACGATGCGGTCCACCACACTCGTAACATTGAAGAGGTGGTCTCCTCGCCATGGTATTAAGGTTTTGCCCTCTTGTGGCAAGAGCAGCCGCTTGATATACAGGCTTGACTTGCCCGAAATGATCCTCTATGTAGTACTGGGGAATCATTTCAAACGTATCAATCCCGTATGGAGCAGTAGGGTCTATCTCCTCTTCATAATCCCCACATGCACTATGTGACTCACAACCCATCTGGTTTATTGGGGTAATCCTTGGGGATGTGGAGGTTGTGGTCCTAGCACTGGCGGTGGTAACGGCACAGACTGGACTACATTCGGATTCCTTGGAACTATGTGTTGTGACGGTTGCTCGATAGGTTGTGCAGGCATTAGCGCGGGTACTTGAGGTGTGTTTGACCAAGCTAGTGGTGCCTGGTTTGCCAACATTCGCTTAAGTGTTAGGCAATCTTTAGATTGATGGCCATACTTACCACATGCATTGCAATTCCCATTGAATTTGACTCTAAATGTAGGACATTCACTCGTGCTATGTGGTCCTAAGCACACCGAACACCATTGTTGCTCTCTTCTTGGGTACATATGGCTATTCTGAGGAGCTCGATTACCCCTAAAGTATTCTTGGAGAGCCTTAGTAAGGTCGGTCACAGACATTTCAGAAATCTTGGGCTCCTTGGCAATTGGTTTTACTGTCATTGGCTCGTGCCCAGATACTTGCGAACTAACGGATTTTGTTTCTGGACACCTTTTTACCTGCAATCATCAAGTTGTCTTCTAACTGGATTGCATTGGCAGTAACTGCTTCCCACGTTGTAAGACCTCTAATGACTAGGCCATTGTAAATGTCCTCGTGGCGCAATCCTCGGATGAATCTATCGAGGAGTTGGTTGTTATTGAAGCGTTCATCGGGAGTGCAGCGAGAATTTAGATGTTTCAATCGACTTATAAAGTCTCTCACTGACTCCCCTTCCTCGCGTTCAGCTTTTTGGAGTTGAGATGCTACCCCCCAAAGCACACCCTCGCGTATGTATTCTTTCAAGAACAATCTCTTGAGAGTGGGGTAGTGAGTGCGCTCTTCAACCCTTAAGGTTCGATACCAATCTCCGGCCTTCCCACTCAAGGTTAAGCCTAAGGCTTTACACTTGTGCAGCTCATTGTGCTCTTCCAAGGAATCACACACGTGTTCAAAGACTTCAATGTGCTTCCTAACATCCTCGTTACCACTGTGAAGTTTTGAGTGAGCTTAGCCACTTATACTGCCTTGCTTCTAGGTTCTCTCTCAGGCATACCCTGCATGTTTTCTGCAATGGATCGTCCGATCGTCTGAGAAAATGCTGCGAGATCACCTAAGTGAGCAGGCATAGTTGGTGGAGGCACTTCTGGGATAGCCTGGCTGATAGGAGTTGGCGTTGGTCTGAGTAGGTTGGCAAATGACGTAGGATATGATATGTGACTAGGCCTAGCTCCCCTTGGATAATGGTTATGATAAGGCGGTCGTGGAGCATACGCCATTGGCATACTAAGAGGCGTAGGAGCTACCTGAGCATGAGTAGCGATAGGTACATAGGGTCGATAGGCACTGGCACGCACTATTGTAGGTACTGTTCCACTAGGTAGCGGTGTCGTACTAACTACAACGGTAACAGGTGCACTTTCAGCTATGCTCATCATTGGGGTAGGCATTGCGGATTCCCTAATGGAAAGTTGAGCCAAGGTTGGAAAGCTAAAGTTACTACTCGTGGGCTCAACCTGCATTGAGACTCCAGGCGAAACAACATATGAAGGGTCTATGGGACTCACCGAGGGAGTCTCCAATTGTGATAGGGTTGGTTGTTTGGCCTTGCCCGTATCCAAAAATCTCATAAGGCCAGTGGAAACTAGGTTCACTCCCCTATTTTGCCTCTCAAATTGGATAATTCTATGAATCACCTCACATATCATGTGTTGTTGCTCCTCTAGATTAGTGGCGCTAGATGTAGATCGTAGGACTTCTAACCAACCTACATGGTATGTGTAACCCGTGTATAGGTCCGTTAGAGTCTCTGTGTATAGATCATATTCCCAATTTTCATTGAGAAATATCCCATCTAGACTTGGTGTGCCAAACGGTTCCCTTGAAGTGGACGCAATGTCACTTCTTATGGATTGGCTTCTAGGGACCTCTACTTTAGGAAGAGCATCGGAATGTGGTAGCTCAGTAGGGCCCTCATTAAACGAAGTGGGTAGAATATCCACATGGACACTCTTTGGGAAGGTAGGGTCCACATGAGATGTGAATGGCGAATCCACTACCCCTCCTTCTTCATTTACTTCGCTTGTTGCATGCTCAGAGCGTGTAGCTCTACTAAAGGTCTCGATTAGACGACTAAACATGCTAGATCCAGGTTGTGGGGCCCACACTGGCATGTTTTGGCTTGTCTCCTCAGGGTTCTTGGTAGGGTGTCCTTCCATGGCTTCTGAGTCAGAGGACGAGTCACTATCCACTATTCGCCGGGGATCTTGGGTTGCACTCCCTTGGGTTCCAGCCGAAGGCCAAGATGCTAACGTGGAGGGATGGTGTGAGCCTGCGTAGACTGAAACGCTTTCTAGTGGCTCAGACTCCAGCACCCGACCAGAGCGTAGATGCATGTGACGTGGGTACCCTACGTGCGTTGGTAACTACCCTTGAAACTCACACAAGTGGTTTCTTAGGTGTTTCGCACCCCGTTTTTACTTGTTTTTAACTTGTTTTTGACCCCCTTACTTACGGTCGAACCTGGACTAGGGCGTGTGATAGCTCGAAACGAGCGTATCGTTCAAAGGGTCCTAGTGTGCTTTACAGCACCGTGTTTGCCTATCCAGAGCTCCTGTGGTCCTCAAAACAGTCCGTTTCCCTTGGGGGGAAAGGGCAAAAGCCTATTTGCTTGTGGAGGAAAGGGTGAGGGCTTTATCCCACATGCTCACTTTACTCCTTGGGGAGTGGGCTACATATAGGGCACAACTTCCCATAAGCTCTCACTTGAAAGAAAGCTATGGAGGCTCACTCTCCTATATATATATATCAAAAGACCGAGACCGAGGCTGGGGTCGTGGGTCAATTGGGGTTCTTTCTTTTCAAAAAAAATTTCTCCAATTAGAAAATCTTTCCTCTCCACACGTTCGGTTCTTTCTTTGAAAATAAAATTTAATTTTTTCTTTTTTATTTTTTTAATTTTTTTAATTTTTTATTTTCTGTTTTTTTTTTGTGAGATAAGTTTTCTACGGTTTCCTTAGGGTTCAGCCTTGGCCGCGGCGCAGTTCGCACACACAGCACAGATCTGGGGATTCAAAAATCCCTCTCACACGCAGAAACCAGATAACAGAATGCACGCCCACACGCGGAGCGAAAATATAACAAAAGAAACAGAAATGCAACAGACAAATTGTAGAAACAGATTACAAAACACAGAAACACCTTAACAACAAACACACAGTCGCTTTCCTACAGTGTAGATTAAACTTCACGCAGTAGCTGAGCTGCAAACTGGAGCTTGGTGCAGGGCAACTCCCCGGCAGCGGCGCCAAAAATGTGCGCTTTTGTCGCACAGGTCGTAGCTGGGGACTTGCCAGACACCGTATGCGAGCCACGAATGGCTACAAGCATACAACCAGGGAAGGGAGCTCAAACAGAATGCCAAAGGGTGTGTCACTCACCGCTCAACCGCCGCCTTGAAGGATTCCCGCGTCTCAGCCGTGAAGGAGGAGCCGCCGTCGCCGCTCTACCGCCTCACCGCCGCCGCCGTGCCGCTACACAGTGCGCTCGATCGCTCTCTCACGCTCTCTCTCTCTCTCTCACACACACACGCAGGAGAAGGAAACCAAAGAGATAAGGCAAGAGCACTCTTCTATTCACAACACATGAGAATGAGGATTTTAGGGTTACATTTGACTCTTATAGGTGACTTGGCCGTTCACACTTGGGCGCCCATACATGGCCAGCCGACCCTAACCCTTATCCTACTGATATCCAAGGTGCGCCTCTCATCGGCGATCACCCAATCCCTTTATCCTTAACATATGATGCCGACAAGCCCGGCCCATGACTCAGAATATTTAAATTAATGATGTAAAACATAGTACGTCTCAATGTCCGCCATGGGTTAACAGATACTAGCATCCCACAATAACACACTAGGATAAGGAATGTATCCCCCCTGGAAGCGAAGTCTGATAAGTTCAGAGAGGAAGATCATGATGGCAAAGGTGTAGAGGGTGAGTAGGTGTAGACAAGCTGATGGTATCCCGATGTAAGACCTTGAATGGGGCTCTCCAATGAGTAATAAGTCCCATCCCCTGTGTGGTCCAGATTAGGGTAAGGAGAATCAACATTAGTGAGAAAGGTTGGTCCTCTGAAATCGCGGGTTGATGAATGGGAGCTCCAGTGCAATATACTTATAGATCCCAATGCATGCCAGTATAACTTAAGCATGTCGGTAGCTATACGGGCATTCACCAGGATCTCCCAATGCATGTCAGGTGCTCCAAATGCATGCTGGTAACTACCTATGCATTCCAGTAGATATTCGCATGCATCGGCCTCCCTAGTTTTGATATTACAGATGACTTCCAAATGGGATGAGTACACCCAATGAGTATACACGTGATTCAACAAATTTGGAGGATTTTGGACATGTGAGCCCCACTGGGATAGGTCAAAATAGTGACCAACAGGGTAAGCTACAAGTAGATTTTCACCAGGTCTGCACAACCAAAATAGGAGTGCAATTGGCAAGCTCTGACATAACGAGCATATAGTAGATATATTGGACTATCACTAGGTCAAAACCATAGGCAAAACCAAGGTGTCTAGACTCGTCTATGGCCATGGTCTAGGTGGTAGTACAGGCATGGGGGCTATTTACAACAGCTCTATTTTTAATGTTTATGATGTTATAGACTCACATCGACATGGGTTTTGATACTCGGATGAGTACAATAAATATAGGTCTTGGGTAGCGAATAGGCTACCCTACACATGCCAATTGGCTATCTGCCAACATTACAACCTCCCCATGGGCTGTCGACCAGCATAAAACAACCTCATCACAGTAGTCGGCTATTATCATTTCATTTATTTAGCAATTGTCCAACATGACTTGATGGTGAGATTAAGTGAGTATCTCCAATGGTCCAGCACTAAAAACATTAGAACATTATTATTTATCCACAAGCAATTGGCCGACAGGGCATGAACCAACTGACTTGCAGCTTTTGTGAATATAAAAGTGTGTATTCTCCCCACCAAATATCATTCAGGTATTCAACAAATTTAGTCAAGGCTAGGATAAGTTCCAAGCATTCCAAGGTCTCCACAAAGGGCATCTTCATCATTCAGCCAGCATATGTGCATCCACCAATTTTGGGGTTGCATAATGGTCATTAAAGTGTCATTCAAAGGAGCTTGGACAGCATCTAGATCGGCTTGTGTTGAGTCTACATCATCCTTGCATTTTGCAGTCCTTAGTCATCCTTCATACTCATTTTGTAAGCTCTCCAAAGATCAATATAAGCAAATACTCTTGCTTGCATGGGGGCCTTTCAATGGGTAAATTGGGACCCAATACTGTGTTGACTCTCATCTTCTTTGTCTCTCTTCAATTGTCTCTCTAACTGGAATTGCACAGACTCACGATGTAAACAAGGCTTTGTTGATCATTATGACTATCAATATCTTGCATGCTACAATCGACATAATAATCATCTTATGCTGCTACTAGCCTACCTCCGCAGGCACCTTGGATCTTCACTATAAAGCACACCTTGGGATAACATCCCTCTATATTCATCACATCAACGTTTTTCTATTGCAGCATAACTCGAGACCATAGCCCTCTCTGCATCCATCACATCTGAGTTATTCTCTATAGCTCACCTCGGGATAGTAGCCCACACTCTTCTCATCATCCTCTTTCAACTTGGGATAGCAGCCCTCTCTGCTCATCATCCTTCAACATTAGGACAACATCCCTCGCTGCTCATCATCATCCATTGACTCGGGACAATAGCCTGCTCATCATCCATTGAATTGGGAGAGTAGCCCTCTTTTCTCATCATCCATCGGCATCGAAACAACACTAAGATTCAAGCTAGATGCATATAAGCTAAACCCATCATTTTATTTAGAGCATCACTCCTCATAGAGCATAGCTAGCATAAGAATCAGGGCTTACATCAACATTGGAGTAGATCATCATGGTACCGAGGACACATGGGCACTTATTTAAATGTGTGTGTGTGTGTGTGTGTGTGTGTGTGTGTGTGTGTGTGTGTGTGTGTGTGTGTGTGTGTGAGAGAGAGAGAGAGAGAGAGAGAGAGAGATCAGAGTGTGAGCAAAAAGGTGCAAGAGTAGTGCAACTTGCTGGTCATAGTTTTTTACGTTGGAAACTCCATCAATGCTTCATCAAAGTAGTTAATTTGCACAGGTTTATATTCAATGGCAACAAGACTAAAAACATTGAAAAAGATAGTGACATTAGGGGAAGGTTGAGGTCTATGGGGGCCCTTTAAGCTGCCATGAGATTAAGGAGATGATTAGTGTGAAGGCCAATAGGAAAAATACATGTGTACAAAAACGTTGGGTTGATTAAGACCCTAAATCTTGTGGTCAAAGGTGGAATCTTACCTTTTTCAGATCTGCAAAGAAAATCTTCAATATCTTTTTTTTAAATATTTTTTTAAAGGAAAAGTTTCAAAAAGTTACCCCCCCTCACTTCCCTCTTCCCTCCAAAAGTAGGGGCGTGTTTCTCTCTCCTCCCTTTTAGACTAACCCACTTTCCCCATCTACCACTCACTACACCCTCACTTGCAGCCCTATCTTCATCCCCAACTTGAGGAAAGCTCTTTGCTACCACCTACTCAGAGAAAGCTCTGTTATCAGCCTCTTTCTCTCTCTAGAGGAAGCTCTGTTATCAGACTCTATCTCTAGGTCTCTCTCTCTCTGTGTGCAAGCAGGCACCTAATGCAATCTCTCATTAGCTTTCTTTTGAGGAAAGCTCTTTGCTACCAGCTACTCAGAGGAAGCTCTGTTATCAGCCCTTCTCTCTCTCTCTCTAGAGGAAGCTCTGTTATCAGACTCTCTCTCTCTCTCTCTCTCTCTCTCTCTCTCTCTCTCTCTCTCTCTCTCTGCATGCAGGCACCTAATGCAATCTCTCATTTGCTTTCTTTTGAAGGTTTAGCTTTCTGTGTGTGTGTGCATGTGCATGTGTGTGTGTGTGTGTGTGTATTGTGTGTGTGTGTGTGTATGGATTTGCAGCAAACTTCTTTGAAGCTTTAGCTAGCTCTCTCTCTCTCTCTCTCTGAGCAGGTATTTGCTTTTTTGCCATATTCTTAACATTCACTTTCTTTTCATTTGGGCCATCTATGGCTCTTCAGTGTGTACGCAGGCCATCATCCACTATCGAGTCCATGGCTATTTCCACAGTACAGGATGATGAAGGTTATTGGATTCCTACCGTTTTTAAGCGGTTCATGTGGATAACAATGCAGCCGAGTTTGAGGGGTGCACACAAGGTTCCTCGAAGGCACATGGCTTCCACAAGCCATCACTGGGAAAGGAAGGATCTTAGAATTCAAAGTTTGCAACAAGGATGGAAAGCGGCTTGCAAAGGTGCAACATGTTTACACCTCAAGCCAAATACATCTTGAAGATGAGAACTCACCACGGTTCCCAACTAACTGTAAGTTTCAGTACTTGTTTAATGTTTCTTTGCTTTGGAGAAATGTTTGCATGAAGACTATGTGAATATCAAGAACTCCAATGTATTCTATTGTATGCAGATGTTTTCCCTTCAACATGTGTGGAATGGCAGCCTCTAGAATGTTTTATAGGGATCTTCGAAGCATGTCATGTTGATCTAGGTAGGCTTATGTATGCTGGGGAAACAAGTTCCGAACTTGCAAATAGAGGAGTATTTTTCATTGCTGCAACATATGTTGTGCTACAAAGGGGAAGGTTTGGAGCACTTGAGCCAATTTCTCCTCCTGCACTAAATAGCCCGGAACGGCCCATTCCAGACCCCACTACAATGGAGAGCTTTCAGCGCAGGATTTTCCATGACATTCAGTCAAGCCTAAAGGCTGCATATGGATCCCACAGGATAAGTGTATCTCTTTTCATGCCTTTACATGTGTTTATTGCTATTTTCAAAGCAGGCAAGTTCCATCGCACCCCAACAATGTGGATAAGCAAAGATGGGGCCTTTGAAGCTCTAGATACATTTCTAAAGGGCGATTGGACCACCAAGGTGGCAGAACATAAGGGCGATGTAATAAAGTGCTCAGCGGTAATGTCAATGGTAAGATGCAGGTATCAGATAGGCAAGCAAAATATAACTATGGTGTACCCTATTAGAAGGTGGAAATGCTCGCATGGTGAATGGGAGGCTTTGGACTCTGATCTCTATGCTAGGGAGGAGGTAGAACTTCATATTGAAGTTCACCCAGGAGAGGAGCATACAGTGGTAGTTAATGATGATTGGAATTTTGCTCAGTTGAGAGATCGTATTGTCATGTCCTTTAATGTAAGGAACCAATTCAAGTTTGTTGTTTCTAATCGACCCATGCGTCAAAGGTCAGAGAAACATACACTCTGTGTGTCATTGGAGCCCCCTAGGGTCCTTAGCTTGAAAGACTGTTAAGTTGCAGACTTAGGTAACATTTTGAGTGATTTTGGGCGATAATTTGTAGCGGTGTACTTTTGAATACAAAATTATTGATTGCACCATAGTCCCAATGTCCTCTGTATTTCACTGCAATTTGGATTTTAATTTTGTTAATTTTAAAATTTTTAAGTATGTTCTATAAATTTATTAAACGTTATAGTGGAATGCTTTATAAGAATAGGTTTTGCTCTATAAAGCTCATTTCATTCTTAAGATCTTGCAGTTTCTATTTCCCTTCAATATCCCGCCATGGCTTCAAGCTCTAACTCGCTACGCGCAAAACTTGAGAAAATTGGGCTCTCAGCAGGTGCAGGTGAGAACATCGCCATTTTTGAGGGGGTGATCGATATGCAAAAAACTATAGACCTTCATGCAGAGGCTTTTCAAGAGCAGGTCCAGTACATGAATGATGTAGTGGCACAATATGTCGTGCAATTGCCTGAATCCACCACTAAATGGGTTCCAGTGGACTTAATCAGGCATCTGTACCATGGTGACAAGTCGTTCCGATTCAGGCTCAACCGATTTTTGAAAGGGCTTACATCTAGCAATTATAGGGTCGAAGATGATGACACCGTTTATGAATTGCAGGTTGGTAATGTAGGCACCACCTTCCTTTCATGGGATATGACGTTAGCACTGTTTCTGCAAGAAGCCAGGGATACAGAAAAAAAGAAGGGAAAGGCAGTGAGTAAGGAAGTAGCTCTTGTGAAGGAATCCAAAGGCGAGGTGGAAGAGGTTTTCTCAGAAGAAGCTGAAGCGTCCATGGCCTTGGTGCTTCTCCAACAAGGGTCAACTGAGGATGAAGAGCCTCATCGTGACCTCGAAGGGGATGAAATTGTGGAAGAGATCCCTGAGTTGGATGTAACCACTTTGAATCCCATCATCATGGATAACAAGGAATTTCTTTTCCTTGATGACATTTGTAAATCCTTGGGGTTAAGGGAGGATGAGGCCTTAAGCATATTAGGAATTGGGTCTGGTTTCTGCAAAGAAGACACACTTGAGCAACAGACTGCAGGTGTACAGATTGATTTTGATGACCATGATCTTACCAAAGCGCTAGCATTCCAAGGTTATGATACAGAACGTACAATTGAGGAAACTGTTTCCAATGCTCTTGTTGCTATAGAAAATGTAGCAGCAGAGTATGAAAGTGTCCCTCAAGAAGCATTTCAACCACATAAGCGCTTGCATGTAGATACATCAGTTGAGCAGCGTGGAAGCAGTATAGACATATGCAACCCACGCATTAGCCAATGTGATGATGACATTGAGGTGGGGTTAAATCAAAGTTGTGCCTTCATATTTATAAGTGAGTTATTACTAACACTTGATTTTTTTCTCTTGTAGAAAGCTTATATTTTTGACAAGTTTGCTGCAATCCGATGGACGAGACACCTCCCTGATTCATTACCTTCCTAGCCTCTCTCCATCATTTATTCGAGTAATCCATTTAGAGTACTCTGAGGAGGCACAAGCAGAGCTCATCAAGTGTAAAGCTCTAAGTGGGGTTCTCACCGAAGATGGGCTAGCAAATAATGCAAACAAATGTATACTTATTAGCAGGGAGGCAGCCATGTACACATTTGCAGGCAACTACACCGGCCACGTGCTAAGCCATTGTGCCACTTCAATCTCCAAAGGTGTAACCAATCCTATTATTATAGCTAATAGCCTAGGTGAGAAAACCACACAGAGTGACGAAGCTAAAGAAGCTCTCAAAAATCTTCTCAGGAACTTGTAATTTTCTTTCTACGAAATCAATAGAAAATGTATACTTTTTTAATTGTAATGTTTCTAAGAAGTCTGAACCATTTCTCTTGTTTATTTGTTGTGTCAGCACTGTGCCCTCTAAACTTTTGGCAGGCATGTGAATGTGTAGAAAATTTCATTTATAATGATCAAATATTTGTTCTTTGAATGTCACTTAACATCCAGCTGAAATCTGGCAGTACAAAATCTGAACAATTTTTAAAAAATCAGAATTTTTTATGTTTTTTGATATTTGTAAGCATATTTTTCATCAAAAAAGTGCACATAATGCTGGAAAGAGTCCAAAAATTTAAAAAAAAGGGCTGTGCGCTACGACGCGAATTTCAGCCTTTCAAATTGCAGGCCAGGCTTAAATTCGCGCCGTAGCGCACAGCCCTTTTTTGATCATTTTTTCACACATAAGTGCATTGTGTGCACTTTATTTTGATGATTACTCTGCCTAGAAACATTAAAAAAAAGAAAACTATTGCTTTTTTAAAAAATGTTCTATCTAATGCCAGACTTCACCAGGTGATTTTGAGCCCCAAATAACTTTTTTTTTTGTCCCTGAGCTTTTCTAAGGCCTTATTGAGCTTTAAGCCTTTTTTTCGGACCGAAAATAAATTCAATATAATTTTGTTTCTGCACTATGTAAGGATCCTCTGTTCAATGCCAACAACAATACCACGTATAACAAGATAATGTTTCACAATCACCTTATCAATAATATAAATTTTGTTCCTGTTTAACTAAGGCTCTTAATACATGATCAACAGTTTTACCCATTCAAACAATAGTACAAGAAATGAAATGTCTGCTTTTATAACAATTGAACCAAATGAATACGTTGGTTAACGAGTCATTGATAATATCTTATAGATTCAAAAAAATGTATTACAATGTTGAGATTACAAAAGGCACAAAGGCCGCCGCCTAAAAGCTTAATCCTATCCTATAAAGCCTTCCTTATGGAGTGCTTTATCCTGACGTAAACATAGTGCAAGTGCCATGTCAACAGGCTTTAGGGTCACCCTTTTGGCGTGAGCATGGCACAGCACCGAATCTTGAAACAGAGAGACCAAAATTGTTTCTGACGCCTCTTGGAGGGCCTCCAGTGCCGTACTCTGTACCCGAGTGACCCTGTCACTGTACTTGTCGATGACTTCTTTTACAACTCTTGCAAAAGGGGCCTTCGCCATGATGGGGTCTGTGCTCTTTTGGTACTTTCTGATTTCTCGCAGAGCCACGGTCCCTGGTTTCCATCTTCTCTTCTTGTTGGCTACAGGGGGTGGTGGTGGATGCGACCTCTCTTCCCATGGTTGTCTATCATTTCTAAATTTTTTTCGCCTTTCTTGCTCGGCTGGATCTAGATTTAATCTTCTCTTACTTGCTTCTGCCTTCTTCTTTTCTTGTTCTTGTTTTAATCTCTGCATGCTTCTTGAATTCTTTGTTCCCGTCTTTCCCTCTCCCTTTGCACCTCTTGCTCTAGTCTTTCCCTCTCCCTTTGCTCCTCCTGCTCCAGTCTTTCCCTCTCCCTTTGCTCCTCTACTTGTCGTCGATCCTCCTCTTTCATCTCCACCTCTTGCTGCATGTTTGCACGTTCCTTCTTTCTCTTGACACGAGTCTTTATTCTTTGTTTTTTAGGTGGAGACGAGGGCTGACGCCTCTCAAGTTCCTCATGTAGTGTTTGTGCTAAGAGCCTATCCTGCTCTTCACGATGGCTTATTTCCTCTGCTTCATAGAAGTCAGCAGCCTGTTGATACTGCTCTTGCTCAATACACAGAAGTGCTTCCTGTGCAACCCTTAGCTCCTCTTCTAGCTGCTGAGGGAATAGGGCTTGCTGTTGCTCTCTTCTTCTATGCTCGCCCTCATCAATCTGGCGTTGTTGCTCTTCCAGCACACGCTCCTGCTGCTTAGCCGGGGGAATGGTGTACGCATGGCTCTAAATGAGCCGGTGTCTCCAGGTTGCTTGGAGACATCCTCAATATTGTCCAGTCCTGAGAACACATCCGGCTGTACATCTTCCTGTTGGGTCTCTACCTCTCTGTCCATGCTTGTATACTTCTTTTTGATACGTTTTTGCACTTGTTGAAATGCCTGTGCCGCGGCTACTGCGTGTATTAAGTTGTGTGCACCAGACAGTACGTTTGGGCTCTCAGTTTTTCCATTGACTTACACGAGTGAATGAACGTGAAAATGTAATTTTAAAACTCACTTTTATAGGTTTATATAGTTTTTGAAAAAAACTTATTAATAAAAAAAAATCTCGACATTAATAAAAAAGCTTTAACTTAAAAAAGGTTACAATTTTTTAATATGGAACCCATTTTCGACCCATACGCCTCCGCGCAGCGAACCACTCACGCATCCCATGCACGGCACTTGATGCTCGCCATGCAATTGCTCGTTGCAGATTGACATTTTTTACAACCCTTCGTAGTAATGACACCTGCCCTTTTGGTTTGTGTCGGCGTCGACCTCCCAAACTGCGATAAAACCAATTAAACATCTCATGCAAGGCATTACTTTTTTCCTTACCACCTCCACCATGTCGCGTGTTCTTAAAGTATGCTGCCTTAGCTTGATAATGAGAGCGCTCCATTCCTTGGGTGCTCCAAATTTCCATTGGACCATATTCGTCGAGAAAAAACTGTGCGTGGGCAAATATAATGTGCTGCAACAAAGATCATATCAGAATTTTACTATTTGGCGATTAATATCAGTAAATAGATAGAAAGGTAAATACCATATAGTGGGTGATATGTGTTTCTCCCCATGCATCAACCATTTGCTGAGTAAATGTATGTATTGCAGTCTTTAAGTTTGCAATCTCCTCAGCAACAAGTGGAGCCTTTTCTAGCAATTGAATCATTTTGTCAAGTGACTCCCACAGCCTTGCCCGCTTGAGACCAAGCTCTGCATTATTCCCACGATAAGTGGTGCATTCACAAATGGCCTTCCATAATTCATATTTTGTGTGACTATTGTACCCCTCGTAATTTGAGAGAAGGTGTCTTGCTTTGGATCCACCCATGCATATTTTGTTTGGATTATCCTGACCCGGACCTGACTTTTTAGTATCCTTAGTCAACTTTACAGCACCACCATGAAGCCCCACACTTGAAAGGACATCTTCCAGCTTACTGATGCATTCGTTGCGAAGATGTTCAGGCTCCATATTCCATGCATAATTGATATGTAACTTCAGTAATTTGTCCATTATGCGTAACCTAGCGTGAAGCGTGCAAATATGAACACGGGAAAGTGGAATCTCTAATATAGGGCTCCATGAGATATCTTCTTGATCACGATTAGGCGGACAATTGGTATTACAATTCATGATGCCATTAACCCACTGCATAGGTTTCTTTGGATCTTTGTTTTGCGTTGCACTCACTGAAGTTGGTTGTACATTTTTCTTGCCCTTTGCATGAGATTTGGTCGTCTTGGTGGCTGCAACCTTGCCTGAAGCTTTGCCGTGATCAATATACTCTGATTTTGAATGGCAGCAATAAATACATGGGAAAAAAGTATTTGCTCCTAGCTTGCATCCCAGCATACACTTCAATGTCTTTAAATCACCTGCCACGTGCCACTCAACTGTAAATGTTCCTACATCTTCCACATGCAAAGTTTCTCCTTTAGATTGCAATGATATGACATTTGGGATGCCTGTTCGGGTAAGGTACCATCGCAATGTATCATTCGTCTCCTGTGGAAGCTCAAATGCTGCCAACCACCATATATTCTTTTCTGATTGCACTCCATAGTAATCTTTTCCCTGAGATTGACTTCCCTTGTTGGAATTTGAGGCTTGTGCACTACAGTCAAGAAGATTATCATCCTGTTCTAGATTTCCTTTGATAGCCCTGTTCATAAGTGTTAGGCTGACTCTTTCTAATTTTCGTCCTTTTACAATTTGACACTCATCAAGCTTTAACACAAACACAGCCTGACCTTGGCACTCCTCAATGCTTAGACCATAATAAGAAATCATAGCTCTTTGAAGGGTCCTTAAATCAATAAAGACATTGTTGTACTTGTTGTATTCAAATACCTTTGTAGTACATACAGGCAGAGCATCCTCCACATGACGGTAGCCACCTAACATGGTCGCAATTTCTGAGTTTGCACTTTTTCTTGCCATGGTTACACTGTATGGAGTTGGTAGCATGGGTCGAAGAAAACCTTTAGCACGATGACCTAGTGTAAACACCCTGTAGATGGCTTCATATCCCTTCCTACTGACACCAGCACTATCACATGCATCCATAATCTGTATGGGGCTTACCATATTTTGCAGCTCTCCAGAAATTCTGTTTCGGATTTGCTTAGATATTTTGCATGTGGGATCTTCTAGCAGCTTATATATGTCTGATAACTTAACAACATGTTTCAATATGCCTGCTCTACATTCCTCAGTACCACCTTCATATCCCATCATATCCCCAGCAATATCTCTACATGGAACATAAATACAAAATAACATCAATATGTTTCACAAAACAAAAAGGCCTGCAAAACAATGGCAAGAATAGAAGTTACCTTGTTGCTCGTACACGTCGTTTTCTTGCTCCACTTAGGGTTGCCAAGGTTTCTAGGGACTGATGCTTTCTTTTCCGTTGTCGAAAGCCTACTGGAAGCTTCTTCAGGATTGCAAGGTGTCGTTGCTTGTTTCGTGCATCCTGTTTGGCTGCATTCACCTTGTCCTGTTCATTATCAAAGGCCTGCTTAAGCAAAAAGTTGTTCTTCTGGAGCTCTTGATTCTGAGTTTTCAAGTTGTTCACCACTTCTTCAAGCCTATCAATGTCCTTCTTGTGTTGCTTCTGCAACTCAAGCCATAAGCCTCGGAAATGCAGTCTTGAATGCGATTCCTGAGCTGCAACAAAAGAAAGCCTCCTACAATAGCCAAATAGACCATTAGCTCCATCACCTACATAACTAAGAAATGTAGTGATATTAACAAAATGAGGTGGAGCATTGGTGAGCGGGTCAATAGGGTATATGAATCCATTCGTCCAGAGGTCAATACATTTTCGCCCTTGTGATCGAAGAGTACCCAATGGCACATCGATCACACCACTTGATTTTGTGCTGCGGATTGTAGCATACTCAGCAGCCAAATCTACATGTAACCTGAACTTTGGTGCTCTGTTAGATATATCTTCAAGTGGCATTTTCTTTAGGGTTAGGCAATGCTGAAAAGAGCTTCTTGTAGAACACAATGCAAGAGTGAGGATAGGGTATTCTGAGGAGAGTGCAATGAAGTTTTGCTGTAAAAAATATTAGAAGGTCATAGATCTTCTGATTAGGTAATAGAAGAAAGGACATGGAAGATGGCAAGAGGCATAGAAAATGGTAGATTGAGGTTTTGCAGCATAATGCAGTAGAGAGAGAGATGTAGATTGCAGACAGAAGTAGGGGATATGTATGGTAAACAATGCAAGAATGGAAAATGGTAAGCTCTAAAGCTATGGAGGTTGACAGAGGGATTTTCTGCACTTCAATGGGGGAAAGACATGAGAGAGAGAGAGAGAGAGAGAGAGAGAGAGAGAGCAGAAAATGATAAAAAGATGAGGCATGGAGGATGAGAGAGTGTGAGATATCTGCATTTGGAAGTGCAGAGGTTATGGAAGCTTACTAATCAGAGATGCAGAGCCATGGCACACCCAAATGTGAGAAAGGGGAAGAGAAAGAGAGTGGTAGAGAAACAAGGGTGTCTTAGAGAGAGAATGTAGAGAGAGAAAGTGGGGGGGACCTAAACGTGGAGGGAAGAGAGGAGGGAAGGCTTTTCAGCCATTTTGAATTTGGGGAAACCAAAAAGTTACCCCCATTTTAGCTCAAGCAAATATATATTTGAAAAAATAGAAATTCAAATAATGATTGCATAAAGATCCCCTTGTCAGGCCTAGTCAAAGTATGCTTAGAGTCCTTAAGCAAAAGTACTTAAAAACATAATATGGCAGCTTAAAGGGCCCCCATAGACCTCAACCTTCCCCTAATGATGATATGTTGTTGACACCAAGATAATAACAATGCTTACCATATTACACTTCTCAAGAAGCAATATGTTGCAGACCTTGCTCGTGGCACACTAGTGGATGGCTGGATACTCACAAGCATTGAATACCTTAGCTTGTGGATAACTAGGTCCATATATAGTGTTGTAGGTGGTGTGGTAGGTGCATATACAAAATGATCGGTTACATTACGTAGACACGGTCATCACCACCCGCATATCAAGAACATAGCCAATGCAGCCAACAACCACCCACCCCGCTCACTAATAATGAACTCATACCTTTGGGACTAGGGCTCCCGCTATCAAGAAAGCGGCCAACTACCCACACCACCTACTAATAATGAACTCATACCTTCGGTCCAAGGGCTCCCGCTATCAAGAAAGCAACCAATTGCCCACTAATAATGAACTCATACCTTTGAGCTGGGGCTCCTAACCAAGGGGTTTGTTGGCCTCCTTGAGACCCCCCAATAGGGGCGATGCCTCATGCCACCCGAACTAATGCTCCAACCCTATGACAATGTCCTAACCATCCATCAATGGTTATAAAATAATGACCCCATTGGCATCTAAGCTAGGGTTCCCACCACCAAGGACATGTGCAACACCAATGGCTTCTCCTCCTAATGGGGTTCTTACAAATGTGCAATATACATCAATGTGAGATACATACTAAGAGGCAGGCATTGAGTGTATACTGACACTAGAGTCTTATGTTTAATGTGTACATACATCCAACCCATACCTACCTAGCCCAATATACTCTAGATCCCTCTTGTCCATCACACACAAGGCATGTCAGAGGAGCACACCCATGTCCGTCAAGATGGGTCAAGGTCTTAGACAAACCATCTTCTTCAAGATTCACCACTCAGATTTGGCATCACAAACATATTCTTGTACCTTCACACACTTCCACAACAAACAATATTTCAGCAAAAAGTTTCCAAACAAGTATCAAACATGATCAAGCAATCATGCGTCATACATGCATTACAAAACCATGTAAACTATCACAAGTTCCGATGAGACAACTCGGTTCTCCATCAAATCTACAAACACATTTTTTTCAATCGATCCAACTTTTGCTCAAGTCCTTTAGGTCTTCTTGAGTAAGGCTTTTGGCCCAATATAAGGTCCTTAAGGCTAAGTCTCTAAGGATCATTATTTACTAGGGTCTTTAACTCTCTTAGTATCCTTCTAATGTTTATTTGAGAGAATCAAATATCTTGAGATTTAAATGCATGCTCTTAACGTGTAACTTAACAGATATCTAAAGCCTTCTAAAAGAAATTCCTTGAGCCATCCTTAACCCTATTAAGTCCCAGCACATTCAATGTGTTGGTTGTTTCAAAAAATTAATTCCTTGAGCCATCCTTAACCCTATTAAGTCCCAGCACATTCAATGTGTTGGTTGTTTCAAAAAATTAATTCCTCTTTGTTTTTCTTGTACTAAGGTCATTTTATCTCTTAATTTCATAAAGGTTGTTTAACATTAGGGTTTCTAATTATCATTTCTCATCAGAGTGAGCTTCCTTTATTTATTCATCTTCCTCATTTTTATGTGGAGGTTAAAATGGGGTTTCTACATTGCAGGTCAAGAGAGTTATCTCTCTCTAAAAACTATACTTTCAAGGATCTTGATCCTGATGATTATCCACTATGGTTCCCTTCTATCTAATCTATTTGGGGGATCCTAAAAACTATACTTTCAAGGATCTTGATCCTGATGATTATCCACTATGGTTCCCTTCTATCTAATCTATTTGGGGGATAAAAACTATACCAAGTTTGATCTTCCTTTTAGGTCTTAGAGAGAGATGAGAGAACACTAGATCCTTCTACTAACACTCTCTTTTTCTAGACACAGTTTTCTTAGAGTCAATTCAAAATCTACTTCTAAGAAATCATATTCCTATGGGTATGACTCAATCAAAATTAACGCATAGAAAAACATTATATTCCTCTGAAAATTACATGCGTGCACTCAATCTAGAAAGGAAAAAGGTAGTTTAGAGTCATGATGCATGTCGTGAAGTTAGTCCCATGAAGTAGCAGAGTCTACTTCACGGCAATAGATTTTTGCTACTTCATCATTTAGAGTTTGTGATTTTCTAATCAATTTTAAGGGCAATAAGATATCATTTAACAAACTGCATCCACCCATTTCACACATTTGAACATACCTCGTGGCAATCACATACGATTTATGCAAGTGAGTTGGTTGGTGTTTATGGTTGTGTGGTGTTGTTGGTAAGGTTATTGTCAAGATAGTGTTGTTAGTATTGAAGTTTTTAACTAAAGCTTATCTGGGTAGTGGTTGGTGTGTGCTGTAATCCCATATCGAGAACTATAGGTGCAAGGAGTTGTTGTTGGAGTTTGTGTGTGAGTTGTTAGCATTCGGGAGTTACAGGCTTGATTTTGTTTGCCAAGTATTGGTGTTGTGGTTGTTTGATGTTCTTTCCAGATCAGATCAAGTGATGGCTGAAAAGTAGACAAGGAAGCATGTGTAGTGCCTAAGGTCAGATGGAGGGGGAGAGTACATCTCCAATGAGTTCTCTAATCTCTTGGAGAAGAATGGCATTCAGAGACAGTTTACATGCAGATACACTCCGTAGCAAAATGAAGTTGTTGAGCAGAAAAACAAGAACATTGCTAAGATTGCACAAGCATTGATGGTTGGCAGAGAAGAACATGTCGCATAGCTATTGGGCTTAGGTTATGTCAACAATTTATATCATGAACAAGACTCCTACTATATATCATACATGATGTAATGCCAGAGGAGAAGTTTACTGGCAAAAGAAACTTGATTTGTCTCACCTGAAAGTTTTTGGATGTATTGCATATGTGTATGTGCCAGATGAGTTGCATACTAAGCTAGATCCAAAGGCAACAAAATCTGTGTTTATTGGGTATTCCCTTGATGAAAAGGGATATAGATGTTATAATCTTGCTACACGTTGTTGGAGCTATATATCACACCGTAACTTGACCTAGATCTCACCTATATATACAAACTCATAATCAATATGAACTAGTCTTTTGGGAGCATATATGGTGTGACTCTCTTTCTTCTTCTCTCTCTCTCTCTGAGTCACTCTGCCCCTATCTCTTCGTGTTCATGTATTTCCAACATGGTATGAAAGCATCATCGATCTTGCTATTGTGAAGAGAAGAGAAAGAAAGTATCAATTATGTTAATTCCATTCATGTGCATGTTCTATGTTTCATTCAATCTCTTATTCATGTTTTGTAGAATTCTAGTGATTAATCACTATTAACAAGTTTTGCAGGTCCTTGGATGGTCAATCTGGACCAACATATCTTATCCTAATTGGAATTGTATTACAAAAATGTTTTTCGTGTGTGCACGACATCACAAGCTTTCTATAGAGTCAATTGCTTTGTCAATCTGATATTCCTATCAAAAGTTATGTCATTTTAGGTAAACAACACTTAAAATAGGAAAATAGGCAACATGCAGCTCGTGCGGTAAATTTTGAGTATTTGCTTGGCTTCATCGGAGTTTGGAGTTAAAAGTTATGGTGTTTTTCGTGTAACAAACTTTTGCTCATTTTTTGTGTGCTACACGCGTTTCATGTTTTAATCCAAAAATAGCCAATTTTTGGGCTTGTCCATGTCTCAAAAAAATAGTACAACTATTTTTAGAGTTACTCTCTTATTGCATATCACGTTTCGTCTATTTTTGAGTACTACATTTCATCGCCACTTGCTTTTCCTAACCGTAAATCACATTCTATATTTGACGAGTTCATTGCCACTCGCTTTTCATGCAACGTATCTCATATAACTTTCAGGGTCCTCCTTGTTTCATGGTCTGCAAATTCTGTGATCTCGTTCTATACATATTCTCGTAATCTGAGATGGCAACTTCTATTCTCGTTAATGTCTTCCATCTGGTTAATGATCTGTTCCCTTGTTTCAAGGCCAAGGATTTCTCGGATGGAAGACCAAGATGATGTTAATACTTGCAGGTGACGAACTTTTTGATATTATTTTGGGAAATCTTGTATGTCCGTGTCTCATCTTTTTGATATGTAGAATAGGATAATGCTCTTATTATTATTGGTCCTATTTTTGAGCAATGGCAAACTGATTAATCAAATTGGATCCATCGCATGATTAAGCTGCTCGTCGGTATATCTTATCTGCTCTTCATGATTCTCTTATGCTGGATGTATTCAATCTTCCTACTTCTCATGATATATTGCACGAATCCTTCAAAGACATCGTCAATCAACTTGCTACCTGCTGGTGCTCCTATTGCACGAAATCAATTGGTTACACATCTTCTTCATACGGTCAAGGATCCGTCATATGATAATATTGTCACTATCCTATCTAACAAGGATGGCATTGATTTTGACACTGCTTGTATTTCTCTCCTTGAATATTCTCAACGACATAAACATCGTACAAAGAATTCTGACACGGTTTTGAATACACAAGAGGCTACAGATTTCAAAACGGCTTGTATTGCTCATAAGCATTCCATTTCACATTTTACTCTTCATAGTGGTTGCTCTTATCAAGGTGGAAATTCTTCTGGACTTTCCTATTCCAATAAACATTGTTCCTATTGTGTGATAAGAATGATCATATTGTCTCTGATTGTTAGGCACATCAATATGATGAGGAACATGGCATTACCACACCAAGCAACCTCATTCGAATTCCTCCAAAAATCATGCTCCTTGTGACTATTGTGGTCGTACAAATCATTCATCTCATTGTTGTTTCAAAAGGAGATATGATCAAGATTGAAATCGTGCATATGATGCTCAACATACAAGTAGTGATGAACATAATCATCAGGAGGTAAATTGTGTTCATCATGATATTTTTCCTGGAAGAGTACTTCTTGTTTAAGATGGTTCTCTTTTTATTGTTGATTCTAGTGCTATTGGTAATATGACTTACCAATCTCAATGGCTTCATAATTATCATGCTCTTCCAATTACAAAATTGGTGTATCTTGCTGATGACACTACTTGTCAAGTCATGGGTGTTGGTGATCTATATCTTGGCACCCTTTCCTCTACTAGAATATTGCGAGGAGTTTTTTGCATGTTCTAGATCTTCAAAGGAATCTTCTTTCTGTTGCCCGGCTTGTTGGTCTTTGTGTTGGTTTTGATCATACAAAGTGTCAAATTGAGAAGAATGGGCATACTATCGCAGTAGCTCCTCGATGTGGTAATCTGCTTGAGCTCTCTTCGAATGATGATGTTGCAAATGTTGTTACTACTCCAGAAGATCTTGATTGCAAGTTATGGCATCATCGATTCGTCCATTTGGATTTTGCAAAGCTTCTTGATATTCATGGCCGTGATCTTGTCAGAGTTATGGATCTTAAAGCTCGTCCTCATATGGGCATCTGTGAGTATTATGCTCTTGGCAAGCATCATTGACAACCTTTTCATATCTCTACCTCTACACATTCACATGCCCTTTTAGATCTCATTCCTACGGATATTTATGGACCTTTTCCTCCCTCAAAATATCAATATCATTATTTCATTACCTTCATTGATGATTTCTGTCATTTCACATGTTTTTCTCTTGAGGCATAAGTCTGAATCCTTATCCATATTCAAGCAATATCAAAAAGCAGTTGAACTTCATACTGGTCGCTCTATCAAGAATCTCCGTAGTGACAATGGTGGAGAATATATTTCAAATCTCTTCGATGACTATTGTATTGATCAAGGAATTCATCACATGAGTTCACTATTCCATATTCTCCTCAACAAAATGGCATTGCAAAGTGTAAGAATTGAATCATTCTTAATGCTATAAGATGTATGCTTATTCATTCTGTATTATCCAAGAGGTTTTAGGTTGAAGCAATTCATACAATAGTCTTTGTTCAAAATCATCTTCCCACAACTGCACCTGCTGGTAAGATTCCCATTACAATTTGGACAAGTAAAACTCCTTCTGTATCACATTTTTGCACCTTTGGATGCATTGCTTATATTCACGTGGCAAAAGAAACGCGACAAAAGTTGGATCCTCCTAGTTTTAAAGTTATATTTACTGGATATTTTGATAATTATAAAGGATACAAATTTTATGATCCTACTTCTCAGAAATTCATCATCAGCCGTGATGCTCTATTCGATGAACGTTCAATGGGAGAGGTAAATGGTCTAGTAAGGATTCTGATGATACACAATCCTTACTCACTGCTTTTCCTTTTCTGTTTGATAATCATTGTATCTCTCAAGATGTTATGAATCCTTCTTCTCCTATAAAGGATTTCTAAGACCCTACGAAGGATTTTAGTGATAATCTTGATATATACATTGATTTTCCCATTGATATTGAACATGGTTCAAATCATGTCTATGATGACAGTTTTGATGATGCTATGAATGTTCATGAAGATCCGGCAACTTATACAGAAGCTATCTCTTCTCCAGAAAAGGATCACTGATATGATGCTATGCAAGCCAAATACGATTCTTTGATTTTTCCAAAGGTGCATGGGTTCTTATATTGAGTTTCCTCCTGATTGTGTTCCTATTAAGTGCAAATGGGTACATAAAACAAAGACAAAGGCTGATGGATCTTTTGATAAGTTTAAAGCTCGTTTGGTTGTAAAAGGATACTCACAAGTTGCAAGTGTTGATTATCATGATACATTTTCTCCTGTTGGTGGTCACATGACTAGCATACATGTCCTTTTGGCATTTGCTACTCATTTTGATTTGGAGATTCATCAGATGGATGTGAAAACTGCTTTTCTTCATGGCGGTGATCTCAAAGAAGAGATTTATATGGAACAACCAAAAGGATTTTCAAGAAACATCTTGTATGCTATCTTCATCGTGCTCTTTATGGTTTAAAGCATGCATCCCATTCTTGGTATATCAAAATTGATCTCTTCCTCACATTGAAAGGGTTTATCTCTTGTTTCTCTAATCCTAATATATATGTCAAGCGTGAAGGTATTCTATTTGTTATTCTTGCTCTATACATCGATGATACCATACTTGTTTCCAATAATCTTGACTTTATGCAACTCATAAAGAAGATTTTGTTATCGGATTTTGAGATGGTGAATCTCGGTGAGAATCACTCGTCTTAGTATTCAAGTTCAGCGCTATCGCCAGAAAGGTATCTTGTTTCTTTGTCAATCAAAATTCATTGACGATATTATTGAAAAGTTTGGTCTAGTCAATGCTTATTCTGCAAATACTCTATGTCTTGTAAGCTCCACCAAGTATACAGTGACTCATGATGAAGCATTAACCCCACACCAACCTTATGCTAATCTATAATTTGTTAGCTTAAACACCATACCAGATACTCTTTTGCGGCTAATTTCTTGGGGCAACATCTTGCTTCTCCTTCTGTTGGGCATTGGTGACTACTCCAGCCAAATGTGTTCTTAAATATTTAAAAGGCACTAAAGACTTTGGACTCATCTATCTTCGCCACCAACAAGAATCCTCCCCCTCGGATTCTTTATGTCTTCTTGGTTAATCAGATGCTGACTGGGCAAGTTCTCACTCGTTGTTGATGCAATCTACAAGTGGAAATTGTTTCTTTGTTAATGGTTGCTTAATTTCTTGGGCTAGCAAGAAACAACGTTGTATTGCAGTCTCTACAACCAAATCTAAGTATGTAGCTACATCTTTAGCGACTCGTGAATTGGTATGGCTTCGTCAATTACTTGTTGATCTTGGACATCCATTATCGTCAAGTACTCCACTTAGATGTGACAATCAAAGTGCCATTAGTCTTGCCAAGGATTATGTTCTACATAGCAAATCCAAGCTTATTGCTATTCATTATCATTATGTTCGACATGAAGTGAAGAAAGGATCAATAATGATTGAGAATTGCCCCACATATCAGATGATTGCAGATATATTCACCAAAGGACTTAGTGAAGCTCAATTCATATCATTACATGGAGAACTTGGAGTTGTCGCAGCTTCAGGCTTTGGAGATTAATACTTTTCACACTCACACCCTGAATAATTAAACTTGTACAAAATGTATTTTTGTATCCTTGTAGATACTCTTTCACATTACGCACATTGATCTTTTGTATCTGATATGTATGTATAGGGGCTCAGGTTTTTCCCTTGTACTCCCTAAGGGTTTTTTTACTCGCCCTTTAGAGACCTTTGTTTGAGTAGGGGTGTTGGAGCTATATATATCACACTCTAACTTGACCTAGATCTCACCTATATATACAAACTCATTATCAATAACGATTGAACTGTGCCCCACATATCATATGATTGTAGATATATTCACCAAAGGACTGAGTGAAGCTCGATTCACATCATTACGTGGAGAACTTGGAGTTGTTGCAGCTTCATACTTTGGAGATTAATACTTTTCACACTCACACCCTGAATAATTAAACTTGTACAAAATGTATTTTTGTATCCTTGTCGATACTTGTTCATATTACTCACATTGATCTTTTGTATATGATATGTATGTATAGGGGCTTAGGTTTTTCCCTTGTAATCCCCAAGCGTTTTTTCACTCGCAACTAGAGACCTTTGTTTGAGTGGGGGTGTTAGAGCTATATATATCACACTCTAACCTGACCTGGATCTCACCTATATATACAAACTCATAATCAATATAAACTAGTCTTTTGAGAACGTATATGGTGTAACTCTCTCTCTCTCTCTCTCTCTCTCTCTCTCTCTCTCTCTCTCTCTCTCTCTCTCTCTCTCTCTCTCTGAGTCACTTTGTCCCTATCTCTTCATGTTCGTGTATTTCCAACACACATGAATTGAGGGTAAGAAGGGATGTTGTATGTGATGAGATAAGTAGCTGGTATGCTACTGAAAAGGATGATGTTGGGGCTGATGTAAGTGGAAATGCGGTTGCATAGAAATGCAAGCCAAAAATCAAAGTCATTTAGTGGACTAGGAGAGTCCTCATGCAACGGTTTTGTTGATAGACCATGGAGTGGAAGGCTATGTCATAATACTAGTCCCGGAAATGTAGTTGGTACATCACAGAAAGGCAAAGAGAAAGTGGTTGAGCCCCTTGGTATGCCTGATATTTCTGTACTAGGGCATTCTCTTGTTCATGGAGAGTCTAGTGGCTCGATGATGAGCCTTGATGGAGCTTGGGATTCTAGCAATGAGAGCACCTGGTGTAAAGAAGGCTTTGAAATCCATGAATTCAAAGCTACAAAGATCTGGAAGAGTCAAAAACCCTATGCAAAGGTTGACTTACGATTGGCTATGTGGCACATCACTATGCTTCTATCGCAAAAGTTTTGCAGGTTGTTGTAGAGCCCATATGTTTTGATGAGGATATTAGAAATGTGTATTGGGAGAATTCTATGGGATGAGGAGATGGATGCATTGTATGGAAATGAGACTTGGGACTTGGTGCCATTGCATGAAGGCAAGAAAGCTATTGGATGTAAGTGGGTGTATAAGGTGAAACATAACAGTGATGGTAGCATAAGTAGGTGCAACGCTAGATTGGTAGCCAAAGGATATGCACAGAGATACATGGGATTGATTATGAGGAGACGTTTGCTCCAGTTGCAAAGATGGAAACTATGAGAGCTGTGATTGCGGTGGCTACAGCTAAAGGCTAGTTTTTACATCATATGGATGTAAAAAATGTGTTCTTGCATGGTGACTTGCAAGAAGAAGTGTATATGGATCGGCCACCTAGTTTTGAAGATATAGGTCACCTAGAGTATGTATGTAGGCTTTGTAAGGCCTTGTATGGGGCTAAAGCAAGCTCCACGAGCATGGCATGACAAGATTGCTGAGTATCTTGTCACTATTGGTTTTCATATGGTAGATGCAAATCATTCTTTGTATGTGTGGCGCAAGAGTGATAAGGGTATTGTGATCATTACCATCTATGTAGATAATCTTATTGTTAGGGGGGGTGACAATGTGAAAGAGATTAAACATGTGAAAAGTCTTCTCAAAATGAAGTTTGACGTGAAGGATTTGGGAGATCTGTACTACTTTTTGGGCATTGAGGTCATTCGCACACCTGATGGTATTTGGTTGTCACAGAGAGAGTATGTATTGGACATGTTGTCTAAGTATGGGATGGCTAGTTGTAAGCCAATCCCACTGCCATTAGATCTAAATGAGAAGCTTAGTGGTGCCGGATGCAGGTTATGTGTTGGAGGATCCCACTATGTACAAGAAGATTGTGGGGAGTTTAATCTATGTCACGATCATCATGCCAGATTTGAATTACACTATTAGCTTGGAGAGCCAATTTATGCAGATTCCACACAAACCACATCTTGACAGTGTGCACACTTAGGTATTTGAGAGCCACTGTTGATTATGCATTGTTTTATGTAGTAATTGTACCTGAGTGATGATTGCTCTCATGTATGATCCAGAGTAATGCATTACCTTTGCATGAGATCATCTTAACTAAGTTTGGAGCATCTCCCATCTCATCAGACCGTCATAATATACACTTGCCACAAACTATCTCCCATGCTTGGCTCTTGAGTCCTCCATGTAGCTTACTCAAGAGGGGTAGAGAAGGTCTAGGTAATCATGAATGGTTAGCTATTTTGATAGACATGGCTATCAAAATGGAACACCTCCCCCCCTTAAATGTAGCCTTGATTCACCATTTCTTTATCTCAACTGCCTTGTTTTCCGCCTCAAGAGTTGATAGGGTTCCACATGATCTGCACATGGATGTTTCTGTTAACCCGAGGTTACTTGGGAACCCACTTACCTATCTTCCTCATCATCATGATCATCATCAACATACACTAGAGACAACCAATAAAGACTATACTACAGATATCTAGTTTACAAGATCCTGAAGGGAGCGGGATAGCAATGGCCTTAAAGATGCGATCGGAGAAGCAAAGGAATGTGCTTTGGCTACCCAAGATCGAGGTTGCTTGCCTGGGTGCTAACACACTAGTCATTTCCCACATAAATGCACTTCATGTTGTACCCAATGGTTGTCATGGCCATGTAAATTTTGGCATCCCATGCATTTCATAAAGTATCATCAGTTATTTCTCTCTAGTTCACTTTTAAGTGTTGGGCACCCAACTTATTAGTAAGTGTGAATGCCCATAGCCAATAAATGGCATGCATATAAGTGACTTTAACTAATGAGAAAGGGTTATTCTCTTGGGTCCATATTGGGGCTACGCTCTTGCCTCCTTGTGTTTTAGCTCTCTACATGCCATTTACCTTCTCTTTGGTGGTGTTTGGATGCTTGTGTCAGCCATTGTTTGCCAGTGAGAGCCTTATGTGAGTGAATGTGTGAGTTCTTACTATCTTAGAGCGAGGTGCATGGATTCTTTGGAGTAAAGAGGACCCAAGATCTACTCAGAAGACTTCGTGGGTGACAATGGAGTGAAAGCTACTACAAATTGCAAGTTATTGCCGCTATCAACGAGTAGTCAAGTAGGTGAGTTAGTGTTCCCCACAATATGGAGAGGTAATACTATTGGTCCATTCATGTATGTGTATTTGGAGTTTTAGTCTTTTTCAATTGGCACCATTGTTAGGGAGTTATTGATTTGCCTTTGAATTTCGTTTTGGACACTAAGTATGGCTTATGTTTTCTTGTTGCCTAGCAGTGAAAGACTTGCTAGCGAGTATGTGTGTGTATGTGTCCATGTCCATGTGTGTGTCCATGTCCACACACATACTCATTGCTTAGGACACATACTCATTGTTGCCTAGCAGTGAAAGACTTGCTAGTGAGTATGTGTGTGTATGTGTCCATGACTTGCTAGTGAGTGTGTGTGTGTGTATGTGTCCATGACTTGCTAGTGAGTATGTGTGTGTATGTGTCCATGTCAGCAAGCTAAATTTAGGTCACCAATACTTGTCCACCTTAGTAGCACTAAGATGTACACTTCCGCAAAGCACTGGATGCGTCACCTCTCCAGTCAGCGTGTCCTAGTCCACATCATTTGTCACTAGTCCATGTTGGCCTTCAGTTATCCACATAATCTTGGCTTTGGCCATGCCAACATGAGCTTGGTGGGGAATTAGACGTCACCTTTGTCTTCACACATCCTCTAAATCCTTGTACACATCAGCATGATCGTGGCCACATGAGCTGAGGCTAAGACACGCTAACATTAGTGTGTTCCACTTCATCGTTGATTAGTCCACGTCATTGCCTTGATGTCCACATCAGCATCACCTTGCCCATCTTGGCATAACATTCCACATCGCTCACCGATTCACTTATCCATGTGCATAACAGCACAACTGTACAAACATTATTACAAAAACATGTAGATATCATAGATCCGAGTAGACCTTGAAGCAACGTGTGGAGGCACACAAAGGGCCGCGTGGTGGTACACAAAAGAGGCACGTGTGGTAGAAGACAAAGAACATGTAGAGGAGGTAGAGTAAATACACATGGGGAGATACTTACTGATACGCATGGAGTTTTGAAAGACATGCATTGATCTCAATACCAAAGAGACGCTTGGATCTCGTCTTAAAGCCACGTGTGAAATTTCTTAAAAAAACATGGGTGGAGATCGTAAAAAGATACACTTAGATTTACATAATTTGGGGTTTTAAATGGAGGAAGATAGAGAGTGGAAGTACATAGGAAGATAAATAGTGAAAGTTCAAAGGGACACACACAATGAGATACTGAACGATGGAATGATGTGTCAGGTTGCTTGATAAGTTCATTAGAGTTCATGTGCTTTTATGTGTCACAAGTGTCACCTCAGGGAAATCATTGCTTAGGACACATACACACACACTTAAAGTTTGCACACTTGCGACCAACAAAAGAGAAAACAACACAAAAATATCATAGTAAACCATAAAAATTAGATCGCCTAAGTACTAATTCAAACTAAAACATAAAAATCAAAACATTAAAAAAACTAACTTAGAAACCTTGACTAGGGTTGGTTGATAAGTTAATTAAAGTTCATGGTCACAAGTGTCACTTCAGGGACACACTGCTTAAGTGTCACCTTAGGGACATCATTGCTTATTAGGCCACATACACACACATTAGACACTTAAAGTTTGCACCCGCCAACAAAAAGAAAATAACAAAAAAAACCTAAAAATTAGATAACCTAAGTACTATTTCAACTAAAACATAAAAATCAAAACATTGAAAACTAACCTAGAAACCTTAACTAGGTGTAGAATTAAATTATAAAAAAACCTGAAGCAAGAGACCTAGACTAGGAGTTAGCATGGACTGTAAAAGCTGACATTAGACATTAAATAGGAATTCATTAGTCTCTTAGAGACTAATTAAGTCTAGGTCTCTTAGAGACCGAGACTGTAAATCTTGAAGTTAGAAACCTTGTTAATTCTAAAAAGTAAATAGGTTTAAGCCATTAGTATAGGCCTAACTTAGAGCATCATTGAAATCATCTGGACATATTAGAACTAAACCCTAAACTTTAGATCAAGAATACTTAAAAACTTAGAAACCCTAAAATTATCCTTGCATTGAAGCCCCTCTAGTTCACCTGACTTGACCATAAATCCCATTAGGTAGCCAGGGAACATATAGCTTTGCATTTAGAGAGGTAGATTGAGACTCGAGGGCCTAGGTAAATTAACTTAGAACTAACGGAGAGTTAAACGACTAACCTAGGTTAACGTTTTTTTTTTGCTTTTTATTATTTTGCACACATCACACATAGACATGCACAGTGCACGACTGGAAAGATAACTACACCACAAAAACCATAAACAAAACAAAAGGACCAAAAAATACATTTAAAAAACTGAAAACCATTAAAATATTAAAAAAACAAAATACTCCAAGGATTTTGAAGAGGAGCATTCTTTCACATACTCATTCACATTCATTCCTCACATACACATTCACATTCATTATCATCACATACATTCACTCACATCCCATATCATTCATTTATATTTTGATTCACATGACATCACATCTCATCAATTCATTTATCTGATTCACATCGCATCTCATCACATCTATCCACCTCACATTCTCATCACCTCTATTCACGTCACACCCATCGATCCATTCCCATCTATTTGATTCACATCATATCTATTCACATCACATTCTCATTACTTCTATTCATATCACATCCATCCATCCATTCATTCACATCTATCTGATTACATTGATGTATTTATAATGAAGTTGAGTACATTGATGCATTTATAATGAAGTTGAGTACACTAATTGTGAGAAACAGTAGTTTACAAGATAAAAACACCTTTAATCATGTGTAAAAATACATCGTTTGCCATCCAATGCATTAGAATTGCTCTTGGAGGACTAGGGAAGCTATGCCAGAAGAGTGCGAATTTAGGCTCTACACACGGCGGTGCAGGCTCAAAATTCACATTGTTCTAGCACTGCTCGCCCAGCCACTCAAGATTATTTCTGATGCATTTATAATGAAGTTGAGTACACTAATTGTGAGAAACAGTAGTTTACAAGATAAAAACACCTTTAATCATGTGTAAAAATACATTGTTTATCATCCAATGCATTAGAATTGCTCTTGGAGGACTGGGGAAGCTATGCTAGAATAGTGCGAATTTAGACTCTGCAATGGCGGTGCAAGCTCAAAATTCACACTGTTTTGGCACTGCTCCCCCAGCCACTCAGGATTATTTGTGATACATTTATAATGAAGTTGAGTACATTGATTATGAAAAACAGTAATTTATAAGATAAAAACACCTTTAATCATGTGTAAAAATACATTATTTGTCATCCAATACATTATAATTGCTCCTGAAAGGCTGGGGAAGCTGTGCCAAAACAATGCGAATTTGGGCTCTACACCAGCGGTGCAGGCTCAAAATTCGCACTGTTCTGGCACTGCTCCCCCAGGCCCCCAGGGTCATTTTTGATGCATTTACAGAAAAATTGATGGTACAAACTAGAAAAAACAATGATATACTTGATGAAAATAAGTTTGCAAAAACTGTATTGTATTCATAAGAAGAAGTGATACATCATCTTTACAAAAGCTTTCTTTCAATATTGAGCTTCCTTCTCTTGTTAGTGTGCTCAAGGAGTGATTGGGCTATTTCTTGAGGATCCTCTGTGCCTATGCTTTTGGCTATACCTATATGAGCAAGAAGCTTACCCCTAAATCCAAAACCAAAAACATCAAAGAGCAAGGGATTTTTTAAATCAGAACTATACATTTGGTGCCCTGCGCCATAGAGGCTACACAGAGCACCTTAGAGAGGGCTTTCAAAAAGAAGAGAGTGAAGGCAGATTGAGGGGTGCAGTCCCTGTGGATAATGGTGATGCCATCCCGTAGGAAGCCAACCAAGATAGTGCGCCAACGCAACATCATGTCCATGGACCTTGGCCTGGTCTCTGCTCTGCCGCCGCCGCCGCCTCTCCCAGCAAATGCGTCAATTTCAACCACCCTCTACAATCAAAGGAAAAATCAAAATATTTTCCTATACATAATTACAAATGTTTCTAAGTTGTAAAAGGTCGATTATTACCTGTTGCTCAATGTCTTCTTTTGCCAAAGTGCTCGTGGGAGCAGAGAGGTCAATTGAGGACTTAGCCTTGTCCTTTTTAGGTGCTTTGGTCTCCTCCATCACTCCAGCAGCAAGGGTATCCTTTTCAGCCTCTAGCTTTTCTTGTAAGGTTGTGAATTCCTCCTCTGGAACTAGGGCTTGCTCCCCGGTCTCAACCACAGTTTCCTTGACCAAAGCAAGTGTCTCTGTGATAGATTCTCCCGATAGATTCTCCAAGGGGTAATATGACACTATCTAGGTGAAGACCGAGGTTGGACGTATCAAGGTCCACCTCATATCACATGCATATAATACCCAAGCATTCATCCATTCTCAAGCCAGCTACCTTTTCAAGGTCATGAAGAACTAAGTATTCTTCACCTTCCACCACAATGGTGCTCAAGATATTGATCTCAAGCTCTGGCAGCACCTTGCTCTCCTCGTGTGGGGAAGATGGCCCCACATCTTCTACTACAGCGGGCTATTCAACTGTGCAGATTGTGCACCCTCTAGAAAGTGCTCTGATGTAAGCTGCTCTTCCACACCAGCACTCATACCTAGTGCCTTCAATACCTTGTTGTCATCCCTCAAATACCCTGCCAACTGCAATGCAGGCATCTCTACCTCCTCATCCGAATCCTCATCGCTGATGAGGAATGCAAAAGTGGTGAGCCACGAGAGGAACCTACTAGTTCCTAAATTTCCCTTCCCCAACCTCTTCACCTCCTACTTATTGAAGGTACAGTAAGCTCCTGCGGGGATACAGATGTCGATGAAGTGTTAAAGGGGCTAGATGTAGGGGCGGGCATATAGTTGAATGTACTTAAGTAACTCAACAGGCACCCATCGATCATTGGGGCAATGGGGAAAGGAGATGGAGTGGGAGCCAATGTATGCAATCTGTGTCTCATAATGTTGGGATGCAAGGGCAAGCGACTTTTCAAAGTCGACTTCATGAGTGAACATATGGCAAAGAGCTCGCTCTTGCCCACCCACTGGTGGGTGGTGGAGAGGAACTCATAGAAGTTGTCAAAGTGGGTAGCCATGTGAATGCAAAGAGAGTGTGTGATCTCGTGCTTGGTTTCTATCGCATGAAAATGAGAAAGAAGGCACCTTTGGCTATTTATAGTTAAAATTTAAAGTTTGGCCTTTTCACACTAGATCGCTAGACAAAAAAATCACAGTTTGCAAAAATATAAGGATTTCAATTAAATAAAGATTGGTTAAAAAAGAGCCTACTACAAGCATGTCATCTAATCTAAAATTGTTATAATGTCTTCATTTTTTGCATCTCTTGTGACATTTACATCATGTTGATCTCCATATCCTTGTTGACTTGAAAGCTCGTCATTGCCTTCACCTCGATCCTCAAACTCTTGCCCCTCACGTGCATTAGAATAGAGACTATTTTCCCATATACCCAGTTCATCTTCAAACTCTTCCACATGCCTGCTATGTGTTGGTAGGGCTATGCACCTTGCTCTGCTGAAAATTCAAGGTCCCCCATTTGCCATGATTCTGAGACCATGGTTGTCCCCTCCTTACCCTTACCAATCTGTAAAAATATAGAAAGTGGCACAATAACTAGAAAGTGTAAGGGTTAATTCTAGACATGTAGTAGAATTAGATCTACCTTTCTTCTCATCAACTTGAAACTTGGCTCTTACACATTGTCAAAGCCCATGATGCTAAAGTGTTGATGCAGGTCTGCTAGGCTCCAATGCTTGCTTGCTGCTGCCACTCGCTCAATCCATCCATTTTGCATCATCACAGCTATCTCAATAGGCACAATTTCTTCTTCTAAGGCTTGAAGTGGGATCCATGTCCCGTGCTTTTGCATCCATCTTTGGTAGTGTAGACACATGTACAAAATAGAGCGTGCCTTTAAGAACCTGAAAGACACTCTAGAATCTACTACATTGCACTTGTACACGTCACCTTGATGTGACCCCTCATTAACCTCCCAACCCTCTCCTAGTAATCCTTGAATGAGGTCAGACCGTACCTCCTTACAAATATACATTGTTTTTGTTTGGTGCATTGGCATGGAATTAAACATGTGCACAAAAACATGTAAAGGACAAAACCAATTTAGCCCTACTGACCTAGATGCCTTTGAAAACTTGAGTGATGTCTTGATATCACTTTCCATCTTAAACTTTAAGCATAAGATGGTCCAAGCATCAGGTTTGGGCCATATTCGGGATTGTTAAGAGGGGGGTTGGGGATCTCTTCTAGGTTGCCAACAAATAAACTTGGTTTACAAAATATGAGTGAGAAAAGAAAAAGATATTGTTCTGTACAAGATCATTTGGGCTTTAAGATACAAACATTGCCTCTCCAATGGATGCATGCATAGCATAGAAAACTCTAGTGAGGCTTTGGAGTGGTTGTTCTCCTCAACATAATTAGAGGGGAAAATATCCTGCAGAGATAGAGACATAAGAAAATGTAGAATCATAAGAAAATTTGAAACAAAAAATCCAATATTACCATGTTGTTAAAGCTGTGTTTATATTACACTGACAATTTGAAGGAAACCTTGGTCGTTGGCCTTGAATGTACAGGTCTCCAAGGGTATACACATGTTGCACTATGGCAACCAGTCCTTCCTTCTTAGTATGCTTGAAGCCTTGTAGCCACCCCTTCCAATGATACATGTAGCATATTCCCCAGTTAACGCACTCAATGTGGTCCCTTAGAGCTTGGCTGCATGTAGACCCAAGCCCCAACCCTGAATCTTCTTGGAGCCCAAACTCCATTCTCATCTCTTGTGTTATGTAGCACAAGCTCTTCCACCTTCTCCCTAGGCCATGGTGGTAAGAAAAGAGAAGAAGGGAAAAGAAAATTTTGTTCTACAACAAAGGAGTGGAGAGGAGAGAAAGTTCAGGGTTTTCAGTGCAGCAATGGAAAGCTTAAAAGAGGGTTAGAGTTTGAGAATAGGCTTCCTGAACCTAGAGTAGACTAAAGAGGGATAGAGTTTATGCAGCAATGGAGAGGGAGGGAGCTTGAGAGAGAGAGACAACGAGATTGAGAGGGAGGGAGCTTGAGAAGGAGGGAGAGCTTGAGAGGGATGGAGTTTCTACAGCAATGGAAAAGGAAGAAAGAGGGAGAGGTAGCTTGAGACTGAGGGAGCTTGAGAAGAAGGGAGAGCTAGAGAGGTATGGAGTTTCTGCAGTAATGGGAGAGCTTAGAAGAGGAAGAAAGAGGTTCAAAATGAGCTTTCCAAACCTAGAGTATGTTGGGGGGAAGTTTGAGAGGAAAAACACACTTTTCGAAAAAAAAATAAAAATTTTTAATTTTTAAGGTTTTTAATCTGCACGATTCTAGGTGGGGGGACCTCTAAGTTTGGGCCCAAAAGGTAGGGGGACAAGAGTATTAATTAGGCCCCATTAGCAAACCAAAGCCTAGGCCCCCTAGGGTCAAAGAAGTAAAAAATGTGCACCCAGCCCTCTTCCCATTGGTCCATTCCTAATCAAAAGTTAATCCAAGAGGCCCTCTTTTGGTCCAAAAAACTCCTAATGAAGCATGGGAGATAGTTTTTAGCAAGTGTATATACATGACGGTCTGATGAGATGGGAGATGCTCCAAACTTAGCTAAGATGATCTCATGCAAAGTTAATGCATTACTCTCGATCGTACATGAGAGCAATCATCAGGTGTAGTCTCTCTACTCTTTTCCACAATTATCCACTACAAGGTTTGGTCCTTCCCAAAAAGGGGTACCCTACATCATAGCGGAGCATACCAAAGTGTCCAAACAACCAACACTTGGTGAGAGGCTTTGAGAAGTGGGTCAAAAACATTGTCTCTATAGGCATGTGTTTCCTTTTGCAAGACATACATGGGAAGCTAGTGCCATGGAAAGGGTTGAGCCTATAAAAACCATTCTTAGGTAGACATAAGATGAGATAATCTACACCTAGACTCCTCCATAGAGAAAGGACTAGACAGACCCACACTTACCCCACCACTAGATTCTAGAGAGAGAAAATGAAATTTTAAAAAAAGGTGTTTAACTAGAACGTTTCTAACTAGAATATAGATCTCATGTGCAAAATCATAATGTAAATAGGAGTTTGTATGAAAGAGTCTTTTAGAGCGCAAGTTGGTTAATGGAAAACAAAAAGTAGTCTCTAGGACCAAAATTTTGAAAACTACTCATCCAAAACCCAAAACAAGTTATGTAAGATATGAAAATCCATCTCCTAAAATTTTATACATTATTAGGCCATCCAATCAATTTAAAAAATCTAGAGGATGCATGGATGCACTCACACCATAAATGCACGTGTGTGGAAACACAAACTCGGACCCACAACAGGTGGGACAATAGCAGTGTGTGGAAACCACCTTGAGAGCTTTAGAAAATAGTTGTAGAAGCCACCATCAAAGGGAAGAAGTATTAGAAAATGGACTATGGTTTTTGAAATAAATTAGATTGACAGGTTTAAGCCTTTTGAACAAATAAGCAAATGGTAAATATGGTCTAATTTAGGCATATGGCCCTTACAAGAGTCTAAATTTAAGAGGGGAGGTGTCGTGCACACCTGTGTGGGAGCCCAAATGAAGTAAATAATACCACATGAGCCTTATTAAGAGACAAAGGGACCTTGCATTTGATATTTTATTATAAATTCAGCCAAAATTGAACCTTTGAAGCACTTTTTTTAAATTTGAAACAAAACATTTTGTTCATTTCTTCTTCACTCTGAGAAAGCGCTAGAGGGTGGAACTAACTTCTACTATTTTTCTCCACTCAAGGTAGCTATCAAATCTTTCTCCCTTCATTTTCTAAGCATATTGAAGTGTTGAACTGTGAGTTCAAGCATCCTATATTTAGTATTTACTTTTCAAAGTTTATGAAAAATAGGTGAAAATTCAAAATCTTCATTGCTATGCTTTGAGCTTGTTTTGATCACTTAGGAGTGTTGTTTGATCATCCACCAATGGTATGGGAAAAATAACAATTTGATCAATGGCATGGGAAAAATAACAGTTTGATCAATGGCATGGGGAAAATAATAGTTTGATCATCCAATGGCATGGGAAAAATAGAAGCTGTCAGATGTGGCAGCTAGGTGAAGAGAAGAAGCTGTCAGATGTGCTTTATGTACCCCAAATAAAGAGAAATCTACTATCAATTACTACGATGATAGATCATGGGCTTGAAGTACACTTCAAGAAAATTGAAGAAAAAATTCTAGATGTTGTTGGAAAGGTAATTGCAAGAACCATGTGAAGCTTGCATAATGGGCAAGCAACAAGGCAAGGCATTTCCATAGGAAAGCAGCGATCGGGCAAAGACTCTTCTAGACTCGTGGTACATGCTAATCTTTGTGGTAAAATGTCTACCATTTCATTAGGGAGATCTTCTTACTTTATGCTATTAGTCGAACAATTATAGTAGGAAGATATGGGTTTTACTTTGGGATAAGGCTGAAGCTTTTAGAAAGTTCAAATAGTGGCATAAACTTGTGAAAAATGAGATAGGAAAGAAGGTGAAGAAGTTTCATACAGATCGAGGAGGATAATTCCTTCCAATGGAATTTGACAGCCTACTGAAAGGAGAATGGCATCAAGAGCTAACTCAAAAATTCTCACACATCTCAGCAAAATGGTGTTGTAAAACGCCACAATCAAACTATCATGGAGATGGCTTGATACATGTTGAAGGCAAAGGGTTTGCCCGATACACTTTGAGCTGAAGCTGAAACACATTAGTTTATGTCCTCAATCGGAGCTACACAAAAGCACTCAAGGATGTTACACCTCAAGAGGCCTACTCTGGTAAGAAACCTTCAATTTCTCATTTCAGAACATTTGGCTGTGAATGTTATGTGCATATTCCAGATGCATCCAGAAATAAGATAGATGCCAAAAGCAAGAAGTGTATCTTTCTTGGATATAGTCAAGAGTCGACGGCATATCGGCTCTATGATACAGAGGCAAAAAGGATTGTGGCCAGATGTGGTATTTATAGAGCAACTACTCAATGGAGGAAGGAGGTCCGTCCACTCTATCATCAACCAGATAAATAGTCCACCATGACCCCAACCCACCTGTCAGGTTTCCTCTCACAAGGAGGAGGCGTTTCGAGAGGATGAAGACTCTCACACATCACAACAGCCTGTTGTTGCACCACAAGGAAATCCACTTCTAAAGTGGACACAACAGCTCTTTGATGAACGTAATCCAATACCTGAGAAGCCAGAATCTTAGCAAATGGACCATGTAGATCAAGGAGAACAGAGGAGTAGACTAGCATCTGATCTCATCAATATGGCCTTAATGACTGAGATAATGGGAATAGTGAAGGAGCCAGCCACCTTGGATGAAGCCTTAGCAAATACAAAGTGGAAAGCCGTGATGCAGTCTAAGTTTAATATCATCATAAAGAAAAACACCTAGGAGCTAGTTGACCGACCACCAAACAGAAAGGTGATGGTACCAAATGGGTTTGGAAAGCTAAGTATAAGGTTGATATCTCACTTGAAAAATACAAAGCTAGGTTGGTTGCACAGGAATTTTCTCAAGGTAGAGGGTTTCAACTTCAATGAAACCTTTTCTCCCAAAGCACGCATGACAACTATCAGCGCGGTACTTGCATTGGCTGCTCACAAAAAGTGACCAGTCTTTCACATGGATATCAAATCAACATTTCTAAATGGGCATCTCAAGGAGGAGGTATATGTAGCTCAGCCACTGGGGTTTGAGATATGCTTGGATCAAAAAAGAAAGTTTGCAAGCTGAAGAAGACATTATATGGGCTGAAATAGGCCCCAAGGGCATGGTATCACAAGATAGACCAATTTTTCAAAAACATTGATTATCCCAAATGCCGTTGTCGAGAATGACAAGGTACTCAATCACCTATGTAGTACTCAATCTTGTGGTACACTTACTAGATGAATTGTCCATGTGCGGTGTTGTGCATGGATGATGGATGTTCTTCCTCAAGCGGTTCATGAAGACCTTGAAGGATTTTGTTAAGCAAAGAGCAAGGCTGGAAGGAAGCATGGCAGACAAGAAGCATGCATCCATATTTCAGAGGAAGAGCAAGGAGAATGGATAGAATATGATGAACAAGGTGAATACATTTTGTATTCTCAATAGTAAAGGTATGAAGAGGTGGGTGGCAAGGTATGAAGAGGTAAGAAGGATAAGAAATGAGGAGAGAAGAGTCGAGTGGCTTGCCATTTCTACCTAACCTTGCATCATGTCCAAAATATTGTAGCATTGAATGGCTTGATGAATAAATGAAAAAGGCATATAAATATAGAGAGGCGGTGACACAAGAGGAATGGTAGTACACAAGAAGATGCAAGCCTCAAGTAAGTGTGCCTCTATATCTCTTAACTAACCCAAATACAATCACATTATATGGTTATTTATTTTCATATATATAACTTGTTTGGTGTTGGTGACAACATAAGGTTTACAATGCCATGTGGTCCAAGGTAAGGCACTTTCGCAGTCAACGTTGTATAGATACAAAGGAAATACTCAAGATTACACAGAGTTGTGACAAGTTTTGAGTAAGAGAGTGGAGCTATGCGTAATTATTATGGCATGATTCAAAACATTCTAAAGGTTGGATTCATGACATTCCACATTTATATAGTGGATGTAAAATGGTGTGGTGTTGTCGAGATCCTGAAGCAATCATGAAAAAGCATCCAAATGGATTTATGGTGATTGACTCTACAAAGTTTTGGCAAATACACTCAGAGACACATTTGTGCTACCTCAACATTGTTAACAAGTAAAATCTAACCATACATATTTTATTCAAGCTTTTATTATATAGTTCTCCTTGTGCGTGTTTAATCAACACTTTGTGTGTCCTTTTGTATTAGGTTATGTTTCAATCGGACCTAAATGACAAGAAATGGTGGTGTATCATAGAAGTTACTCCTTGTTCAAAGAGTATTTTTTAAGAGGCAGACGTTAAAGAGCTCATGAAAGAAGTGGAAGTTAAAAAATGAACATGCGAAGGATCAAGTGCAAAATGTCGAGAGCGAGATACCACCAACCAATGAAGATGGTGTCCCTATGCAAGATGAGGACGAAGCAATTGAATCCGAACATACCAATGATGATGATGTGGATCCAGTCCATTATAGCTATGAGTGGGTGGAGATAAGGATCTTGAGATACACCAATGATGATGAAGATGATATGGAGTCCACTATAGCTATCAATGGCATAGATCTTTTTGTTGATCTTGCAATGGGTGGAGATATGGATCTTGAGATAGACCAATTAAAATGTATGGATTTAATTGAAGATGCGGCTGATGTCAGGCCAAGCCCACTTTAATACATTATTTATTTTCTCAATTAGCAAAACTATTTTCATTTTTATATATAAGTTCTTTTTAAATTTGATCATGTGGATCTCGGTCCTCCTCGAAAATGAAGATGCATTACGATTGGTCTCTGAGACTCTTATTAAGGCACCTATATTACCTCCCAACACAAACCAACACACATTAGTGTGATAATTGGTATGGCACCTCTATTACATCCTAACACAAACCAACACACATTTGCTTTTTGGTGTCTATGAAAGTTTTTCTCTCAAATATGCATGTGGAATTTTGTCTCAGTAGTTATATGTGCAGCTATACATGTGGTTAAATACAATCGCGTGCATAACCGTGCATATAGCCGTGTGTTGTAATGCAACACTCATACACTTAGTGTAGCAGCCACTTTCTCACGCTAGTGGCACAACTACATCACATGGCTATGCCCTCATCCTCTTGTAGTGCTACAATGTGTCCCCATCCGATAAAAAACATCCTTCAAATGTTGTGAGCATGTTGACAAGAGAACATTAAGTTGCTGACATCGGGTGCTTAATCAATGCCATCAAGACACAAAACCCCCTTCAATAAAAACCATCCTTCAAATGTTGTGAGCATGTTGACAAGAGCACATTAAGTTGCTACCATTGAGTGCTTAATGAATGCATCAAGACACAAAACCTTGATCTCATCAAACATTGAAATTACTTGACCTATCTCATAATTGTCTGCGGGGTTCTCAATTGTCCGTGGACCGCCCGTGCCCCCTCCCAAATTGTCCCACCATGAGCGCATGTTTCCCTAAGTGGACACACAAGAAGTCCGCCTTCTTCAAGGCAGACACATTTTACATTACGTCAATCAACCTCGTGTGTGAAGTTGAGGGCGGCTAGGTTGCTCTGTCCACCTTGACTAAAAAAGCCACGGTGCATTTAAGAAGCGAGGAGTATGGCATTGACGGCGCAAAAGTCGGGCGGACATCCCGAGGCATTATTAATAACTACCGAGATTTAAAGCGGCCCGGGTTTACCGCAACATGCCCGAGTTCCAACGCCAGGCCGAGTTTCGAACCCACGCCCCCCGCTAGCCACGCAAATGCTCTATTGCTACACCACACACGTTTCACAGGTCCATGGGCACATGACCTACTTATAACCCAACCCTTGCCCGCTCGAGTTCACCCCACGAAAATCGGACAACTACCTGTATTTCGTTTCGTGCACCCGACTTCACACCGTTGATGCCATCTTAAATGCACCATGCCTTTTATAGACTCTTTTATGGACGCGATGCATTAAAAATAACTGCAATATATATAATATATATAGCCGAACAAAAAATAGTATACCATCTACATATAGGAGAGCTAGCGTATACAAAATAGTAGAGCTAGTGTATAGTACACTACCTATATATAGCAGAGCTATGACTATGTAAAATGATGCTCTTCCTACTCCTGATTATATTCTAGAAACAATCGCCATAGCCATGCAACGATGCTCAACCGTCTTTACCGTCGTCGTCTTCCTATTATTATATGCCATAGCCATGGCTAAAGAGACCTTCTCCATTGCCACAGCCCAACCTTCAGGTGCTCCTCAGGAGGTTTTCCTTGCCTTTGAGACAGCCTGCTTTTTTCTCTAACTCGCTCAGCAGTGGCCGCAATGCCAAGTTTTCTTCAAGCCCCTGCAATGGAACCTTGAATATTGTTCTGCGCTGCGATTTCTCAGACGCCACAGCAAAGCTCGGCAAAATAGCGATGCGTTTCTCCCCCATCCGTCGCGCCATGGAGCACATCGGCAGGTTCTGGCCTCTGTTCATCCTGCTATTCATCGCCATCCTCGGCTTTGCTGGCATCGACATCTCCATGTTGGCAAGGGCGTCTTCTTACGGCGATGCAAGAAAGGTTACACAAAACCCTAGCAGGGGAGAAGGCAGAGCTCTTCCTTACCCTCTCATGATAGCCCTGGTCCACTACGCCACCACCAGCACCATCCCGCAGCAGACCCGAGAGGAAATCATGGTCACAGCCAACATCCTCGGCAGGAGAGGCCCCTGCAATTTTCTGGTTTTCGGCCTCGGCTTCGACAGCCCCCTCTGGCAAGCTCTGAACTATGGCGGCCGCACAGTCTTTCTTGAAGAAGACCCTAACTGGATCGCACAGATGGCCCAAGCTCATCCATCTCTGGAGTCCTACGTCGTCAACTACACCACAATGCTGTCAGAAGCAGACAATCTCCTTGCCTATGCAAGAAAACACAGAGAAATTTGCTCGCCACAGAAGGATGTGCTACAATCTGATTGCAAGCTTGCGATCAAAACCCTACCTCCGCAGATCTATGGCATCAAATGGGATGTGATCATGATTGATGCCCCCAGGGGTTATTTCCCGGAGGCTCCTGGTAGGATGAGTGTAATCTATAGCTCCGCTGTGATGGCTATGGCGGGGAAGAGCAAGCAAAGCACGGATATTCTCCTGCACGATGTGGATCGGCCTGTGGAGAAGGCATTCAGCACTGAGTTCCTCTGTCCCAACAACCTCATCGAGTCTTCTGGCAAGCTACGGCATTTCCAAATCTTTGGCGAGGGACCATCTCGCACCGCAGATTTCTGCACAAGTTCCTTGAAGAAAACGTAGACAAAATGCGTTACCATTTCAAGCCTAGGGCTTTTGAAACAATTTTTTGTAGCTAGTGTTGCGTTCTCCCGTTCAATATGGGTAAAGGAGTTTCTTTCTTCTTCTTTTTGTGCTCGTGTGCGTGTGTGCTTCTATGCCGCAGTAAAATAGCTAGTAGGTTTTGAACCCAACACCTCTTGCATGGGATTTCATCACCTTAAGGCTGTATCTTGATTGGGCACCTAAGTTTCTCGTCGTAAATCATTTTGATGAAGAATTATACAAGTTTGGGGGTATGAGAAAGACATTGGCGTGTGCGTTCGTGGCCAAGGTTGGCGTCATGCCTATTATATAGCCATTTATCTAGAGTGACCCCTTCAAAAAAAAGGTTAATAGTGAAAAAAATGGTCATAACCCTTCATTTTGAAGGCTGAACCATCCCATCAAAATTCATCCTTGCTTGTGGTAAATAGTGAAAAAATGGGCATAACCCTTTCTTGGCTTGTGGTAAATAGTGAAAAAATGGGCATAACCCTTCATTTTGAGGGGTTTCCCATCCCCTTCAAAATTCACCCTTGCTTGTGGTAAATAGTGAAAAATGGGCATAATCTTAACTTTGAAGGGTGACCCAGGTTCTTGTAGTGCTAAACAAGGTGGATTATTATATTGCAAACCTATACGTCCATAGTGCTATACAAGGTGGATTATTACATTGCAAATCTAGTTATCATTTTCTTTGCTATATTTTGTCAATCATTATAAAATACATTTGTATGAGGAATAAGTTTAAAAAATAAATTCATGTGGCATGGTTCTCTTATTTGATGTATCCCATAAAAATGGGAAGCTACTCCAATGTCTAAAGGTAGTGCATTGGAGTAAAGGTAGTGCAACGCTTCCATATGCTCGCAAAGTTAAATTGAAGATCCTCTCCATCATTCACAACGTCCAAGGACAGAAGTACCTTTAGGCAGGAGGGGGGAGGGAGGGGGTGAACTCTTTTTTGTACATTCGAAATCCCTACCTCTAGCCTAGAATTTAGGTTATAACTCTTTTTTGTACGTCCAAAATTCTCGCATCTAGCCTAAGATTTATTCATATATACGGGCATGGACTAGTGATATATCAAAATCTAGCCTCAAGCCTTATATATATGGGTAGAGATAGGCAATAGGCACCTACTTAAGTTGGGTGGCCATGCAAAGACCATTTGTATGCTTACTTGATTGTAGAGGATACATGCTTGTGTGTATGGATGGAGTGGGCTTGCATGCTTGAGTTAAGAGTGTGATTGAGCATGATTGGAGAAGAAAGTGGTTCAAGCTTTCTAGCTTAACTATTGCCTTTTGAAAGGATTACTTAGTTGATTGGAGAGTAGAGAAAGGGCTTAAAACAAGAGGGATTAACGGACCTCTTGGCTATTTAGCCTCTCTTATAGGGACTTCCATGATCCAAGAGAAGTAGTCTAACCACTAGCACTATGGTTCCTTGCTAGAAGCAAGAAGGTTATTGACATGAAAAAGTATCAAAAAATTGAAGCTGCATAGAAAATGTGGTCTAACCGTTAGCACTATGGTTCCTTGCTAGAAAGCCAGAAGGTTCTTGACATGAATATGTACAAACAATTGAAGCTGCGTAAAAAAAGTGCACATACAAAGCCATGAATCCGTAACCATTATGCGTTTATTCACGTAGACATAATATTTCTTGGGAAATGGGTGTGAGACTCTCTTGGGCATGAGCTTGCTAGCTAAAAGGTTTCATGACTTGGTTTAATTTGAGTAGTATCAATAATGATCCAACTTAATTGAAAAATTCATGCCAGAATCCCACTTTTGTGATGAATTGTTCTAATTAATGCAAAATTATCTAGCATTTCTTTAGTGTCAATTTTTTTCTATATGAGAATGAAGATTATATAATCTAGTAGCTTAATTACACACACAAGTTTAAATCCTTAGCTTCTCCATAGTAAACTGCATTCTTTGGTTACCTTCGCTTATAACTACAGAGCAAGTCAATGTCTAGAGAAAGTTTTTCGTATGACAAAACTGTGGTACACTTGAAACCCTAATGTTAAGTTTTCACCCGTTTACACTCATGACTTTATTTTGAATTACCTTCATCTACTTCTTTAATAATTATCTAATAAAAATTTTTGGTTTAGTTATTAAGTACCCTTTTGGAATTCTGACTCAACTCAATCATTACTATGAACATTTATTTCTTCTACTTTGTGGTGAATTACCTTCACCTACTCCACATTAACAAAGGTGATGTGGCATGATTTTATTAACATGGCCTCACATATCCTAGTAAGGCGCCTTGCCATCACTTTGCCATCTTACATTTTTGGATCTGGAACCTATCTTTTGTAAGATGGCACTAGAATATATGAAGTGGCCTTACACTGTGTGTAACACCATATGGAAAGTCCATGACTTTGTGTATATGGACTATTTTCAAGTTATAATAGCCAACCAGGTGTGAAGACTAGCCATTTATATATAAGGTAATTTTGACATTAAGAAATACATAATCATTCCCCTTGTAATACTTAAAACCTACATTTGTGAGCACTCCCTCTTCTCCTTGCTCTCCCACTTGTGTTTTGTTGAACTCTTACATAGCTAGATGGCTACATGCTTGGGTAAGAACTTTTGTAGGATCTACCTCTCATGACCTTCCCCTCTCCACCACCTCCTAGGAGATTGATCCATAGTGCAGGGATCTTCTTCTTACCTCCATCTAGGTGGTTCGAGATCTTCCTCCACATCTGGTGTGACAACGGAGTGAGGATCTAGATGGCAAAGGGCTAGCACACTCATAACCAAAAATTTGTAGCTCTAAGGAAAATCTCGTAAACAACACATGTTTCGTCAAGGTTAGGTAGGATTTTAATTGAACATATTTGGCACTACCCGTAGGGAGTAGCCTAAGGACTTAGCTCCCATTCTAAGCTATTAGTATTACCCAATGTCATGCATGATATTGATTAAGAGGTCACGCTCTGAAAGGCATATGGTTTTGGAGCCTCGGCGGATGTGTTTATTGTGTTGTTTTAAATCTTGTCTACATTAGGACATTTAATTTTCGCATTTGGAAGGGGAAAACCTAATTTTTGGAGCCTCGGATATGTTTATTGTGTTGTTTTAAATCTTGTTTACAATAGGATTAAAACATTTAATTTTCACATTTGGAAGGGGAAAAACTTGATTTCCTTACCATTCGCATGAGGTTTAGTCCTAAAAGGCTTGATTTTTTTGCGTAGTCTTAGTAATGAGGAGTGAGATCCACTTCAAAAACATTTTTTTGCTTAGCCTTAGTAATTAGGGGTGAGATCCATTTTGAAAACATTGGCTTGGAGCTCAGATCTTGTGGATTAGATTGGGGATCTTGTGTTTTTTCTTATTGCATGCATTTGGTACAATAGAGCATATAAAATCAACAAAAGAAATAACTTGAATGAACCCCTTCATTGGGATTAGGAAAATTAAATGCCCCCAAATGAAACAAGAAGAAAAAATGCACATTAGCTCTTTGGTCAGTCATCTATGAGTCCACATTCCTACAAAAAACAGATATAAGTGATGCGAGCCTACAAGGACATGACATGAACTTGTAGTGGACATGGCATGAGCCTACATAATCATGATGTGAGCCTAACCAAAAATGATGTGATGTTGGTGTAGGACGCGACGTGAGCATAGTGGTAATTGCACCTAATATTGCTAAGCAGTTACAGTGCCTTAAAGACTTGTAAGGTTTCACCCCATGTCCAAAATATTTTTTCGTCAAAAAATCTCTACCAATATCAATTTACAAGGAAAATTCTTGTCCTTTCTAATTATGATCACAGAAGGCCTAATTACTTCTTTTAATACTTGCTCACCAACCCTATCATAGGTATGAGGCACCACTTTCCACCAAGAAGTTAAAAATCGTGGGAGCCAAGCTCACTAGACAACTCGTGTGAGATTATTTCATCCAAAATTGCATGAGCATATTGTTGAGATGCCGAGCTTAGCTAGTGCTATGGAAAATTGACGACTTGTCTAGGTGATAGCTTTTGCATTTACATCACTAGCATGGTTGGTTAGACTATGAGTGATATACCACCAGGTGGTTTAGAGGTTGTGTGATAGCCACTTTGGTGTACTAGATTTATGGCATAGTTATAGGGCCATCTCGTGTAGTCAAGTTCACACTAATGGACCAACCTTTTTATGCTATAGTAGGAGAGTACTTTCCCTTATAGTATATACTCTTATCTCTTTATGTTGTGGTTGTACATAAGAGAAGAGAATAGAAGAAAATTCAACCATCCATGTCTCTTGTGTCCTTGTCTACTCTTATGTGTGTGTTTTTACTTATCGAGGCCTAAATGTCATCTTCCCCCTGAGTTCTTCTTATGGTATCAAAGTGTCACTTCATGTGAAAAGCTTAAGAGGCAAGAAGGAAGGGATACACAGGTAAGGGTGATTCCATCTCTTTCCCTCTTTCATTTTGGAGCAACACAATTGGGTAGCTATGAGAGTTAAAGGGAAATAAGAAAGTCATTGTCTCATATGGAGGCATCCTCCTTAGTGAAGGAAGAAGACCCTATTGTGTACGGTTAACTATGTTAACTTAGATTTTACACGCTTTGGGCCCTATATTGGCTCTATAAGCTTTTCATGGGCACTCTATGAAAGTGCCAATTTTGACTGTGTATGCCTTATTTCTGGTCAAAGCAAAGTTGCGACATAAATTTGGTTGTTGGACAGTGTGTGTAAAGAATATTATTTGCAAGTTATTAATAGATGTATGTTTGTGTAAGTGCTCCCAATTTTTGGTCGAAGCAAAGTCGTGACATAAATTTGGTTGTTGGACAATGTAAAGAATATGATTTGCAAGTTATTGGTGGACGTACATGTGTGTAATACTTATAGTATAATAGTTCCATATATGTTTGTGTAACCATTCCATATATAGTTATAGTATAACAGTGTACGGTACCATTGTGTTGAAAATTACAAAGTCTATTTATAAGTACATAAGTATTTTCAAGCACTATTTGGTAAGTTACTATAGGTAATCATGTCTAACAGTCTAATCTAGATTATGTGTAAGAAGATGGACAAGAATAACTTTCAAGCATGGAAGTTGAGGATGATTGATTATGAGCGAGAAGCTTGATCATGATATATTCCAAGCATGGAAGTTCACTATTTGGTAAGTTACAACCTATCCTAGATTATGAGGGAGAAGCTGGATAAGAATAACTTCCAAACATGGAAGCTCAGGATAACCAATTTTCTTATGAGAAAAGGATATTGGGAATTCATTATAGGTGATGAAAAAGAGGTATAGATTGCTAAAGAAAATCTCACCCCTCACAGCAAGTGCAGGTATATAAAGCATGGCATGAAAGAGCCAAAAAGGTGTTGTACATTGTGAGAGACTCTATGATTGTGCATATAGTGGATGCATAAATGTCTTTGGACACCTTGGTGAAGTTATACAATATTTACACTCAATATTTACACTCAAGCTCAAAAGATGCAACTAAAGCAGGAGCTGCATGATGTGACTAGAGGGAAGCTGAGTATAAATGATTACTCGGTGAAGGTTAATAGGCTTACAGATGCCCTTGCTTCTATTTGATCACCATTGATGGTGTGTATGACCTCGAATGGTCTTGGCAAGGAATATAATCAGTTTCAAACCTTGATTAGAGTATGAGAGAACTTTCTAGATTTTTGGCTCTCCTCAGCCTGTGAGGAGATGAATATTGGGAGAGGTTCATCCACAAAAAAATTCACTTCCTCAGTCTTCTGCAATGAGGAGATGAATATTGGGAGAGTCTCATCTATTGGAAATTCATCTTCTTAGCATGATGAGATAAATATTGAGAGAGTTTGATCCATTGGAAATTTATATGAGTAGGCCTTCTACTCAACTACAAGTAGAGGTAGAGATAGATTATCATCTAGAGACCGAGGTGTAGGCCATTTTAAAAATAAAACCATGGTCATCACAACATAAATCTAGAGGCCACTCTAAAGGTAAAGAGGATCCAAAGAGGCTGAGGTGGTTGCAAAGAAATCAAAATGTAAATAGTAGGGAGTGTTATCACTATGGAAAACTAGGGCACATTGTAAAGGACTGTTATAAAAAAGAAAATGATATTAAAAGTGGAAAGTTGTAGCATGGCAACTATGCATCATCAAGTAAATAGGGTGATGAGAGAAGTGATGCAGAGCACATGCTCAGTTCCATGATACAAGATGTATCAAGATCAAGAGACATTTGTATGCAGATTTTGGTACCTCTAACCAAATGAATAGTCATGGTGAGTGGTTTAGAGCTATGTGCAAAAAATGAAAAAACTAGGGTATGTGGAAACATGTGATAATAGTGCGTACTCCATTGCACATATTAGTAAAGTGCCATTGTCTACAAAGGATGGAAAAAGGAAGTACTTGGGAGATTTCCTTCATGTTACTAATATTATGAAAACTTGGTTTCTATTTGATATATGGTTAATCAGGGTGTACAAGTGAGGTTCAATCCTCAAGGGTGTTTTTTAGAAGACTTGAAAAATGAGTACTCCTTGGTGGTAAAGGGTAACAAAAATGGCAAGATGTTTTCTTTGGTTGTAAACATGCCTGAGGTGAAGGTAGCCATGTTTACGCACGGGACATGTGTCATTATAGATACTGACATATGGCATAAGAGCATAGATCATGCAAATATACAATGGCTAAAGTCTATCTAGGCTTAAAATATTATTACATGTTTACCAAAGTTTAAGGCTGATGGTATACATAAAGTATGTGGGTGGCTGCAAGATGAGGGTACTCACTTTTGTTCACTCTCTCTAAAATTGGGACATCGACGCATCTCGGATGGAGTACCTCAATCGTGATATTGCCATCAATTAAAACACGACACCTGTCTCCCAAGCCTAAAGCGACATATCTCGAACGAGATACCAACTAATGCCACGCTAGCAAGTCTGGGTTTCAAGTCACCAGTACAGGTCACCGCCACCACACTATCTCGATCGAGATATTCATGCCACTCGGATCCACATCAATGCCATGGTGGATCTCCCTTGACATCCCGCTCAAATGTACATTCAGCATATTTAATCAGCCCATCTCCATCGTCCACATATCTCGAACGAGATATTGAAATATAATCTCGACGATTGAAATTTCTCATTCGAGGTATAGAGATGCAATCTCATCCGTCCACATATCTCGTTCAAGGTATAGAGATGAAATCAAGACCGTTTCAAAACGTCGAGGTACATCTACAAAATCCGACCCGTCCAATCGCGCACATTCGAAAATGCGATCCCAGCCGTTTAAATATCTCAATCGGGGTATCAAATGAATCTCGACCGTCAAACATACCTCGATCGTGGTTATGACTTAAAATCTAAGCCTTCCATGTACCTCGAATGAGATACTGAATTTAAATCTGTAAGATTCCTCCTTAGCCTGAATAATGAATAAGTCTCTACTTCAATCCCCTGTAATCATTCCCTATTTTTGAATACAAGAAAATATTATTTTTCCTTGTTTTTACCTAGTGAGATGAAAATTTCTAGAGAGTGGTAATTCAATATTGAGATATTTTTAGATATATAAGTTCTACAAATATCAAAAATATGTTTCCCTGAAACAGAAAATCAAAATAAAATTTTCAAGGTGCAATTGGAATTAATTAAAAATGATTTAAAAGACCTTAGCCAAAGGGTCAAGATTTTTTGAAATTTTTAGATTATGGTCCAATTAAGGTTCCTATGGACCAATAAGATTAATCCAAGTGTTAGGATGAGATAAATCCAATGAATAAAAGAAAATACCAAAAAATGAGTAAATGCCCACATAAGATGAAGAGTTGACTGAGTACAAGATTTATTAGTTAAAAATGATGAAATATTACTAAAACAATAAGATATTTTGAAGTAATCATACCATTTTGACACCTTGGTAAGGAAAGGGTGAGCCTTCAAGGAGGCACCTATTTCACACATGTGAAGGAGTTTTAAACTCAAAAATATTAAGATATTTTTACCTCTTCTCTCTCCTGGATCAAACCAAATAAAAAAGGGAGCCAAACTGATCCAAATCTTGTCCAAACTGAAGCTGGAAAATTTTAGAACTTAGTTGGACTCAGTTAGTGGCCTCCCTCACCTATAAATAGACCCTCATTCTTTTTATTATCATCTGTGAACTAGACCATGCCAGTATTACTCTAAAATAAGCATATTTCTATTATCCTCTAAAAATCCTCTACAATTTGGAGAGATTGGAGCTTCTCTCTCTCTCTCTTCAACCTTCTTGGAGTCTTCTTCAACATACTAAACCAATTGATTGGTTGGGGGCCTCTCCTAAGACTAAAGAATCAAGCAAAATAGGAGGTAAAGTGTGACTTTATGATTTTTTTTCTTAATCTCTAAATTGTTTTCACTTCTCAACCCCTCTCAAGCTTGAGAAGTATTCAATTGAATGATTCTTCAATGCAAATGAAGCTCTCTAATGAATTTTAGTGATTAAACACATAAGGTTTACATTTATACTTAAATTAGAATAAATTTTTAAAGCATATCTCTCTCTCCCCCAAAGAATGGTCATTCCTATGACCAATTCTATATTCAAATGATGCTTCTCATGGAGCAATTCTTAATTCTAAAAGTAAACTCTATGCTTGTCAAATTAGAAGCCAAAGAAGTGGTTTTTAATGCTTTTATATTACTTAAATTATGATAAACTTAGGAATCAAGGCCATAATTGGATATTGATCCAAATGATAGTTATTCTATCATATTGTATTACTAAACCATATGCTTTTCAAAATTATTGAGAATTATCAGTAATAGCAGCAGAGATATGGCAAAATTTTTGGAAAATTAACACATAAATCATTTTCATACATAATATGAAAAGAGGACTTCCTACCATATTCTAGGATTAGTCATCCTAGGTTAATTGAATAATTCTCATCATAACCATGGAAAATTTGATTTTTAATGCTTATGCATAAATAGTTAATTAAGGAAAAAGAGAAATTTCTAGTATTTTATTTTTTATGATAAAAGTGAAATTCCCATGATAATGGAAGTCCATGTATTCCAATGGAGAAAGAGAAAAATTGGAATACCAAAATAATGGATATTTTATTAAAGAAGAGTTTTAGTTAAACTTAGTTTTATGCATAAATTAATTTAAATGATGAAAGAAGAATTTCCACCGTATTTGGAATTCAATCATTTAAATGAGAAAAGTGGAATTTCTAGTATAATGGAATTAATGGAGATTTTTATTTAATTTTTAAGATAAAATTTAGTTAAATTTAATTTTTATGCATAAGTAAATTTAAATGATGAAAGAGGAATTCCCATCATATTTGGAATTCAATCATTTAAAAGAGAAAAGTGGAATTTCTAGCATAATGGAATTAATGGATATTTTTATGTAATTTTTAAGAGAAATTTTAGTTAAAATTATTTTATGCATGTATAAATTTAAATGATGAAAGAGGAATTCCCAGCATATTTGGAATTCAATCATTTAAATGGAAAAAAGAAGAATTCTTGGTATAATTGGAATATTGAATATTTTTATTAAAGAAAAGAGAAATTTTAGATAAATTTATTTGATGATAAAAGAAGAATTCCCATGAAATTTAGATTTCAAGTAATTAAATGTAAAAAAGAGGAATTCCTATGATAATTGAGATACAAGAAATTAAATGGGAAAAAGAGAAATTTTTAGTATAATTCAATTTATGAATATTTATCAAAAGTAGAAATATGGGTAGAATTGATTTTTGTAAATCCCTTGAATTCTTTTGTTCAAAAGAGGAATATTGAATATAATTTAGTTGAAAATTTGAGAAAGAATATGGAAATAGTCATCGAGAAAAAGAACCTTTATCTAGGCCAAGCAATTGGTAAAACTTTAGAAAAAGTCCCATTATCGGTATCGAAGTAGAAAAAGCTACTAAATGGTGATAGGATGTGAATGGTGATAAGATGTAAATGGGATGTGATACGATGTGGTGTAATGAAAATGAATGTGGATGAGATGTGAAGTAAATGGATGTGGATGTGAATGATGAGATGAGAATGAGATGAGAGGATATGTGAAAGGATGAGATGGGATGTAAATGGATGTGGATGTGTATGTGAAAGGATGAGATGGGATGTAAATGGATGTGGATGTGTATGTGAAATAATGTGATGTAAATGGATGTGGATGTGTATGAGAAAGAATGGATGTGGATGTGTATGTGAAAGAATGAATGTGGATGTGTATGTGAAAGAATGTGGTGTAATGTAAAGAGATGTGGATCTGAATGTAGATGTGGATGTGGATGTGGATGAGATGTGATATCATGTAAAGAGATGTGATGTGATGTGAATATATATGGATGTGAAGTGATAGATGTGAATGCATGGATAGATGTGGATAGTCGTACATGTGAATTGTGTATGAAGAATGAGATGGGATATGTATGAATGAGATATGATGTAGATGTGATGTAATAGAATGTATGTGATGGAATGGGGATACAATGAATGTGATGAATGTGAATGGACGATATGTAATGTGAATGAATGAGATGTGATGTGAATGGGATAGATATGAATGGATGAGATGTGATGTGAATGGATGTGATGTGATGTGATCTGAATCGGGATAGATGTGAATGGATGAGATTTGGTGTGAATGGATGAGATTTGATGTGAAATAGATGTGATGTGATGTGATGTGGATCAGGGTAGATATGAATAGATGAGATGTGAATGAATGTGATGTGACGAGATGTGGATATGGGTAGATGCGAGTGGATGAGATGTGATGAGGATAAATGAGGAAAGATGTGATGAGATGAAAAATGATGTGATTGGATGAGAATGGGAATACATATGAGTTGGACGTGGATTAAATAATGTGGACTGATGTGGAACAATGTGAAAAGACAAGAGTTCATTATAGGAACAATGTGAAAAGACGAGAGTTCATTATAGGAACTGTATTTATGACCTGTTTTTAAATGACTGTTTTATGTCAATAATACTGGGGAAGCATTTTGACCATCTTTGTGAATGAGGTCACGGAGACCTAACTGATAAAGTTACAACAGCTGACGGAGAGTCAACAGAGGACGTCTCTCATAGCAAGGTCGGCCGAGGTCTTGACCAGCCTTGGCTCGATTTTAATGGTGAGCTTTCGATAACGTGGATGAGGGACCAAGGAAGCGGCCTATGAGTGAAGCGCTAGGTGACTTGCGAAGGATCCTAGAGGGTGCTGACCATACGGTGCTCTGAGTCGCCCGAAGATACCCATACGTGCGTTGAGGAAGATATTGGAACAAGGAGTAAGAGTTGTTTTTTGAATTCGGGCATGGATCTGGTTGATTGACCTTGCTGGTCCTCAACGGATGAGTCCATGGCTCTTTTATATGGATCTGTTGGTTGATCTTGCTGATCTTCAACGGAGAGTCCATCTGGATTCTTATAAGTAAATATATTTTCGGGTACTATGAGAGCTAGGAACTATCGAAAAGGCCCCTGAGTGGACAGGTAGTGAGCGTTCTAGTTACCAATGATGCCATAGGTACACCGATGAAGGAATGATTGGAAATAAGAATTCAACCGGATATTTTGGAGGATTATGATCAGTGATACTATGGTTTCATTAAGGATTGTTTTAAGTCAGCTGAATCTGTGAAATAGGCAATTTCATATTGGGTGTGTAAGTGGTGTGACTATCTTGAAGTTTGCATGAAACGCCGACTAGGGGGCCTGGGAACTCTTTTCCCTCTGGTGGTACCCGAGACAAAACCTAACCAAATTCCTAATTGGATCCCATCACTATAGTGGTTGGGCGATTGGCTAACCCATGGGACTGGATGGGGTTAGGCTTGACTAATGGATCCCTAAAATGAGACTCAATTCTGTTATAGTACGATAGATGAAGTAAATCTCGGATAGAAATTGTTCTATGGAAAAGAATCAACGGCTGTGCCTCTCAATGAGAAAAAAAGCGTTGGTCTCTCTATGATCCAAGTGCAAGTCTTTTCCTTGATTTGACCATGGGACTTATGGGTTCGGTCGGATCAGTTCAGTTAGTTAAGGCTCTTGACTATGTTAGAGTAAAAATATCTTGGAGGAATTGCCCGTGCTTTCTGCGGGTTCGGTTTTGGAAGAACCGAGGGATTAGTCTCTTTTTCGGATATCTATGGTGGGCGAGGCCCTGAGTGAGGGACCATGCCGCATGTAAGAAGTGCTACTTCCGCTGCTAGCACTTCCAAATTTGTGGCGCCATCGATCCTTCACCAACCCTAAAATTAAGTGCGTATCTTGGCCGTTTGTCTCACTAACCCTAAAATCCGGAGCGTACATCTTGCAAACCCTAAAGTGCATGATACCACCGAACCTCGTTCAAGGTTATAAAACCAGAAAAAAAAATTTGCCTCATTCACAAGTCATTTTCACTCTCCTTGCTCTCTTGATTTGGGTTAGCATTAGTGGGTCCATTAGCATTGTTTTATAGCGCTACTTAGCACTTTCACATTGGATCTTTCACATTGGACCTTACACATTGCCCGTTTGTGTTAGGCTTAGGTTTTAGCATGGATTCACGCGAGGAGGGCCACGAGGAGAGCCGCTCGTCTATTGTGGGCCTCATCTCGTCACACAAAGATAGACCGCGAGTTAGCGGCTATCCCTAGGAGTACTAGAGAGACACCATCTCCATTACATATCATGGCAAACTTGGAGGCGATGCTATCATCCCTTCGCACCTTCGCGATATTGTTTATGTAGATGAGTGGATAGCCCACCATCGCACTGCTCCTGTGTCACATGGCCTGACATATCGTTGGTCCGATTAGGGATGGAGCCTACTTAGATCTTTTCCTCGATAGCCGTGGGATGAGGCCTGAAGGGCGAGTGTTCGCATCCTTGTATGCTGGCACATATCTATAGTCGATATGTTTCCGCATATGGGAAGATGCCAAACAATCGCCCAGATTCCCATATACTTTGCAAAGCAATTATATGTGGAGTTTGTCTTAGAGGAGGAGGTGCATTACACTAGCCATCGACCTGGTGGTGGTGCTCGCCGTGGTGCTGGCCAAGGCCGTCTCTAGGACCAGGGTAGGCCGCCTCCACCACCTCTTCATGTAGCTCCTACAATTCTAGCGTTTGTGCCTATGTCGGACAATTGAGGCTCTTGGCACCCAGGTTGGCATCGATGTACAGAGTACCACATGCAGAGCATCCAGCACGTGGTGTGCTTGTTCTCACGATCAATATCAATGATAGATGTCGAGGTATTTACACATTTATTACGTCTTAAGTTTTTTTAGTCATTTATTTACATGTTTATATGTACTTTTCTATATTTTTACATGAGAAACATGGTTAATTGTGTCACGTATGGTCCCACACCTACCACTGAGAAACTCACTCAGGAGTTGGTAGAGGTGAGAGCAGAGATTGACCGCCTTAGAGCTGCATTGCGGATGGCAGAGGTAGCTACTCCGCAGAGACATGGCATGCAAGAGGGTTTGACATCCAGCAAGTAGGTTTCTCTTCTACGTAAAAGAGTTATAATTAAGGTCCTAAGTTATAAATTTCTACAAAAGAGAGTGGATGAAATTATGAGGACTACGAGGCAACTCTCTAGGCCCACTCAGAGAACGAAACACATCATAAAAAAGTTTGAACTCAACATGATAGCAACAATAACATGTGTTATGCTGACGTGAGTACCTCACAAACCAAGGCTTACACCCCTCAAATGACCTTTGTCCAATTTTAAGCTCTGGATACGATGCCACAAACTGAGAGTACAACTCTGTTTGGGTCATTTCAAGAAAGCAAGCACCGTGCTCAATGAACACTCGTCTTGTCACTCTCTTGCAAAGCTTTCTTATAAACTAGCAAGGCACGACAATTCTCCTCTCCCCAAAAACTATCTATCAAGGCTCTAGTGGTTTCATCTAGTAGGCAATCATGCCTAGCTACATGACCACTACTCGCCTACAAAGCACCAACCTCATTGGCATCTAAACTTTGCTGTCTACTAATAGACCCAACTCTAAGTGCGTGTGGTGCTATGGAAAGGATAAGAGATGTGGCACTCACCTTACCCTTCATTTGGGAGCTACTTATGGCTGCCCCACAATAGCCCATCGAGCAGCCAATAGTTCCTCTTCTTGTTAACTGTGTAGGAACGTCAAACACTTTGTAGCACTGCCATGCCAGCTCTCCTCTCTCTTCGACCTCCAATGTCAAAAAGTACCCTGCAGCAGTTGACCATGTTAGGCAGATCGATCAAAGCATCAAGTATGCATTCCTGTGATGAAGGCGTAAGGTCTTTGAAATAGGAATAGAAGATTGCATGGGCACGACGATGCACCCTTGACTTTGATAGTTCTTTCCTATCCACACTATGGGCAAGATGGACCTTGATTTGACTGATAGGAAGGGGTTGGTCTTTGCACTCTCGGTCCTTGACTTCCCTGTCCCCTTGACATGGCAGGAGTCGGGCAGTCTTTCAGTTGGTGACCAAAACACCGGTTCTCACTTCTGAGCTCATCCCTTTGAATCCTTGAAATAGGTGGGGCTCTTGAGAAAGTGTTCCGGGGGAAGGGTCTTCCTTCACTTCTGAATCTTCCTGCATCCTGATTTTGAATTGGGCCTTGCTGTCTCTTTGGGGGAGGAAAGTTTGAAGTACTTCTCGGGGTTTGGAATCTTTTAAAGTTAGAGGGTGCAGGCTTTGGTGGGACCTTAACAACAAAGGCTTTAGCAAAGTCCTTTGCCATTCTTACTGCTTCGGCCATTGAGACAGGTTTGGCATTCTTCACTAAGGTGTCTAGTGGCTCATTCATTCCTCGAATGAATCTGGCCATTAGCTGCTCTTCATCCAATTGAGGAGAATATTTAAGGAGAAGGGCAAAAGCTTGATGGTACTCTTCAATTGTCCGGCTGTCCTGCTTTAATTCCAAGAATTCATTCATTTTTGTTTCAAAAGGAAGTCCGAAGGACAAAACCTCTTTCTGAGGTAAGCTTTAAGATCGGTCCAGGTCTGGGTATCTCGGTCAAGACGGTTAGTCTTGCAGTGATTCCTCCAAGCGACCCTGGCCATTTCCAAACAATCTTTAACCTGGCGAGAGCCATCTTGCTTCTCTCATTGTAGCCAGTTACATCAAAGTATTCCTCCATTGCCTCAATCCACTTTTCCACTACTTCACCTAGCTGCTCCCCTTCACCCTTGAAGGGACTAGGTTGGGATCTGTGCAGGGTTTTTCAAACATCCGGATCTAACTCTTCGTTCATCGCTTAGAGGACCCGGTTGCCTTGCATGGGCTGCACGCCTCATGATTCTAACAAAACAAGATTTTGGTCAACTTAACTTTGACAACAGATTTATGATTATTTAATTTTTATAATTTATTCTTTAAACAGATAATTATTTCATCATACTTCATGAAACAAGATTAACCATATTCACAATCATGAAAAACAATTTGGAATTTTTTTACAAAACATCATTTATTATCAAAAGTTTTTGATATATACATAGAGCATCACGGCTCCCAAAAATCCCTGCCTCAATCGTATTTGCATAAAGAAGCGAAACTGCAAAGGAGACATACCATGGTACACACGATTCATTACAGAAAGAGGTGTTGTAATTATATCTCTAGGGATAAAGCGGCTAAGAAGTCTAAAAACTTGGCATGAAGTTCTGAAGTTCTTGGGTGAATGATCAAAGAGTTGTACATGCTGAACAAGTCCTAGCCTTATCATAATCATGCTAAGGAATATTTTTCCTGAGCCTCTGACGGTGACTAGTACTGACATTAATACATCATCCTCCACAGAACCACATATACCGACGTCACTCAAGAGGATCAGGAAAGTAAAGACTCTCAAAATGACGTGCAAGTCTCACTCTGCTTAGTCGGGTGGTAGCAGAGTTGATGAGGTGGTCGAATGCAAAGGCTATCATATCCTGACTCTACGAGAGTTCAGGAATGCCAGATAGATTCGGTGTATCCATCAATAAATTTCCAATTCAATTTATGAGTTTTCAATTTTTGGAGTTCATTCAACATAATATAAACAAGTGAAAACATTATTTCCCAGATTTACTTTAAAATTTTTAAGCAATTTCTGTTGTTGTTACGTAAATTTACCAACAGCGCTCTGATACCAACTCTGTGAGATCCCACTGCCCCCTCTGCGCTTTAATTCTCGGATGGTAGTAGCGGAAGTAGCTTCCTCTTGCGCGGGGCAGGGGTTTCTCACTCGGGGCCTCGCCCTCGAATGTCCGGGCACGAGACTAAGCTAGTGGTCATTCCGAAAACCGAAACCAGGAAAATTTCCCATGCTCGGAAAGCGGGGACAATTCCACCAATTTGAATTTCTTAATGAATTTTTCTAACGAAGTCAAGACTGATCTAACCTTCATCTAAATAAACCATATAGAAAGGAAACTATAACATACTTAACTTGAAGGAATCAACGCTTTTTTACCTAATTGAATTAGGCTAGGCACAGCCGTTGATCTATCTTCAGGTTATTATTTAACTATTCGAGTTCTAAGAATAATCTTATTAATCAATTTTATTATTAAAACTCTACTGATTATTCCAGCCTAACCCCATCCGGCCCATGGGTTAGCCACCACCAACCACTGGAATAGTAGAACCAAACAAGTACTCACCCACCCATAATTGAAAGCCTTTCTTAAAACTTTTGCTTTAGAATACAGATACTCACATACTCCTCTTTAAACTTTAATTTATAAAACAATCCATTGACAAACAATGACTAGGTACAGATGTCACAACTCAAAATTTCCATTCAATCCTTGTTTCTCACAAAACAATATCACTCTGGACTCTCCATTGAGACCAGCAGGTCAACAACAAGATCCAGTAAGATTACAATAAGTTTCTTGTCATCTCATATATCTTCCACGACATAGGCATGGGTGTCCTCGGCACTGCGAGCCCGTGCATCGCCTGGTCAGAACCCTCCAGGATCCTCCTTAGGTGTCCTGGCACTTCACTCAGGGACCGCTTCGTCAGCCCTCGCCCATCGTACCGGAAGCGCACCATTTTAACCATACCGAGGCTGGTCAAGACCTGGGCAGGCTTTGTCACGTGAGCCGTCCTTTGAACACTCCCCGCCGCCAGCTGTTGTTGCAACCGAACTTCCCTTAGAACACACATATACCAAATGCTCCCTCCAGCATTCTGGTATAAGATAGTCCTTTAAGAAAACAGGGTTTCTATGCAAGTTTTCAATTTTGATTTTCTTTTTAATACAACGAGTATATCTTAATTCCCTATCCCAAGACTTCTAGATCACAGGTCTAGATTCCCAAGCAGAATTCCTCGAATTCTGAATTCTTGATCCTCAGATCAAAATCAAAGGTCTCAACTTAGTTTCAAATTCGGTGGGTGATTTGAGTGTAGATTACTGAACTAGTCACATCGTCATTTCTTGAACTAACGAAGGAGTTACGTCTTGGTCATAGTCTGATTTAGGGTTTGGGTCTGGAAAGGTTCTCCCTGAACTATCTTTCTCGAAGGTAATAATTCAATTACTACTTTACTGAATTCAAAACTAAACACGAATTCTTATGAGGAATAAATTAGTCATTTATCTAAAATTCCGACTTCAATAGTTTTTCTGAATTTTCTCATTACCATCCTAGAGAATAGAAATTGGTATAATTTTCCTTCACTGAGTATTTACTTATTCATTTTTCCAATATTCATGGGATTTGAACATAGGATTAAAGTGAACTCTTATTTTTATAAAAAAATTCTTTTATGCATCATTTTATGCATAAAAATCAATATTGATGGTGAAAGCAACATTTTTGTAATTAAAAAAAAATTATACATCATTTTATGCATAAAAATAAATATTAGTGAAAGTAACACTTTTACAATAAAAAATTTTCTTTTATGCATAAAAATCAATATTAGTGAAAGTAACAATTTTACAATAAAAAATTTTCTTTTATGCATAAAAATCCATTTTAATGAAAGTAACACTTTTATAATAAAAATATTTATTTATGCATCTATCTATGCATAAAAATCCATTTTGATGAAAGTAACACTTTTATAACAAAAAAAATATTCTTTTATGCATCTATTTATGCATAAAATCCATATTGATGAAAGTAACACTTTTATAATAAAAAAATATTCTTTTATGCATCTATTTATGCATAAAATCCATTTTGATGAAAGTAACACTTTTATAATTAAAAATATATTCTTTTATGCATCTAATTATGCATAAAATCCATTTTAATGAAAGTAACACTTTTATAATTAAAAAAATATTCTTTTTTGTATCTATTTATGCATAAATTCTATTTTAATGAAAGTAACACTTTTATAATAAAAAAATATTCTTATATGCATCTATTTATACATAAAATCTATTTTAATGAAAGTAACACTTTTATAATTAAAAAAATATAATCAATAAGCATCTTTCTATGCATACAATTTAATTCTATTGAAAATCACTGTTTTATAATAAAAAAATAATCAATATGCATCTTTCTATGCATAGAATTTAATTCTATTAAAAATCACTCTTTTATAATAAAAAATAATCAATATGCATCTTTCTATGCATAGAATTTAATTGTATTAAAAATTACTCTTTTATAATAAAAAAATAATCAATGTGCATCTTTCTATGCATAGAATTTATTTCTATTAAAAATCACTCTTTTTTTAATAAAAAAATAATCAATATGCATCTTTCTATGCATAGAACTCAATTCTATTGAAAATCACTCTTTTATAATGAAAAAAATAATCAATATACAACTTTCTATGCATGAATGAAAATGACACTTTTAGAATACACAAACGATGGGGATTACTCTTTTTGATTAATAAAAGATGAAATTTATTTCACAAATTTTTAGAAGATTTTGCCATAACCTCCTTTGTATGGCTGACCATTTTTTAATTTTCTAACCTGAATTATCCCCAATTGGTTTCAAGCATTCTAAACTAATCAATTTTCACTTTTAAGAGAGAAACAATATGAAAAGTTTAATTCCAACAATTAGATCACTTAACTAGGATAAAGAAGGGCTGATTTTAAGAATGAGAGAGGGGGAAAGTCTTTCCAAGAAGACATAGCATCTGTTTATCATTTTAAGATAGCAAACAATTTAGAAAACCATTAAAAGAATAAGAAAAAGTAAGATTTCTTACTTACATGAAATTTTGGAAGCTTTCCTTTGGCTTGATGGTTTGAGGGATCTACTCTTGTTTGCAACAAGAGTGGCCACCAATTCTTTAGAAGAGGGAATGGTCAAAAACTAGTGAATTATTAAGAAATTCACAGTTCTTGGCTCTTGGAAGGAGTAGAGTACAGTGCATAAAACACTATTAAGCTTCAACAAAGGGAGAGGCTTCTAATTTAAGGGAAAAAGTGAGCTTCTAACCAAGCAAACTGACTCTAGAATTTTCCAGATTAGTTTGGTCAATTTTTGACCATTTTTAGGTCAGTTTAGCTTACTTTTTGAATTAGGAGAGAGGAGAGATGAAATATCTCAATTTAGGTCAGTTTAGCTTACTTTTTGAATTAGGAGAGAGGAGAGATGAAATATCTCAATTTTTGATAATTTTAAACTCCACCACACATGTGAAGTAGGCGCCTCCTTCATGAGGGGGGAATTCCCATTGTGAGGTGTCAAAAATCCATCTTTTTTGGTCCTTAGTCCACTCTTCATCTTATGTGAGTATTTACTCATTTTTGGGAGGATTTTCTTTATTTCTTCTGTTTATCTTCTCCACACATTTGGATGAATCTGATTGGCCCTTCAAAACCTTAATTTAAATTTTTTTGAAAATATGGACCCCTAGGATAAGGCCTCTTGAACAGATTAAACTTGATTTCTAATGCACCTTCTGAAAATCTTTTTGAACTTTTGTTTCGGGGGAACTTATTTTAATAAGAAGAGATAAATATTCAAAATCTGAATAACCTCTCTCTAGAATATTTTCTCTCTCTAGGCCAAAACAGGTAGAAACAAGATCTTTTATATTTCCGAAGAGGGATTTGACTACACGGGAAGATGCTGGACATCTTGAGAGGCTGGGGAGTAATCTTACAAGAAAGGACAAATCTATGTAGCAATAGAGAATCAGGGGAATCACCATCAATTCGCAGTCCTCCAGACACTCGAGCAGAGTACCAGGGTAAGCGATTCAAGCTTTTGATTGATTCAGGCAGTACTCATTCTTTTATTTCCCCAGGATGTCTGCGTAAATTAGTCCTAAATCAAAAATCAGGGAAACCTATGCAAGTAGAATTAGCCAGTGGGAATATTCTTTTCACTCACCTTGAGACTGACCTTATTCAGTTTAGCCTAGATGGGAACGTAACAGAGTGCCAGTTCAGAGTCCTACCCTTGGGAATATATGATGGAATCCTTGGAATGGATTGGCTCCAAAAGAAGCAGGCTAACATTCATTGTCACAAAGAAACCATCTCTTTCCTTGACCTTCACGAGAGTAAAGTTCAAGGAATTGGAATTTTCAGATCCCCAGTGCTACAATTAGTCAAGGGTTCCAAATTATTAAAAGGGCTCAGAAAGAGGCAAGTTGTGTATGTCGTTAAAATGAATCTAGTAGACATAAAATGCAAGGCTAAAGGACCACAGTGGTTAAGTGAGTATGCAGATGTGTTTCCTGAAGAGATGACTAAGATGCCTCCATCTCGTAAAGTAGATCATGAGATCGAATTAACCCCCGAAGCTCAGCCAGTAGCCCAGCGTGCATACAAAATGCCAGTCCCAGAAGCCATAGAACTTAAGGAACAGTACAACTGTTAGAACAGGGATTCGTCAGGCCCAGTGTCTCACCTTGGGGTGTGCCCGTTCTCTTCAAAAGAAGAAAGATGGAACGTTAAGACTTTGTATTGACTACAGAGGACTGAATCAATTAACAATTAAGAATAAGTATCCTATTCCTAGGATTGATGAACTTCTGGATCGATTAAGTTGGACCCAAATGTTCACAAAGATAGATCTCAAATCCGAGTACTACCACATCAGAAACAAAGAGCAGGACATCCCAAAGACAGCATTCAATACTCGCTATGGGCATTATGAGTTCACAGTCATGCCGTTTGGATTGACTAATGCCCCAGCGACATTCAATCATCTTATGCAAGATATTCTTAGAGAATACTTGGATGATTTTGTTCTTGTCTTCTTTGATGATATCTTGGTATACTCAAAGAATGTTGCAGACCATGAAGATCATGTGGACAAGGTCCTGGAAATCCTAAGGAAACACCAACTCTTTGCAAATAAGAGCAAATGTTCTTTCTCTATTGACCAGGTGGAATACTTGGGATTCATAGTGTTGTCAAAGGATGGGATTTCTCCTAACCCCGCAAAGATCCAAGTCGTAGAATGGCCAGAACAGAGGATTCCTAGGGTTAATTGGATGGTATAGGATCTTTATACCTAGGTATGCTCAGATTGCATCCCCCTTAACTAACTTTCTCAAGAAGAGTACACTTTTTCAGTGGACTCCAATGTGTCAGAGTGCCTTTGACAAGCTAAAGACAGCCTTAGTAACCAACCTTGTCCTTTAATTGCTAGATTTTACCAAACCCTTTGAGGTAGTTTTACTGATGCTAGTGGGTTTGCCTTAGGTGGTGCTCTGATGCAGGAAGGTCATGCAGTGGCCTATGAATCCAAAAAACTCAGAACACATGAGAGGAATTATGTCGTCCATGACTTGGAGTTACTCTCTGTAGTGTATGCTCTGAACTTGTGGAGACAGGCCAGAGTTTTCCTTAAGGAGATCTTCAAATTGCATAGTTTACCCAGGAGGATAGTAAGTGACAGAGATCCTAAATTCACATCAAAATTTTGGACTGCATTCTTTGAAGCAGTAGGAACTTTCTTGGATCTCAGCACAGCCTATCACTCCGAAATTGATGGCCAAACAGAAAGGATGAATCAGGTAATAGAAGATATCCTTCGGTCATGCTGCGAGCGACAGGGAACCCAAGAGGTGGTTAAGTTATCTATATTTGGTCGAATTTGCTTGCAATGCTTCTTATCATCGTAGCATTGGGATGAGTCCTTTCAAAGCTTTGTATGGACAAGATTGCCTTACACCGTTGACTTGGTTTGACCCATTGATCACAGTCGAAATGTCCAGGCAAATACTTGATGACATGGACCAGCAGATGCAATCAATCCGTAAAGATATAAAGGCAGCCCAGGACAGACAAAAGCATTATGTAGATAAAAAGAGATCAGAGAGTTGGCGAAGGATTAGCCCCACTTTGCGAGATGAGGACATCTCACGTTCTTCAAGTGGGAGAGGATGTAAGATTCCTCCTCAGTCTAACTAACAAATAAGCCTCTACTTCAATCCCTTGTAATCATTCTATGTTTTTCAGGGATTTCATTAACATCTTCACAATTTCGTGATCACGTTAACAAAACCTATTGTTAACATATTAAAACTTGTGATCACATTGTATATTCACGGGCATTTTTGATGACCTGCAAAAACCTTCTCTGCCAATAATCCCGCCGGGTAAATGTCCATTTCCCGGCGGGCCCGCCGGGAAAACCCATTTTCTCGATGGAAAAAATTAAAAAATAAAAAAAAATAAAAAAATAAAAAAAATAAAAAAAATCATGTTCACAGTCATTCTTACCATTTTTGGGCCTTTTGGACTCATTTATGATGTCAAAAGTTCAAAATTCTTGGCACAAAAAAAGTTTTGTATAATTTGCTGGCCTTAAGTTCAATTGACACACCAATTAAATCTAACTATACTTACATCAATTGACTCAATTGTCGATGACATCATTGCACTCAATTGAGCCCAATTGGACTCAATTACACTTGATTTACACTCAATTGATATTAATTGGGTGTGAATTGATGTCAATTGTGCCTAATTCGATGTAATTGAGCCCAATTTACACCCAATTTGCATAAATTGGGTGTAAACTAAGTATCAATTGAGTCGAATTGGACTCAATTGACAATAATTGGATGTTAATTGATATTAATTAAGCCCAATTGACTTCAATTGGGTAAATTTATTACAATTAATGTCAATTAAGCTCAATTGAGCTCAGTTGACATCAATTGGGTGTCAATTGATATCAATTGAGCTCAATTGGGCTCAATTGCAGCTCAATTGCACTCAATTGTGTGTCAATTGATGTCAATTGAGCCTAATATAATACAATTGAGCTCAATTCACACCCAATTGGATGTAAATTGAGCATCAATTGAGCCGAATTAGACTCAATTGACAGTAATTGGGTGTTAATTGATATCAATTAATATCCAATTAACATAATTAAAGTCAATTAAGTCTAATTGACTTCAATTAGATAATTTGGGTGTTAATTGAGCTCAATTGGACATAAATGACATCAATTGGGTGTCAATTAACATCAATTGAACCTTATTGACATCAATTGGGTGCCAATTAACATCAATTGGACTCAATTGACATCAGTTGGGTTTCAATTGAGCCAAATTGGATGCAACTGACATCAATTGGGTGTCAATTGATTACAACTGAGCTGAATTGGGCTCAATTGCACTCAATTGATATTAATTGGGTGTCAATTAAACCTAATTCCATGCAATTGAGCTCAATTGACATCAATTCACATCAATTGCACTCAATTGATATTAATTGGGTGTCAATTGATGTCAATTGAGCCTAATTCGATGCAATTGAGCTCAATTCACATCAGTTCACATCAATTGGGTGTCAATTGATAGCAATTGAGTAAAATTGAGTCTAATTGGGTGTCAATTGAGTCAAATTGAGTCTAATTGGGTGTCAATTGATATCAATTGAGCCAAATTGAGTCTAATTGAGCCCAATTAGACTTAATTAAGCCAAATTGAGTCTAATTGGGTGTCAATGGAGCCTAATTGATATCAATTGGGTGTCAATTGATGTCAATTGAGCCCAATTGAAGCTAATTGTGTATCAATTGACACACAATTGATGTCAATTGGGCTCAATTGACATCAATTGGATTCAATTGACACAAAATTGATGTCACATGGGCTCAATTGACATCAATTAACACCTAATTGATGTCAATTGATATCAATTGGATGTCAATTGATTATAATTGATGCTAAATTGAATGTACCCAATTGATATCAATTGAGTCCAATTGACATCAATTAAGTCTAATTGGGTATTAATTGATCAATTAGGCTCAATTGATATCAATTGACACCCAATTGGACTCAATTGACATCAATTGGACTCAATAGGGTGTTAACTGATGTTAATTGAGCCCAATTGACATCAATTGGGTGTTACTTGAGCTCAATTGGACATAATTAACAACAATTGGATATGAATTGAACTCAATTGACATCAATTAGGTATCAATTGAGCTTAATTACATCCAATTGAACTCAATTGACATCAATTGAGCAAATTTGCATCCAATTGAATTTAATTGACATCAATTAAGCCTAATTGCATCCAATTTAACCCAATTGGACTCAATTGACATCAGTTAGGTGTCAATTGAGCCTAATTGTATCTATTTAGACTTAATTGACATCAATTGGGTGTCAATTAAACCCAATTGGAGTCAATTGATATCAATTGGGTGTTTATTGATGTTAATTGAGTTTAATTGACATCAATTGGGTGTTTATTGATGTCAATCGAGTCCAATTAGATGCAATTGGACTCAATTGGGTGTGAATTAGACTCAATTAATATCAATTGGGCTCAATTGATATCAATTAGGTGTGAATTGATGTCAATTGAGCCCAATTTGATGCAATTGATATCACTTGGGTGTCAATTAGACTCAATTGGCACCCAATTGATGTCAATTGAGTCTGAGTGGATGTCAATTGATATCAATTGAGCCCAATTGATCAATTGACACCCAATTAGACTTAATTGATATCAATTTGACTCAATTAGGTATTAATTGATATCAATTGGACTCAATTGGATGCTAATTGATATTAATTGAGCTCAATTAGACTCAATTGATATCAATTAGGTGCTAATTGAGTGTAATTGATGTCCATTAAGCCTAATTTAGCTTAATTGACATCAATTGGGTATCAATTGACTACAATTGATACCCAATTTAGCTTAATTGACATCAATTGGGTATCAATTGACTATAATTGATGTCAATTGAGCTTAATCGACATCAATTGGGTGTTAATTAATGTCAATCAAGTCCAATTAATATCAATTAGGTATCAATTAAGCCAAATTGATATCAATTGTGTGTCAATTGAGCCCAATTCACATCAATTGGGTGTAAATTGAGCCTAATTGGACTCAATTAACATCAATTAGGTGTGAATTGATGTCAATTGATCCCACTTGGATGCAATTGATATCAATTTGGTGTCAATTGGACTCAATTGGCACCCAATTGATGTCAATTGAGTCCACTTGGATGTCAATTGATATCAATTGAGCCCAATTGATCAATTGACACCCAATTAGACTTAATTAATATCAATTTGACTCAATTGAGTATTAATTGATGTCAATTAAGCTAAATTGATATCAATTGTGTGTCAATTGAGCCCAATTCACATCAATTGGGTGTAAATTGAACCTAATTGGACTCAATTAACATCAATTAGGTGCGAATTGATGTCAATTGACCCCACTTGGATGCAATTGATATCAATTTGGTGTCAATTGGACTCAATTGGCACCCAATTGATGTCAATTGAGTCCACTTGGATGTCAATTGATATCAATTGAGCCCAATTGATCAATTGAAATCCAATTAGACTTAATTAATATCAATTTGACTCAATTGGGTATTAATTGATATCAATTGAACTCAATTGGATGTTAATTGATGTTAATTGAGTCTCAATTGACATCAATTGGGTGCCAATTGAGTGCAATTGATGTCAATTAAGCCTAATTTATCTCAATTAACGTTAATTGGATGTCAATTAACTATGATTGATGTCAATTGAGCTGAATTGACATCAATTGGGTGTTAATTGATGTTAATTGAGTTTAATTGACATCAATTGGGTGTTAATTGATGTCAATTGAGTCCAATTAGATGTAATTAGACTCAATTGGGTTTGAATTAGACTCAATTGATATCAATTGGGCCGAGTTAATTGGGTGTCAATTGAGCCCAATTGACATCAATTGGGTGTGAATTGAACGTGATTGGACTCAATTGACATTAATTAGGTGTGAATTGATGTCAATTGAGCCCAATTGGATGCAATGGATATCAATTGGGTGTCACTTGGACTCAATTGGCACCCAATTGATGTCAATTGAATCCAATTGGATGTCAATTGGTATCAATTGAGCCCAATTGATCAATTGACATCCAATTAGACTTAATTGATATCAATTTGACTCAATTAGATATTAATTGATATCAATTAGACTTAATTAGGTATTAATTGAGTCTAATCGAACTCAATTGACATCAATTAAGTATTAATTGATGTTAATTAGACTTAATTAGATGTTAATTGAGTCTAATCAAACTCAATTGACATCAATTAGGTGCCAATTGAGTGCAATTAATATCAATTAAGCTCAATTCGGCTCAAGTAACATCAATTGGGTGTCAATTGACTACGATTGATGTCAATTGAGCTCAATTGACATCAATTGGGTGTTAATTGATGTCAATTGAGTCTAATTAACATCAATTGGATGTCAATTGAGCCCAAATGACATCAATTGGTGTGAATTGAACCTGATTGGACTCAATTGACATCAATTAGGTGTGAATTGATGTCAATTAAGCCCAATTGGATGCAATTGATATCAATTGGGTGTCACTTGAACTCAATTGGCACCCAATTGATGTTAATTGAGTCCAATTGGATGTCAATTGATATCAGTTGAGACGAATTGATTAATTGACACCCAATTATACTTAATTGATATCAATTTGACTCAATTGGGTATTAGTTGATGTCAATTGGACTCAATTGGGTGTTAATTGATGTTAATTGAGGACTCAATTGACATCAATTAGGTGCCAATTGAGTACAATTGGTGTCAATTCGGCTCAATTGGCATCAATTGGATATCAATTGACTAGGATTGATGTCAATTGACATCAATTGACATCAATTGGGTGTTAATCGATGTCAATTGAGTCCAATTAAGCCCAATTGTGTCCAATTGGGTGTCAATTGATTGAATCCAATTAAGTCCAATTAAGCCCAATTGAGTTCAATGGGGTGTCAATTGATGTCAATTGAGCCCAATCGATCAATTGACACCCAATTAGACTTAATTGATACCAATTGGACTCAATTGGATATTAATTGATGTCAATTAGACTCAATTGGAAGTATAATAAGATCTAATTGATGGTAATCGAGCTTAAGGCGATAAATTTAGAGATAACTTTTTTTGTACAAAGAATTTTGAACTTTTGACATCATAAATGAGTCCAAAAGGCCCAAAAATGGTAGGAATGACTGTGAACATGAAAATTTTTTGACCATTTTTTTAACTTTTTTTCTCGCCGGGAAAACAAAAAGCCCGGCGGGCTTCGGCAGGTTACCAGGTCACTGGTGACCTTCTATTTTGAGAACATAAAAACATGTGAACATGTGAATAACATGTTCACAAGTGTTATTAACAAAAAAAAATCTTGTGATCACGTGAATATAAAATCCCTGATGTTTTTGAATACAAGAAAATATTATTTTTCCTTGTTTGGCCTAGTGAGATAAAAATTTCTAGAGAGTGGTAAATCAATATTGGGATATTTTTAGAAAAAGAAATTCTACAAATATCAAAAAAATATTTCCCTGAAATAGAAAATCAATATAGATTTTCCAAGGTGCAATTGGAATTAATTAAAAATGATTTAGAAGACCTTAGCCTAAGAGTCAAGATTTTTTATTGAAAATTTTAGATTATGGTCCAATTAAGGTTCTTATGGGCCAATAAAATTAATCCAAGTGTTGGGATAAGATAAATCCAAAGAATAAAAGAAAATATCCAAAAATGAGTAAATTCCCACATAAGATGAAGAGTTGACTAAGTACTAGATTTATTAGTTAAAAATTATGAAGTATTAAATTAAAAAAATGAGATATTTTGGAGTATTCATTTTTGACACATTGGTAAGGAGAAGGGGGCCCTTCAAGAGGAGGCGCCTATTTCATATGTGTGGATGAGTTTTAAACTAAAAAACAATAGGATATTTTTATCTCTCCTCTCTCCTAGATCAAACCAAATCAAAAAGGGAGCCAAACTGGTCCAAAACTTATCCAAATTCAGCCAAACTAAAGCTGGAAAATTCTAGAACTTAGTTGGACTCAGTTAGTGGCCTCCCTCACCTATAATTATACCCTTATTCTTTTGTATTCTCATCTGTGAACTAAACTATGCCGGTAAGCTTATTTTCTATTATCCTCTAAAAATCCTCTACAAATTGAAGAGATTAGAGCTTCTCTCTCTCTCTCTTCAATCTTCCTTGGAGTCTTCATCAACATACCAAACCAATTGATTGGTTGGGGGCCTCTACTTTGATCAAAGAATCAAGCAATCTAGGAGGTAAAATGTGGTTTATGGTCTTTTTTCTTTAATCTCCAAATGTTTCTCTCTTCTCAACCCCTCTCAAGCTTGAGAAGCATTTAATTGAATAGCTTTTAATACAATTGAAGTTCTTTAAGGAATAGTAGTGATAAAACACATAAATTTCCATTTATGCTTAAATTATAATGTTTTTTAAGCATGTCTCTCTCTCCCCCAAAGAATGGTCATTCCTATGACCTATTCTATATTCAAATGAAGCTTCTCATGAAGCAATTCTCTAATCTAAAAGTAATTTCTATGCTTGTCAAATTGGAGGTCAAATAAGTGGCTTTTTAATGCTTTTATGCTATTTAATTTATGGAAAAATTAAGAATCAAGTCCATAATTAGATATTGATCCAATTAATGGTTATTCTAATCATAGGAATATTAGTAAACTTTATGCTTTCAAATTATTGATAATTATCAGTAATAGCAGAGCGGAGCTAGGCAAAATTTCTGAAAAATTAACACATAAATCATTTTCATTCATAATATAAAAAGAGGACTTCCTACCATATTCTAAGATTAATCATCCTAGATTAATTGAATGATTCTCATTATAATCATGGAAAATTGATTTTTATGTTTATGCATAAATAGTTAATTAGAAAAAAGAGGAGTTTCTAGTAATCCATTTTTATGTTAAAAGAGTAATCACCATATTGGAATTCAAATATTTAAATGAGGAAAGTGTAATTCCTAGTGTAAAAGAATTAATGGAGAATTTTATCTAATTTTAAAGAGAAAATTTAGTTAAGTTTATCTTTTTGCATAGATAAATTTAAATGATGAAAGAGGAATTCCCACCATAATTGGAATTCAACCATTTAAATGAGAAAAGTGGAATTTCTAGTGTAAAGGAATTAATGGAGAATTTTATTTATTTTTTAAGAGGAAATTTAGTTAAATTTATCTTTTTGCATAGATAAATTTAAATGATTAAAGAGGAATTTCCACCATATTTGGAATTCAATCATTTGAATGAGAAAAGTGGAATTTCTAGTTTAATGGAATTAATGGATATTTTATGTAATTTTTAAGAGAATTTTAGATAGATTTAATTTATGGCAAAAGAGGAGTTCCCATGATATTTTAGTATCAAAAGATGAATTTCCACCATAATTCTACCTAATGAATTAAGGTTGAGAAATTATGTGATAGAAGGAATATCTTTGGATATTTTAATTGGTAAAATCACTAAATGGATATTTACCCAAAACTAGATGTTTATCTGAAGGGAGTCCTTGTAGAACTAAACCGAATGAATTTGGTTAGACTACGAGAGGGACGGATAGTAAACCTACTTGTCCATCTCTCAATTTGAATCAAGTAAAAACTTCGTGGCCAATTCCAGTTTCTAATCACAAAGAATAGACTACTGGAACTAAACTAGTTTCTCCTGACCGAACTCTTTTGGTCCCTCTCTCTAGAACATTTTCTCTCTCTAGGCTAAAACACATAGGAACAAGATCTGTTATTATTTTGAAAAGGGGATTGATTACAAGGGGAGAAACTGGACATCTTGAGGGGCTGGGGGAGGAATCTTACAAGGAGAGTAAACGCTTGGTGATATAATTCAATAGTTCTGCTCCCCTGGGTTAACTCTAAGAATTCGTTCATCTTTGTTTCCAAAAAGCCAGGAGGACAGAACCTCGTCCTTAGGTAATTTTTGAGATCATTCCATGTCTGGGTATTCTGATCCAGGACGGTTTATCTTGCAGTGGTTTCTCCATGCCACTCTGGCTGTTTCTACTATCTTCAGTCTTGCAAGAGCCATTTTGCTCTTCTCATTGTACCCGGCGGTGACATCGAAGTACTCTTCCATTTCTTCGATCCACTTTTCCACAGCCTCACCCATATCAGTTTAACTAGTTAAGACTTTGACTCGTTAGAGTAATTCCCCCGTTTTAGAAGATTTTTCCCATGGTGGCGGAATCGCTCGTGCCTTCCGAGCATGAGGGGAGTCTTCCGGGCCCGGTCTCGGAGGGACCGCCCGGGCTAGCCTCTCATCCCGAACATTCGTGGGCGAGGCCCCGAGTGTGGATCCCTGCCCCGCGCGGGAGGCCGACGCCACTTCCGCCGCCGGAAAAAAGGGCACCGCAGAGGGGGCGGGGACCTCACAGCACATATCAGCCAACATGTTGCCAATAAGAAAGTCTCTTTCAAGCCCTATTCTGGAGATTTCATTGTGTATTTCTTGACCCTTGTCCAAGGCCCCTATGCTACCACAAGATTTCAAGCAGTAAACAAATGTGGCAACATTCGGGCACACGCTGATGGGTTTTTTTGTGCCCAAGAGATGAGCCCAATACATGTGCCTATCTCAAACCCCAAGAAGATAATAAGGGGCTGCTGTGTGGCCAATTTCCAAAAAAATAGCCATTGTCACCCTAGCCAAAAGAAGAAAGAACACTTGTGTGTAGGAGAGGACAGGAGATTGCAAAGACAAGGACAAGAGTTACGGGAAGCGTTGGAGAGAAGAATGTAATTGGGTGTGAGGTTGGTGGTAGAGAAGAGAGTGTGAAGAGAAATGTGAAGATGCCAAGAGACGCTTGGGTAAAGTACTTCTGTGGAAGTTTGTTGTGACTTTTTATTTGAGAAAGAAACGATGCAAGTTTTGTTTGAGTAGACTTGAGTTTTCCTAGAGAAGAGGGTCATCAGATGGATCAGATGATGAAACAGATCTAGACCAAAGTTTATGGGGGGCAGAAGTGTGAGACCCATGCACTAATGCTCATGAAGTCTTGGGGCTAACTATCGGTATGCTTACAGAGGAAGAAGACACAATTTTGAAGGATGTTGGTCCTATTTTTTCAGGAAGGGGTCTGGAGGAAAATGGTATTGTGAAGCAAACATCTGCGTGTGTACTAGAAGTGATAAGGGATTCCGTGGATGTTGAGGATGTTGAATTTGATCTGGATGAGCTAAATGATGCTCTTTGATTATTTAGTGCTTCCCTGGATGATGTTGATGTTGAACCTTTGGATATGAATGATATAGATATTTAGCCAGATTGCTGTGATGATGTGATTGAAGAGGGATATAGTTTGCATAATGCAAATTGCTTGCAGGGCTATAGTTTGCATGATGCAAATTTCTTGCAGGGCTATAGTTTGCATGATGCAAATTTCTTGGAGATGATCCAGAGTTTGATGATGTGACAAGTGGACATGATGGTGGTATCTTTGTTAAATCTGTTTTGTAGGAGGAAGATTAGTCTGAGAAGACCTATATCTCTATGCTGGGGGGGTGATCACCTTGCTTTTGAAGATGCCTTTGATGGGATTTCTGTACTCAAGATTCTTGGAGGTAGTCTGAATGGGAAGCTCTCTGATGATGTTAGGGATGTTCTTGCTAATGTTAGGGATGTTCGGGATGTTCTTGCTAATGTTAGGGATGTTGCTGCTAATGTTATTGAACCCTTGAATGTGGCTTGTATGGGTATCCAACTAGATGGCTCTGATGAATTGGATCAAAGTTGTCGCCTACATGATGCAACATATTTGGGAAATGTTCAGGACCTGGATGTTATAACAAATGGCATCGCTTTTCCTAAGAAGAGTTTGCAGGACATTCGGATTTTGATTGATGAGAGAAGAGTGGGTGTGATGTTGGTTCTCATGCAGATCCAACTTTACAAGAGGAAGAGTGCTTTGAGGAGATTTGTGCTTTTATGCGTAAGGATGGTAATGTGGTTCTTGAAGATAGTTTTGGTGGTATATCCTTTACAAGGTTCGTAAAAGGATGATCTGGCTGGGGATTTTTTTTTGTGATGGTGAGAACCTTTTTCAAAAATGGAATGAAGGCTTGTTGGAAGTTGATAAGAGTAAAGGGATTGAAAAGAGGCTGGATAGTAAGTTTCCATGGATGATGCAACTATTTGATAGGGGAAAGACAAAGGAGGTATTGGAAGATTTTTTATCAAAGTGGGTGGATCAATTCAATTAGAAGACTATGGAGGATGGTAATGTGCCCGTTTGATCCACGAGGAGAATCAACCAATAGGAGCTTAAGTTAGGTGTTGTGCTTGAAATAAATAGTTTCTAGAACACGTTCTTGAGCATAAATGCTCTAACCAAGCAGGGTTTTTGCAAACTATGATAGGTTTTTTCATGCCCAAGAGATGATCCCAATAGATGTGCCTATCTCAAATCTCAGGAAGATAATAAGCCCATAAGGTAAGTTTGAAACCTTATGAATAAGGGGCTATTGCATGGCCACTTTACAAAAAATGAAATTAGTCGTTGTCACTCTAGCCCAAAGAATAAAGAACACTTCATGCAACAGAGGAGGGGAGATTGCGAAGAGAAGGGCAAGAGCTACGGGAAGAGATGGAAAGAAGAATGGAATTGTGTGTGAGCTTGGTGGTAAAGAAGTGAGTGTGAAGAGAGTCATGAAGAAGTGGAGAGATGCTTGGGTACAATAGTTCTGTGGAATTTTGTTGTAACTTTTTGTTTGAGGAAGAGATGAACACAGGTTTTGTTTGAGTAAAGGTTGCATTGATGATAGATGGTCTTGTAGGAGGTTGGTTCTTAGGATCTCTAAGGCTACAACTCTATTAGAACTTGAGTTTCCCATAGGAGAGGTTGCATCGGTGATCATAGGGTCTTGTAGGAGGCTGGTTCCCTACAATCTCTGAGGCTACAACTCTGTTGAAACTTGGACTAGGTCAAAGTCTTATTCAACGATTCTCTGTGATCTTTGTCAGTGGAAGTCTGCAAAGTGTAGCTACAGATTTGGTTGTTGTTTTTGGTTCTTTGTGGAGTTGAGATATAGGGTTTTGTTGGGATAATCGTATAGGAGTCCCTTGGTTTTATGGTGCTTCTCTCTTTTCTATTCAATCCCCAAATCTCAGGGGTGTTGAGATTGGCTCAATTTTATATATACACAGGGAGTCTGGATGTGTTGGATTAATGAAATCTTATGCTTTGGTTTTAGCTGTGTTGTTTTGATGGAGTTTGTTAAAAAGAAACAACTGTGAGTGAAGAACTAACTTGTGTTGAATCAAATCTGTGTCAGTTAGCTTATGTTGGAGTCAACAGGTTGTTCTCACAGAGGCAGATTGGTCAGCTATGGGTCAGAATAGGTCAGGTGAGGTTGTTAAAGTATTGGTCTAGTCTTGTTTAACACTTTTGAGGCCTGGGCTGACATTCAGAACCAATCAGAGGACTGTCTGATAGATGGGGCACTGCTAGTGGTCTAGGTGTTATCTGAGGATTGTGTTGGGTCATCAGAAGGGAGTCATCTAGGATTGGCTGAAGGTTAGTAGGAGTCAGTCGTGGGTATTCAGGAGAAGCTTTGGTCTCGTTGTGTTGAAGGGGAAAGTTTTGAGTCAGGTGTGATAGTCAGTTGTTATAGTAATCAAGAAGAATTGAACGAGAAGGTATTCCTAAGTCACAAGACCATCAGGGAGCTATCACCTGTGAGTGTAGGGAGTTGAGTCCTAATGGGGCTTGAGTATTTTGAGGGATTTATAGGATTAGTGGACATAGAGGAAAGGAATTCCGATCCAGTTGGGTTGGCTAGGCCAGTTTGGGTACAATAGTCAGAATACAATCTATTGGAGTCAGCAAAGAGTCTTTGATGATGTGGTATCTCTTTGAGATTGGAGCAGCCTAAGAGTCAAGGGAGTTCAGAGGACACGTAAGTGAAGATTTATGATTCAATTGAGACAGATGAGTCAGCCAGGTTTGGTTTGGTCAGGATCAGCCAAATGGGTGTCAACAAAAGGTTGACCGAGGGTGAGCACAATGTCCAGTAAGCTTTTGGGGCTGTGAGTTTTGACTAGATAATGTTGGAGGAACTCTAAGGAAGGCTAGAGGACTCATTTTTTACTAGATTCATCAGCTAGTGTCTGATTTTGAATACAATCAACGTCTAATATATCTATGTCTAAGAGTGTTTATGGTTGTTGGTAGTCACGTGAGGTTGGCTAAAAGGTTATAAGGGAAGATCAAGGCCATTGGAGATTAGAGCTAGCTTGGGAAGACCATTGGAGTCCTATGCTGTATAGTTTGAAGAGTTTGGAGAGTATTTTGGTATCCGCTTGTGTGCATCAAGGGACATGAGTTAAGTGGACTAGCACTTGGATTTGGTGTTTGTGCTGGGTGGTAGTTCTCTCCGCACTGTGGTGTGTTTTGGATAGGCTGTAGAGGTAGGTCTACCCAACACATCAACACCCTCAACTTGCATTTGTTTGAAATAGTTTGGGGCTATCTCACCTTCTTCATGTTCAGCATATCTAGCAATGCGTGCATTCCATGTAATTACTAAAAGAAAGAGCAAACACAAATGCTCCAAAATATAATGAATCCAAAGTGCCTCAATGGAGGAGAGAAGGTAGGATTTGTACTCAGCCTCAGTGGAAGAAGTAGCAACAGTCCTCTACTTTTGAGACTTCTAAGAAACCAATCCTATACCAAGCATGACTCGCAATATCCAAATGTAGACCTTCGAGTATCAATGCAAATTGCCCAATCAGAATCTATGAAACCAACCAAATCACCACCACTTGAATATGTGATGCCATAGTCTAAAGTACCTCTAAGATAACAAAGAACTCTCAAGGCTACCTGCTAATGAGACCTTTGAGCGGCTAATGAGAACTGGCTCTCAGAACACTCATAGCATACGAGATATCAGGACGGGTGTTGGCAAGGTAAAGCAAGGAGCCAACAATCTATTGGTACTCTATGGAATCCACCAAGGGTGTATCATCCTCCTTGGATATCTTGGCATTGGGATTTATGGGATAAGAGAGAGGTGTATAGTCTAATAACCCATAAACTGAGAGCATCTTATTCACATACTTTTGCTGAAAAATGAAGATATAGTCATCTTTCTACCAAACTTCCAGCCAAAAAACATACCCAGACTTTGCCAGTGAAATCATCCATAAAAAGAATAAAATATCAAGCCCCTCCAAGAGACTCAACCTTCGTAGGTCTTGCAAGATCTTCATGTATAAGCTCCAATCTTCGGGTTGCTTGATGAGTGGCCTCCTTTGGAATTGCATCTCGATGATGCTTGCCAAAAATGCAGGATGAGAAGATGAGTTGAGGTACTTGCTCAAAATGGAACATTTATAAGGTAGCAATGGGTACATGACCAAACCGAGAATGCCATAGAGAAGTATCTACCTCAGAAACCAAAGCCATAAAGGGGGAGAAACAGTCCAATGTGAGGGATCTGGGAAGAAAAGTTGGTGATCTTGTAGAGACCTTAATCATGGACTCCATTGGCAACAACCAAGAGCGTCTTCCTGTTGATCACTTCAATGACCTCATCATCAAAGTACACACCAAGTCCCTTCTGAGAAGCTTTGTACACTAAAAATAGATTTTTGGTTGATCAACCTTTGGCTCTAATACCATGAAAGAAAGAGAAAACACAGCTTGTAGGCCCAAAGCACAAATTGTAGAAGAATGTGAACAATTGATTGTTGTGCTGAAAATGTGCACGAGGGAAGCCCGTAAGTGCTTACAAGTATAAGGGAATATTGCAACAACCAATGACCTTTAGAAAATATGCAAGAATGAGATGAATAATGAGGAAAAGGGTGGGCACCCTTATATATCCCTCATATGAGCTAGTCGGCCAACTGTTATGTTAGATACCTGTAACGCCACTACGGGCGTTACCACCCACGAGAGGGGACGGCCTCTGGCTCACCACCCAGCCATAGAGGAAGAACGAGGATTGTCCCTCATCCCCCAGTGTTAGATACCCGTAACGCCACTACGGGCGTTACCACGAGAGGGGACGGCCTCTGGCTCACCACCCAGCCATAGAGGAAGAATGAGGATTGCCCCTCATCCCCCAGGCTATATAGTGTGTGGCCTGCCGTCCACACTAGCCTGGCCGCCCATGACTCCGCATGGGCGTCCTCTCCCACTGAACCCCGGATGGCCACATCCTTGGCCATCCGGTCTGCCGGTCGGTCTCACATGCGTTACAGCCTACGTGACATTACCCCCCCCCCCCTTAAGAAGAGTTTTCGTCCTCGAAAACAAACTGGGGAAACCTTTTGGAAATTGCACTATGGCGTTCCCAGGTAGCTACCTCCTCATCCCTATCTGTCCATTTAACAAGTACCTCCTCGTACACTTTATGTTGGGTTTGTGTGTCACGATACCCTAGAATCTTTTCAGGTTCATGTGGTATCTTTGGTGGCTCTATCAAATCCACCAAAATCTCTGGAGAAACTACGTTCTCTAACCCGTGAACTGATTTCTTCAGTTTACTGACATGGAAGATAGGAAGGACTTGAGAACTCTCCGGTAACTCAAGTTTATATGCTACGTCCCCAATCTTCTTAAGGATTTTAAAAGGACCACAATATCTTGGAGAAAGTTTATCACACTTTCCCATTTTCATGGTTTCTGACTGCGCAGGAACCTTGAGGAATACAAAGTCACCTTCTGCAAAGGTCACCTTTCTACATCCTTTATCCGCATAAGTTTTAGCGCGATCCTGAGCGCTACGAATGCTCTCACATGCAGCTCTGAGCATATCATTCATATCTTCAAGGAAATCCTTGACAGATTGAATTTTCTCCTTTTCTAGGCCTACAGCCATCGGAGATCTCGGCTGGAATCCATACATTAGCATGAATGAACACCATATTGGGGAATATGGAAATTTCCCACAAGTTTGGGACACGTGGTAAAAAGTTTGGATTAACCATAACTTGAACACCACTAATCCAAAATGAGCGCTTTATAGCTCTTTAGATTCCATTTTTCAAGCGCTTTCCAACGATAGGTCATATGATAGGGTTTTGAGAAACTTACAAACATGTTATCCATGTCCCCCTTTTTTAAGTATTCAAAAATGGGAATTGGAAAATTCCCAAATTCACTAATATGGTGTTAATGGTGTAAATCCAGTCGCTGAATGTTTGGAGCTGTTATAAGCAAACTCCAATAAGGGCAAGTACTCTTCCCAATTAGATTGCTTCTTACTAACATAAGAACGCTACATATCCTCTAGAATTTGGTTAACTCTTTCAGTTTGACCATCAGACTCTGGATGATCTGCCGTACTCATACTCAGAGTAGTATCCAACTTTTTGAAGACTTCCCTCCAAAAATGACTGTTGAACTTTCTATCTCTATCCGACACTATATCTGCGGGCAGGCCATATAGCTTGTAGAGATGTTCAATAAAGAGTTTTGCCAACTTTGGCGTTTTAACAGTTTTCTTCGTGGCGATAAACTTTGCCATTTTAGTTAACCTGTCCACTACCACCCACACCGAGTCATTCCCTCCACTCGTCTTGGGTAAACCGGTAATGAAATACATGGAAATGCTTTCCCATTTCCTTGAGGAATATCCAGCGGATGGAGTAGTCCTCCAACCTTAAGACGTTCATGTTTATTGACCTGGCACTTACTGCCTTTCAGCACATAAGTCTGGACGTCCTTAAACAAACTAGGCCAATAAAACTATCTTTTTACTAGTGCATAGGTCTTCTGAATCCCGGGATGACCCACACTTGGACTATCATGACTTTCTTTAAGAATTTGGGCCCGAAAGTCACCAATAGTTGGTACACATACTCTACCCTTGTAGAGTAAGTACTCGTCATCAATGGAGTAATTAGCATATTTCTCCCCCCGACGAAGTTTATCACTCCCCTTTGAAGCTGTGGCAGTCAAAGGTGATGAAGGGCCTACGTCAGAGCTCTCCGGCTCCCAACTATACCCGGAAGACATGGCTAGTCTCTCCGGACTAACTCTCGCTTCCCTTCCCGTTGCACCTTCGGCCAGTCTCTCCGGACTAGCAACACGTGCCAACGAGGGAGGTGGTCGTGTCTGTGAAGAAGTGCGTATGCGTACAGCGTGCCGCCAGACCTCTGTAAAAGATGGATCATGCTCACATAAACCATGTAGTGACTCTAAGAAATCATTCTTGAAGACTGTGAAACTAAGTTCATTAATCTGTGGCATGCGACTAAGTAACGTTATACTTACCTTTCTGGTAACGTATCTGAAGGTCAAACTCCTGTAGAATCTCCGCCCACCGAGCTTTTCTACCCTTCAGTTCATTTTGACTTGAAAGCCATTTCAGACTTTCATGGTCCGTCCGGACCTCAAAAGTAGCACCATATAAATAGTGTCTCCACTTTTTTAGTGCATGAACTATCGCTAGTAACTCTCGCTCGTAAGCCGCGAGTAGTCACGCTGCGCACGATCTAACTTTTTACTCAAATGCAATTGGGCGTCCCCTTTGCATAAGTACGGCCCCAATGGCCTCATTACTAGCGTTTGTTTCCAAAACAAACGGCTCATTTGGATCGACAATAGTCAAAATAGGTGCAGCTGCTACTACGGTCACCTTGAGCTTATCAAAGCTCTTCTGTTGGGCTTCCCCCCAACTAATGTTTTTTGTTTTTGACCGTAACTGGTCAGTCAACGGGACTACGATCTTTGCGTAGTCCTTCACATACTGTCAGTAGAACCCCGACATGCCAAGAAAAATCTACAGTTCCTCGAGATTCTTCGGCGCTGGCCATTTAAGAATAGCCTCTACTTTTTCTGGCTCCATCCGCGTACCATCGATGGATATAATATGGCCAAGGTGGTGAATTTTTGTTTCAAAAAATTCACATTTGCTCTTCTTTGCAAATAGTTTGTGCTCTCGCAACAACTCGAACACTAGACGCAAATGCTCTATGTGTTCTTTCTGTGTCTTACTGTACACAAGAATATCATCTAGGAAAACTACTACGAATTTTCCCAGATATGGACGTAAAATGCTGTCCATCAGCGTCATAAATGTCGCTGGAGCATTGGCTAGTCCAAATGGCATAACCAAAAACTCAAAATACCCGAAACGGGTCCTAAATGCTGTCTTCGCAACATCTTCTGCTTTTATTCTAACCTAATGATACCCAGATCTTAGGTCTATTTTTGTAAAGTATCTCGATCCATAGAGTTGATCAAACAACTCATCCATGCGTGGCATTGGATACTTGTTCTTAATCGTTATCTGATTAAGAGCCCTATAGTCTATGCACATCCGCATAGATCCGTCTTTCTTCTTTACTAGAAGAATAGGCGATGCCCACGGACTTGAACTAGGCCGAATAAAGCCTTTGTTCAAATATTCCGTCAATTGTTTTTTCACCTCCTGTGCCTCAGAGTGGCTTAATCTATAAGCAGGTTTGCTTATAGGTTTTGATCTTGGGATAACTTCGATGCCATGGTCTACTTCTCTAGATGGTGGTAAACCATCTGGTAGATCATCAAGAAAAACATCCTGAAATTTCTCTAATAAATTCATTAAAGTATCTACGTACTTTTTTTTAATGTCTCTTTCACCTTGGATTTTTTCTTGTTTGAATCGCATGCATGCCAAACAGGGTTTTCAAACAGTGGGTATCGTCCAAGGCTATTTTGTTTTTCTTGTTTGTCTATGCAAACATTAATTATAGTTTCATCAATGGAAACAGAATCCAAAAGAGGGTAACAAGCATATACCTCTGCTATCTGGTCTCTGCGGACCGCTGTGCACAGCTCCATGGAGGAAATAAGTGGTGTGGTAGGGACAGTACAGTCCCCCTGTAGGGTAATGACTCTACCTCCATGCTCAAAACATAGCGTATTATGTAAGTAATTCCGAGCTAGACTAGGGCCCAAGCCATACAGCCACTCCTTGCCTAGATATACGTCTGCTCTGGCTAAGTGCATGACCTGAAAGTCAAGCGGAGCCTCGTAGTCCTACATAGATAATGGGACCCCCAATACTACGGTATTCCATACCGCTTTGTCATATCCGTTGGCTAGGCCAACAGTATACTCATGATCACTCTGAGTCTCAGTCAACCCCAACTTCTTGACTAACGAGTAGTTCAAGAAGTTGTGGCTAGCTCCATCATCAATAAAAACTGTGACTCTATGGCCACCTATGGTGCCATACATGTGCACCATGTCATGCAGACCTACAGTAGGCTGCCACATCGCTGGTGTCACTGAACAAGCGTGATGCTCATCACAATGACACACTGTCACCTCTCTGAACTCTATTGAACTGAGAGGGAGTCTCTGCACTGTATGCAACTGCCTAGAAGATTTACCATCTTTTTTGGGCTCGTTGTTGCCACTCGTGCTGGCTTTAGGCTTTGGACACTCAGCCTTCGTGTGCCCTACATCATTGTAATTAAAGCAGCGATTTTCCTTTCGCGCTTTAATATACAACTCTTTCTTTTGGATTTCGCTCTCTTTTCTTTTTGGATGGTCGCGGTTTTTTAGACCAATGACCACCCTGTCCTTCTTGGTCCGTCCTATCCCCTTGTTTATCACTGCGAAACCCTTTTCTTTTAAGACCTGACCTCCTCTTTTCACTACCTTCCACCCTGCTAGAACCACCACGTGCACTACGGCGCTTGATGTCATCAAATATCTGCGCATACTTAATTGCCTCTGCTAAGTCTTTAGGCTGTTAAGGGCTCCACGTACTCAAGGTAATCATCTTTGAGGCCTCTCTTAAAGCCTCGCAATGTCTGGAATGCATCGACTCCCTTTAGCTTGAGTACTATCTCCCTATAGTCTGAGATGTACTGAGTTAGGGATTTGTCCCATAACTCCCAGCTTCTCTCTGCCTCATTAATAGGCAAAAATTCTTTTCGAAGCATCGTTTCAAACTCCGTCCAAGTGGCTAGACGAGTTGTCAAACTCACCCACCACTTGTACGCTTTGCCGGTTAATGAGAGGCTAGCCTCTACAGGCTATATACGGCTAGGCTGCTGTTGTAACGCATGCAAATCTGACCACTTCGCTCTAGAAACATATTGACCGAGTCCTTATTTCTCTCCTTCTCCTCGCCACCAAAACTAGGCAGCTTCGGCCCCGCAGGCACATTGGCCTGTACTCCTGCAACCACTAGCGAGGCTATGCTCACCCGTGCCGTGGGAGCTCGGCTACCACAAGGAGTCGAAGTACTAGCCGCCGCCTTCTACTAGTAAATTACAACATCTTTAATACAAAAAAAAACACTAATAAAATGAGCAGTGGTGGAGAGAGAATAGTCACCCCCCTTTACGGTCGCCTGTCGATTTGTGTTGCGCTGCGAGCCTCTACAAGCGTCGCTACTCTGGGATGCTCCGATCCGAGAGAAAAAATGCCTGCAACTCATAACAAAAATTAGTCTCCGGAAACACTTATCCCTTGCCGAGATTATCCCTCCACAATCCAGAGAGAGGGTCCATTTGATTAACAAAAAAAACAAAAATAAAAAATTGTTTTTTTTGTCGGCTGCTGGCCACCCGCCCGTTGTGGACTAGGCAGGCCGCCCGCTGGGGCCAGGCCGGCCGCCCGCGTGCACTGGGCTGCGTGGCCTGGTTGGTTAGTGCCCTTCTCTGCTACGTGAGGTCGTCGCCCCCCCTCTACACAAACGACGCATGCAATGCTACGTTAAGAGGTTGTGGGGCTGGTCTTCGCTCCCCCCCACACACAGTAGACAGTAGACAGACGTTGCTTACACCAGGCGACTTCCTCTCTCTACCAAACGAAAATTTGTTTCGTAGACAAGCTTCAATGCAGAAAAAAAAATGAAATGCTTACCTGCAATTCACTTTGTTGTGTGCTACCGAGAGAGAGAGAGAGAGAGAGAGAGAGAGAGAGAGAGAGAGAGAGAGAGAGAGAGAGAGAGAGAGAGAGAGAGAGAGAGTTCTTCCCTTCAATTCTGGCCGCCTCCCTCCACACACTCCATTGGAGATAAGGATGAGATTTTGGATGGTTGAAAACCATTGAGTGGGCTTCGGTCCCCCGGTCACGCATGGATCCTGACAATCCCATCGAACCGACGCTCTGATACCAGTGTTAGATACCTGTAACGCCACTACAGGCGTTACCACGAGAGGGGACGGCCTCTGGCTCACCACCCAGCCATAGAGGAAGAATGAGGATTGCCCCTCATCCCCCAGTGTTAGATACCCGTAACGCCACCGGGCGTTACCACGAGAGGGGATGGGCCTCTGGCTCACCACCCAGCCATAGAGGAAGAATGAGGATTGCCCCTCATCCCCCAGGCTATATAGTGTGTGGCCTGCCGCCGTCCACACTAGCCTGGCCGCCCCCATGACTCCGCATGGGCATCCTCTCCCACTGAACCCCGGATGGCCACATCCTTGTCCATCCGGTCTGCCGTCGGTCATAGGCGTTACAGCCTACATGACATGTTAGCAAGCCAACAACTATCATGTTGCATCGATGTTAAAGTGAAGGGTATGAATAGTGGTTGACTTCCGGGTAGAAGGAAGAGATGAAAAGACAATAAATTAGGATTTTAGGGTTTCGTATGTCACAAAAGAATGATTGTTACACTTGGAAATAATTATTCTATCCCACTATTTTTAAACCAATAATTTTTTTTACCACCTATTAAACTAGATCGACATTGCATAAGAAGAGGAAGAAGAAGTATGGCTATATAGCTATATAAGGCCTATACCCCAGCACACGGAACCAGGCCATTTTACGTTTTGGAGAGGCAACAAAGTCCGAGCGCCCCAGAAGCAGTTAACCTATCGTAAGATATCTAGAAATGGACGTAATAATAGGAGAATTGTTATTAGTAGACATAGAGGGGGCGGTCACAAACGTTTATATCGTAGAATTGACTTTTGATGGGACAAGTTAAGCATTATTGGGAGAGTAGAAAGTATTGAGTATGACCCCAACCGCAATGCATATATCTATATAATCAGTTACATAGATGGTGAAAAGAGGTATATTCTGCACGCATGTGGAATAGGGGATGGAGATGTTGTAACATCTGGTCCTAAAGCATCTGTTTCAAATGGAAATTCCCTACCTCTAAGTGCAATTTGAATATTTGATTTACGTATTCGAAAAGTAATCGATTGGGTTGGAAGATGGGCCCACGAACCTAGCACTAATTCAAGATTATTGAATCTTTTGGAATAAACCTCATTGGGGCAACTAAGGAGGAATAGTAGCGGGTGATAAAGTCTAATAGCTTTTAAATACCTATTAACTTGCAAAGGTAGGATAATATGGAGACAGATAAATAATCTTAAGCTTGAAAAAACGAGTAAAGGGGCACTCTTTGTTCATATTCAATGTGAACGAGATACGGGTAACTCACGACATTTGATGTGACGATCAGAGGCAGTATCAAAACTATAAAGTGAAATAGAGGTAAGAAACCTTTTGTTGCATGAAAATCTGTTTAAATTAATGCAAAAGATAGATATTTCCTAAGTTATCCATAACATTGAATAATGTTATCTTGAATCAGTAAAGTCATCAATTCTGTTTTGCTGAATTATTGAGAGGGAGCCAGGTGTGCAGGCGAGGAAGCCAAGGATATAAATAGGGCTTGGAATTTATTTTTTGTTTTTCAAAAACTTCAATTCTATTTGGTACTATCAGGACCTAGCAACAACGCTCAGCAACAGCAAAAAAGTCTCGTTTTTTTATATCCGAAAAGCTGTATGCCTTGAAAGAGGCTTGTATAGTTTGGGAAGAGATCTCGCCCAATCGTTTTCCATTCATTATGGGAGAGTTAGAGGGGGGTGGGTCTACTCCAACCAAGATACCTTTGGGTACCACTAATATATAATATAGAAATGAAACCTGGGAAAGGTGGATAATTAGTTAGAGCAGCTGGTGCGGTAGCAAAAATAGTCGCAAAAGAGGGTCAGTTGGCTACACTGAGACTACCTTCCGGTGAAATTCGTTTAATATCCCAAAATTGTTTAGCAAGTATGGGACGAGTTGGAAAGGTTGATACTAACAATGAAGGCTCAGGAAAAGCTAGATCTAAACGTTGGTTAGGGAAACGCCCCAAGGTAAGAGGTGCAGCTACGAGCCCCGTGGATCACCTAAATGGGGGGGAGAAGGCAGACCACTCGAAATTTTTGAGGACATGCCAAAAGTGATAAAGGGTATCGTCAATGATTAGGAAATCATATCTCATGGAAAACAAAAATAAATAAAAAGTAGGAGTGCAAGCTTTAGCAAAAAATATCCATATGTCAGCTACTAAAGTACGGCGGATTATTTATCGAATCCAGGGTTGTTCATACAAAGAAGCACTTGTATCACCTGAATTTATGCCTCACAAAGCATCTTACTTCGTATCACAATTAGTTCTTTCCGCGGCTGCAAACGCTAGTACTAATCTTGGATTAAGTACATCCAATTTGTTCAAAATGGTATAAAATACCTAAATAATATCTGCTAAATATACCAATGTAGGGCTATATAAAAATGACAAGTACAAGCATGAAAAGGTACATGTAGACCCTCTTGAGATGATATATAATCCAACAATTACATTATGGACAGGAAGCTTGTCAAACACTTCCTCCGCTTTTGCAAGCAAGCCACATTTAGCATACATATCAACCAGTGCATTGCCAACAATGAGATATTTCTCTAGAAACCCTTTCTTAGCAATTTCAGCACGTATTTCTTGGCCTTTGTCTCCTGCTAAGGTGTGGCCACAAGCTTTTAAATAGCAAACATATGTGAGTAGTCCAATGCTTCTCCACCATGCTCATGTTTAACATATCTTGCAATTAAAGCATTCCATGAGACATTGTAGTCCAATGCTTCTCCACCATGCTCATGTTTAACATATCTTGCAATTCAAGCATTCCATGAGACATTGTAGAAAGTATTGCATAATTGGAGAGCCCATCATGAATGACATTCTAGCCAACATGATAACTTACACAAAAGGCTACATGTCTGATTGTATTCTTAAAACATTAAAAAAAAAGTTCGGACAAAAAAGAGACAAATTGAAGTACTCATATGATGAGTACTTCCATGACAAAAAAAAAGAATTTAAAGCTTTAGAAAATGTCTTAGTTGATTGAATGTGACATGTCTTCTCAAACAAAAAAAGTACTACTTTTCATTAGATGCTATACACAAGCATGATCCTATGTTGAGATTTATGTTGAGATGCATGGATGTTTTTGAGCACAATTCCATTGTGGAGGCATAAGCTAAAGTGTATCTCATCATCTTCCTACACGCCATATGCATAAGATGTAATCACTACCTTCTTGTTATGTGCACATTATATCTGCATATACTAGGAGGCTAACCCACATTAGGCTTGTGAGCATGGGAGCACGGGAACAAGCTCTAGTGGAGCATGGGTTAGGATTAACCTTAAGGATTAAGGTTAGGGTCAGGCATCCAAGGGTCACACATGGGAAATGGAGAGTCAAAAGTCACTTGAGGACCCTCCTATATAATATGTGGCATGGGGCACACTCAAGGGATGTTCTCTTGTGTAGAGGATTGTATCTACATTCTTGCCATTTCACTATAGAGTTGAGTGCTATTGTATTGGAGTTATACAACAGCATGGGTTAGGATTAACCTTAAGGATTAAGGTTAGGGTCAGGCATCCAAGGATCACACATGGGAAATGGAGAGTCAAAAGTCACTTGAGGGCCCTCCTATATAATATGGGGCATGGGGCACACTCAAGGGATGTTCTCTTGTGTAGAGGATTGTATCTACATTCTTGCCATTTCACTATAGAGTTGAGTGTTGTTGTATTGGAGTTATACCTCTCTTGGTGGTATGGGACGACACTAAGGTTAAGGTATGATGAGTTATGGTTTCATTTGGTGGATACCTTGGATATACTGGATTCACACTATAGTCAAGAGGACGTGCTTGTGAGCTTTCCCTTCGACTCGAGAGCTATTACTACATCGGTTTCACGGGTTTGTGATGTATACCATGGATATGAATTTGATCCGATAAGATATGTGGCTAGCTTCATATCATCAACATTAGTTTAATTTTTCCTTTGAGTGCCTAGCACATAACATCACCTCATTTATTACCTTCCATAAAATAATTTATGCCTTAGTGTCTTCTTGTTTCATTTCACATGTTGTTGTAGTTATTAACTCCTACAAACTGCATGATAGAATTATTTTTAAATTCATGATTAAAATAGATGTTGAGATGTTAAGCTCAACATGATTAGACACTCACAAGGTGCCTGCATGACCGTTCAACATTTACATCACTAGCGGGTTTAGTAGCTGGCACCGACATATCTTCACCAGAGATTCTACAGCTGGACTACACCAACTAGTCCACACCTACCCACTCCACTTAGCATGTTCACATTATGGACTGCTTGTATATACTCTATTATGTGTGTTAGTCACTTTTTCTTTGTAGACCTCTTTTGTTGTGAAGAAGAAGAAGAATTTTCAGCCTCTCGCCTTGTGTGTTCTCTTCTAGGGTTTGTGTGAGTGTGTGTGTGCTTGTAAGAGCTCAAGCTCTCTTCTCCCCTGCATCTTTTCATGGTATCAAAGAATGTTTAATGCTAAGGGCTAAGCATCAAGCAAGAGAAGCACACGAAGCAGTACAAGGGTAAGAGCTTCATCTAGTCTTTCCCCTTTGTGTTGGCTACTACAACCTTGTCGGGAGCTCTTCAGGAGGCACTGAAAAACAAACTTCGATTGAGGATCTTTCTTTGGCGAGAGCAGAGCTATAGGGAAACTATATATTATTTGTTGGACACCATTGTTTAGGCCGAAAATGCATTTCGAGCGCATCTGGACCTCCATTTTTCAGTTTGCAAGCGTTCACAGGCACTGCAAGTTAAGTTTTAATTGTCTCTGCAGAACTCTGTTTTTGGAACTTTAGGAAGGAAAATTGGTTGTGCACACACTGTGTGCGCTACAAAGAGGTCTCAAAGTTTCCATTGGGTGTATGTATGCAAATTGAGGTAACTGGTCATGAAAGTTTGGGTGTATGTATGTATGCAAATTGAGGTAACTGGTTATGACAATTTGGGTGCAGTATATTATCGCTGTAGAGAATACAACAGTTTGTGCACGTCAAACAAGAGTGTTGTTTTTTGTAACTTTGTATATATGTCGAATGATGGAATATACCAAACTACTATAGAGAAGCTTGACAATAACAACTTCCATGCTTGGAGGTTTAGATTGACAAATTTTCTGATGGGAAAAGTTTACTGGGACTACATTGAAGGTGAACATAAGGAGGCACCAGAGATACTAGAGATTAATTCAACTACCGCCGATGTAAAAGAATACAAAGATTGGAATCAAGGATCCAGGAAAGTAATGTATTAGCTTTCTAGAATACAAGACACCATGATTGGGCATATTCAGGATGCCAAGTCACCTAAGGAGGCATGGGACACCTTGGTGAAGCTATATGAAACCAACACTAAGGCACAAAAGATTCAATTGAAGAATGAGCTCCATACTGTGGAGAAGAAAAATATATTTGTGAATGATTATGCCTTGAAGATTAAGGGCATTGTGGAATCCCTTGCATCAATTGGTGTTTTTGTTGATGATGATGATAAAGTAGAAGTGTGTCTACGTGGTCTTAGGCTACAATACAAGGTGTTCAAGATGTCTATTCATTCAAACTTGGGATGACTCGAGGGGGTCACTCATAAATATGTAAGCGTAGCACTTGGGTTCAACAAAAGGGGTTTTTTAAATCCCTTTCTTACACAATTTTTACATACAAAAGGGTACCATTTAAAGGGGGTATTTACAGATTGAATAGAAAAAGGGTGTGTTTTATTCATGAAAAATTTACAGATAAGGGGTTTTTAAATTAGGCCTTGAACTCACGTGATATAGACCGTTTACATGTAGTGAACCCCCCCGAGACTCGGGAGAACATTCCCAACTTCACAGATTTGGTGTCAATGTTGATTATTGAAGAAAAGAAATTGGGGAAAGATCAACAGTCTTCACAAAACAACAACAGTTCAGAGCAATGCCTTCTACACAAGTTCAGGTAGAGGTCGTGGACGTGGCTAAGGTGGTAGCTGAACAAGTAATCAGAATTATGGTCAACAGCAGCATAGTCCCAGGATTCACAACAACACACAGGTGGAAGAGGCTAGTTTAGAGGCAGGGGGAGTCAAAGAGGTCGTGGTGGTAATTGGCAAAGGAAGCATAATGATACATGAGGCTATTTTTATTGTGGTAAGCCTGGACATCCTTAGTAGGCAGATTGCTATAAGAAGCAGAGAGTGACATGTGAAATGGAAAAGTGCAACAAAACAACTATGCGTCCTCTAGTAGAAATAATGAGGATAACGAGAGGTTGTTTATTATGCAACATGTGGTTAATATTGTGTTTGGAAATGATGTAGAAGCATTTAAGGATGATGTATGGTTTTTGATTCAGGTGCTTTGAACCACATGACAAGTGATGGTGAGTGGTTCAAGGAAATGAAGAGTCTTGAAAGACCAAGTTTTGTAGAAACATGGGCCGATTTCCCATGTTGGAGATGTGCCATTGTCTATGCAGGATGGTAAGGTGAAGTACCTTGTAGATGTACTTCATGTTTAGAACATCACAAAGAATCTGGTTTAAGTTGGCTAAATGATTGAGCAGGGTTTGTAGGCCCAGTTTAACCTTAATGGCTGTTATGTAGAAGACTTTAAAGATAAGTGCAGGTTGGTTGCAAAAGGCAATAGAGTGGGCAGAATGTTTACATTGAATGTAAATATGCTTGAAGTGAGTGCTGCAATTTTTGCAAATGGTTCAAGAGTTGTTACAAATACATACATTTGACAAGAGAATTGGGCATATAAATGTGCAAAGAATGAAGTCTATGCAGACTAAAGAAATTGTGACAGGGCTACCTAAGTTTAAGGTTGAAGGTATGTAGAAAGTATGTGAAGTATGTCAATTTGAAAAGCAAACAAAGCATGTATTTCCACATGGTCAATTTGGAAAGCAAACAAAGCATGCATTTCCACATGAAAGAAATGTGAGCAGGAATGTACTATATTTTGTGCATTCAAATGTATGGGGTCCTGTGACTATGTCTCTATGGAAGGCTGCAGGTACTACATAACATTCATTAACCACATGAGGAAAGTGTGGGTGTATTTCATGAAGGAGAAGAGTGAAGTGTTCACTCATTTTCAGAATTTCAGAGTGATGGGGCTGAAAAATAGACACAAAAGCATGTGAAGTTACTAAGATTAGATGGAGGGGGAGAATACTTCTCCAATGAGTTCTTTGAATTCTTTACAAAATAATGGCATTCGGAGAAAATTTACATGTGGATACACTCTGCAGCAAAATGGATTTGCTGAGAGGAAAAACAGGCACATTGCAGAGATAGCACGAGCATTGATGGTAGAGAAGAAAATGCCACATAGCTATTGGGATAAGGCTATGTGTATAGTAGTTTATATCATGAACATGACTCCTACTGCATCCATACATGATGTAATGCCAGAGGAGAAGTTTACTGGCAAGAAACCTGATTTGTCTCACTTGAAAGTTTTTGGATGTATTGCATATGTGCATGTACCAGATGAGCTGCATACTAAGCTGGATCCAACGAAAGAAAAATGTGTATTTATTAGGTATTCCCTTGAGAAAAAGGGATATAGATGTTATAATCCTGCTACACGTAAATGGAGGATAATCACGGATGTTGTATTTGATGAGATGATTAGCTGGTATGCTGCCAAAAAATATGTTGTTAGGGCTTATGTAAGTAGAAATGTGGTTGCACAAAATGCAAGTCAACAATCACAGTCATTGAGTGGACTAGGAGAGTCCTCATCTAATGGTACTACAGGGCATTCTCTTATTGATGGAGAGTCTAGTGGCTCGGAGATGAGCCTCGATAAGGAGCTTGGGATTCCAGCAAATGAGGATACCTAGTGTGAAGAAGGCTATGGAAGCCATGAATGCAAAGCTACAAATATCTGGAAGAGTCAAAAAGCTTATGCAGAGGTTGAATTATGATGGCTATGTGGCACATCACTATGCTTATATGGAAAAAGTTGTGGAGGTTGTAGAACCCACATGTTTTGATGAGGCTATTGGAAATGTGTATTGGGAGAAAGCTATGGATGAGGAGATGGATGCATTGTATGGAAATGAGACTTGGGATTTGGTGCCATTGCATGAAGGCAAGAAAGCTATTGGTTTTGTAAGTGGGTGTATAAGGTGAAACATAAGAGTGATCATAGCATAAGCAAGTACAAGACTAGGTTGGTAGCCAAAGGATATGCGCAGACACATGGGATTGATTATGAGGAGACATTTTTCTCGGTTTGCAAAGATGGCAACTGTGAGAGTTGTGATTACGGTGGCTACAGCGAAAGGCTGGTTTTTACGTATCAGATGTACGTAAGAAATGCATTCTTGCATGGTGACTTGCAAGAAGAAGTGTATAAGGACCAGCCACCTAGTTTTGAGGATAGAGGTCACACGGAGTATGTATGTAAGCTTCGTAAGGCTTTGTATGGGCTGAAGCAAGCTCCACGAGCATGGCATGACAAGATTGCTGAGTATCTTGTCACTATTAGTTTTCATATGGCAGACGCAGATCACTCTTTGTATGTGCGCAAGAGTGATAAGAGTATTGTAATAACACCATCTATGTAGATGATGTTATTGTTGGGGGTGACAACTTGGATGAGATTGAGCATGTGAAAAGTCTTCTCAAAAGGAAGTTTGAGATGAAGGATTTGGGAGATTTGCGCTACTTTTTGGGAATTGAGGTGCTTGAGGGAAAAAAAGCGATGATCTCTATGAACCAAGTGCAAGTCCCCTCCTTGATTCGGCCATGTGACCTACGAGTTCGGTCGAAACAGAAAGGATAGTTAAGGCTCTTGACCCCATTAGATAAATTTTTGTTAGAAGATTTTCCTAGATTAATCGCACGTGCTTTCTGGGCAAGGAAAGTTTTCCCGATCTTGGTTTCAGAAGAACTGCTGGATTAGTCCCTTGCCCGGACATCTGTGGGCGAGGCCTCGAGTGGGAAGCTCTTCCCTATGAAAGAGGTTGCTACTTTTGCTGTGCTAGCACTCGAGAGTTTGATGTGCAGAGGGGGCAGGGGTCTCACTGCTGATGCTGGTATTAGAGCTTTGTTGAAAGATCAAGAATGGAAGATGAATTTTGTTAGTAATGTATAATAAAATCTTAGAAAGGTGCATTTATATGTTGTATTTTCATTCAGATTAAGCTTCATTGAGATGAAGACTTATAATTGACAAATTGGATTTTATAGATGGACACCCCGTATTTATCAGGTATCCCCGACCTTACCCAAAATCAGGGTATGACTTCCTTTGCTTTTGAGCATATCCTCTCCTCTGCTAGGACTCGAACAAGCAAGGCAAGTCTTGCTAATCATTTCAAGGAGCTATATTTTTCGGACCCACTGGAGAGACAACTGCATATGTGGTACTCAGGGCAATATGTCCAATGTTAAATTTTCTAATCTTAAATAAATACTCATAATTGAAATGTGATAGGAACTCCTCTTTTAAACTAAAATTTTATTATGCATACATAGCATAATTATAAACATAATTATATTTAAATCTTTTGATTATTCTTAAAATATCCGTTCATCATTACTATATGAAAATACTTACAAAAATATTAGCATAACTCTCTTTCAATCCTAAAATGAATTAATATGATTTTTCTTAATCATAAACAAGCTTAAAAGAATTAATCATCATTTTTAACTAGATTAAAATCATAAAAAAATTTAATCTTCTTCTCTAGCTTATCAAGCCTAGAGTTTTTATTAAGATAATGAGATTATCATTAAGATCCATCCTTCTAACAAGGATCTAACCATAAAGATGATTAATCTTTCAAAAGGAGAGATTTACTAATAAAAAATCATTATAATTAAGCATAAAGATTAGCGTTAACCCATTTAAAGATTGGAAAATTCTTTTTGAACTTTTGTTTTAGGGGAATTCATCTTAGATATTAGGAAAAAACTTTGTATCCAAAAATATCTCAAAATTGAATTACCTCTCTCTAGAACATTTTCTCTCTCTAGGCCAAAAACAAGGGAAAACAATGTTTTCTTGCATTCTGAAACAGGGGATGATTACAGGGATTGAGAGGAAAGCTTATACATATTTTAGGGCTGAGGAGGAATCTTACAATGTATATTTCACAAACCTTATGTAAATAAATAATGTTTTTCAAAAATTCCAGTTGTCTAAGTGATTATGAACACCAAATATTAAGTTTGAAGGAATAAGTTCTGTTTTCTCAAGACATATGTCATGGATCTATAGTAGAACAATCACCTTGTTGAATGAATTAATTTTGAACTTCTTAAGTCTTTGAATCTCGAAACGAAGTCGAATAGAAAATTTAACGATGTATCATTTTGGCAAAATCATGAAATGTGTGAATTGTGGTAGACAGCCAGATCCTCACACAGATGAGGATGAGCTTGACCCTGACATTCACAAAGCTCTACACAGGTCTCAGCCGCCAGGTCCCTTCAAGGGGCGAAGGGGAACATTTAGGCGAGGTGGTAGAAAATTGGATCAAAACGATGGAGGAGTACCTCGATGTCACTGGTTACAATGAAAAAAGTAAGGTGTCTCTTGCCATGCTGAAGATTGTAGACACAGCCAGAGTACCATCATGGAGGGACCACTGCGAACCGCTTGGATCGGAACACCCAGACGTGAGACGATCTTAAAGCATACCTCAGGAAGAGATTCTGTCCTCCAGGCTTCTTGGAAACAAAGATGAATGAGGTCCTAGAACTAACCCAAGGAAGCCAGACCATGGAGGAATATCACTAGGCATTCGCTATCCTCCTCAAATACTCGCCACACCGCTGGATGAAGAATAGCTGATGGTGGCCAGGTTCATTCGGGGAATGAACGAACCTTTGGATACCCTGGTAAAGAATGCTAAGCCAGTTTCTATGGCCGAAGCAGTGCAGATGATGGCGAAGGATTTCACCAAGGCCTTTGTTGTCAAGGTCCCGCGCCAAAGCCAGCTCCCTCATCCTTCAAAAGATTCTAAACTCCAGGAAGCACTTCCAACTTTCCACCTCCTAAGAGACATCAAGGTCCCAATCAAAACCAAGAGATAGGAAGTTTCAGAATGGAAGGAAGGCCTTTTCCTCGGAGCACGTTTTCTGGACTTCGGATTCTTTCCCGGATGTAGAAGGAAGAACTTCGAAGTGAGAACAAGTGTTTTGGTTGTCAAGGTTTTGGACACCAGGTCAAGGATTGCCCAACTCCTCCTATGTCAATGGGCTAGGGGAGTCAAGGTCCTAGAATGCCAAGATGACCGACTCCTTCCTATCAACCTAATCAAGGTCCCTCTCACCAAAATCGAGGCAACCCTAGAAGAGTGCCAGCTCAGCCTACATCCTCAATGCAAATTAGTCTCAGATCCTCCTACCAGAATTGAGGGAGCCAGATTCCAGACAGCAGTAGCCAAAGCCATTCAATCACAATAGCTGATGCAGTGGAGGAAGAAAGAGGACATATTTATGCCGCCATTGAACATCAAGGGCAGAATCGACAGTTCTTGATCCTTCAAACTCCAGCAGAGTATAAGGGTAAGAACTTTAAGCTTTTTATTGATTTAGGAGGCAGTACACATTCTTTTATTTCCCCAAGATGCTTGTGTAAGTTAGTCCTAGATGATTAGAGAACAGGGAAACCTATGCAAGTAGAATTGGCCAATGGGAAGATTCTTTTCACACACCATGAAACAACTTGTATTCAGTTTAATCTAGATGGGAATGTAATAGACTACCAATTCAGAGTCTTACCCCCTTGGGAATCTATGGCGGAATCCTTGGAATGGATTGGCTCCATAAGAATCAGGCTGCCATTCACTGTCACAATGGAACCATCTCTTTCCTCGACCTTCACGGGAATCAAGGTCAAGGAACTTGAATTTTCGAATCCCCAATTCTGCACTTAGTAAAAGCTTCTAAATTGTTGAAGGGACTCAGAAAGAAGCAAGCTCTCTATGTCGTTAACATGAATCTAGTAGACAGAAAATGCAAAGCAAAGGAACGAAAGTGGCTAAGTGAGTATCCTGATGTATTCCCAGAAGAACTGACTGAGATGCCTCCAACTCATGAAGTAGATCATGAGATAGAGCTAACTCCCGAAGCTCAGCCGTATAGCCCAACATGCATGCAAGATGCCGGTCCCAGAAGCCATAGAACTTAAGGAGCAGTTAAGACAACTGTTAGAGCAAGGATTCATAAGACCTAGTGTTTCACCTTGGGGTATGCCCGTTCTCTTTCAGAAAAAGAAAGATGGAATGTTAAGACTCTGTATTGATTACAGAGGATTAAATCAATTGTGTGTGACAGTCAAGAATAAATATTCTATTCCTAGGATTTATGAACTTTTGGATCAGTTAAGTGGAACCCAAATGAACACAAAGATAGATCTCAAATCTGGATATTACCAGATCTAAATTAAGGATCAAGATATCCCCAAGACAACCATCAATACTCGCTATGGACATTGTGAATTTACAGTCATGTCATCAGACTAACAAATTCCCCAACAACGTTGAATTGCCTCATGCAGAATATTCTCAGAGAATACTTGGATGAATTTGTTCTTGTCTTCTTCGATGACATCCTGGTATACTCTAAGAATGTATCAGATCATGAAGATCATGTATGTAAAGTCCTGGAGATCCTAAGGAAACACCAACTCTTTGCAAAAAAGAGCAAGTGTACTTTCTCTGCTGAAACCATGTCAAGTACTTGGGATTTATAGTGTCTAAGGATGGGATTTCTCCTGACCCTGCTAAAATCCAAGCAGTCGTGGATTGGCCAGAGCCCAAAACAGTGAAAGAAGTCAGAGGATTCTTGGGATTAACTGAGTGGTATAGAATCTTTATACCCAGGTATGCTCAGATAGCATTCCCTTTGACTAACCTTCAAGAAGAGTACCCTATTTCATTGGACCGCTATGTGTCAGTGTGCTTTTGATAAGCTAAAGACAGCTTTAGTAACCAACCCTATTCTAAAATTTCCAAGGTTTTCCATACCCTTTGAGGTAGTGACAGATGCCAGTGGTTTTGCCCTAGGAGGTGCACTTATGCAGAAAGGTGATGCAGTAGTCTATAAGTCCAGAAAGCTCGGTCTAGAGAGAGATAATACAGTTTTGAGATATTTTTGGATATAAAGTTATCCCTTCTATTTAAGATGAATTCCTCTAAAACATAAGTTCAAAAAGAGTTTTCTAATATGCATTAGAAATTAATTGAATATGTGCATTAGACACCTTAGCCTAAGGGTCCACATTTTCATAAAATTATGGATTAAGGTCCAAAGAGTGTTCTAAAGGGCCAATAGGGTTAATCCAAGTGTTGGAATAAGCAAAATACAAGAATAAAAGAAAATCCCCTTAAAATGAGTAAATTCTCACATAAGATGAAGAGTTGACTAGTACAGCACTTAATAGTTTAAAAATGAGGATTTATTAGTTAAAAATTAGAATTTTGACACCTAAGGAGCTCATGAAGGAGGTTCCTAGAATATCATCATTACCCCCAATTTTTAATTCAAAAAAAGGAGATATTTCATCTCTCCTCTTTCAAACTAGATCAGAAAAGTGAGCCTAACTGGTCCAAAACTTGTCCAAATTGGATCAAACTGAAGCTGGAAGCCTCTAGATCCCAGTTGGACTTGGTTGGTGGCCTCCTTGTCCTATAAACAGAGCCCCATTTCTTTTGTATTTTCATCTTAGTGTATTTACATGCTAATGTAATTTTTAATTTAGTGTATTTCTATTATCCCTCTACCTTGCCTCTCCATTGTGAAGCTTTGGAGCTTCACTAATCCTCTTCTTCTCTTGGATATTACCCTCTTCTACTTAGTGGCCAAGATTCTTCTTTGAGGGCTTCACATCTCCCTAAAGAATCAAGCCAAAAACCAAGGGTAAGCCTAAACAATGGTGTTTTACTCTCTTCTTGAATGGTAATCTCCCAACCTCTCTAATGCTTGGGAAGCTTTTTAATCCATGGTTTCTTCTTAAAACCATGATTTTATTGAATTATGTTGTTTAAATGGATTAATGTTAATCTCTTATGCTTACAAGTAATGTTTTTGAATTGTAAATCTCTCTTTTTGAAAGAATACTCACCTACATGGCTTAATTCTTCTTGAAAGGATAGATCTTATTCCTAATCTCATTTTCTTACCCAAAACTCTAGGCCTAATAAGCTAGAGATGGAGATTAAGTATTTTTTATGATTTTAAAACTAATTAAAATGAGAATTAATTCATTTAATCTTGCTTTATGTTAAGAAAATTCATATTTATTCATTTTAAGTTGAAAGAGAGTTTATGCTAACATTCTTGTAATTATTTTCATATGGGAAGTTATAATTGTATATTTTTTAAAATAAACAAGATGCTTATAATTATGCTTAGGTTTATGCATAAGAATTTTTATATTAAAAGAGGAAGTCTCACCATATTTTTATGTAATTATGATTATGCATAAATTTGATAATGCAAAAAGAGGAATTTTTATCATATTCTATGCATAAACATTTTAATGCTAAAAGAAGGATTTTTGTTACATTTTTTCATAGTATGTGCATGCATAAAAATCTAGATGCAAAAAGAAGAATTTTCATGATATTCTATGCACAAACATTTTAAATATTAAAAGAGGAAATTTGGTCATTTTTTTAAAATAGGTATATTCATGATATGTATATACATGGGTATTTTTATTTATCAAAAGATGAATTTTCATCATATCTCTAAATAGGAAAATGCATAATAAATTTTAATGTCAAAAAGAGAAAGTTTCATTGTAAGATTCCTCCCCAGCCCCTCAAGATGTCCAGTTTCATCCCCTGTAAAAATCAATCCCCTTTTCAGAATAATAAAAGATCTTGTTTCTACCTGTTCTGACCTAGAGAGAGAAAATATTCTAGAGAGAGATAATTCAATTTTTAGATATCTTTGGATGGAAAAATATCCCTTCTTATTAAAATAAATTCTCCCGAAATAGAAGTTTAAAAAGAAATTCATAAGGTGCATTAGAAATAAATTATAATGTGCACAAAAGACCTTAGCCTAAGGGTCAAGATTTTTTGTAAATTTTGGATTAAGGTTCCTATGGACCAATAATATAATCCAAATGTAGGGAGGAGATAAATTGAAGAATAAAAGAAAAACTCCCCAAAAATGAGTAAATGCTCACATAAGATGAAGAGTGGACTAAGGACCAAAGAAAAGAATTAAAAAACTGAATTTTGACACCTCAGAGTGGGGATCTCCCCTCATGAATTAGGCGCCTTTTTCTCATTATTACCCCCAATTCTTAATCAATAAAATGACATATGTTCATCTCTCCTATTTCAAAACTAGATCCAAAAAGTAAGCTGAACTGACCCAAAAATTGGTCAAAAATTGCCCAAACTGATCTAGAAAATTCTAAAATCAGTTTGCTTGGTTAGAGGCTCACTTTTTTCTATAAATAGAAGCGTCCCCCTTTGTAAAAGCTTAATGGTGTTTATGCACTGTTACTCTACTCCTGCCCTGAGCCATCTACATTGAATTTTTTAATAATTCAATTGTTTTTGGCCTAATCCTCTCCAAAGTGAATTGGTGGCCACTCTTGCTTCAAACAAGAGTAGAACCCTCAATCCCTCAAGTCAAAGGAGAGCTTACAAGCTCCATGTAAGCTAATTTTCTTACTTTGTTTAATGAAAAATCTATGGTTTTCTTGATTTTTATGTTTTATAAATGTTTGAATTAAATTCAAATGCTATGCCTTTGATAAAAAAGGCCAGCCCTTCTCTTCTTTACATTCCAACCTTTCTCAATCCTAGAAAGATTGACTAAGGGATTAATTAAACTCTTCTTATTGTTTACTCTCTTGAATTTAGAAAATTGTGTAGATTAGAGTTCTATAATTCTGAATTGGGTTAATTAAATTAAATAAAGAAAGAAAAAAATGAGAAATGGTCAGCCATACAAAGGAGGTTATGGCAAAATTTTCTAAAATTTTGTGAAAAAGAAAGTTTATTTTTAAGTTATTCCAAAAGAGTAATTCCCACCATTTTTGCATCTAAAAGAAATATTATAATTACTCCATGTACATATTCACCTATGAATATGCATGGATATCACTAATATTAATTATTAAAATTGATTTCTATGGATAGAAAGATGCATAAAAGAACTTTTTTTATTTTACAAAAGTGTTATTCTTAATAAATTTGATTTCTATGCATAGAAAGATGCATAAAGAAAAACAATTTATTATAAAAGTGTTATTCTTATTAAATTTGATTTCTATGCATAGAAATATGCATAAAGGAATTTTTGTATTATAAAAGTGTTATTCTTATTAAATTTTATTTCTATGCATAGAAAGATGCATAAAGGAATTTTTTTAATTATAAAAGTGTTATTCTTATTAAATTTGATTTCTATGCATAGAAAGATGCATAAAGGAATTTTTTATTTATAAAAGTGTTATTCTTATTAAATTTATGCATAGAAAGATGCATAAAGGATTTTTTTTATTATAAAAGTGTTATTCTTATAAAAATTGATTTTTATGCATAAAGAAATTCTTTTTATTTTAAAAGTGTTATTCTTATTAAATTTGATTTTATGTATAAATAGATGCATAAAAGGATTTTTTAATAAAAGTGTTATTCCCATTGAAGTTAACTTTTATGCATAAATAGATGCATAAAGAATTTTTATATCAAAATTACAATTCCTTTAAATTCTATGTTTAAATTCTATGAGTATTTGATAAATGAATAATTAAATACTCTAAGAGAGAAATTTCTATCGTTTTATATTCACACAGATTGTAAAAGAAAAAAGAAAATTCATGAAATCTATTGGGATCAAAATATTCAGATAAATGATTAATTTATTCCTCATTGGAATTCGTAACTAATTTAGAAATCAGTTAAGTGAATATTCAAAGAAAGAAATTCAGTAAAATTAGTAACTGAATTATCAAACCTTTTCGAGAAAGAAATTCAGTAAAATTAGTAAAACTGAATTATCAAACCTTTTCGAGAAAGATAGTTCAAGAAAAATCTTATCCGACTCGAACCTTGAATCAGACTATAACCAAGACCAAACTCTTTCGTCAGTTTTGAGAAAAGAAGGTGTGACCAGTTTAGAAAAATACACCCAAAAGTCTTGCCAAATCTGAAACTAAGTTTGAGACCCTTCGAATTGATCTGTGGATCAAGGTTATAGAATTCGAGGAATTCTGGTATGAAATTCAAAATTCCGATCAAGAAGTTTTGGGGATACTGATTTAAGAAATACTCCTTGTATTCAAAAGAAAATCAAACTGAAAACTTGCATAGAAACCCTATTTTCTTAAAGGACTGTCTTACGCCAGAATGCTGGAGAGAGCATTTGGTATATGTTTTTCTAAGGGAAGTTCGGTTGCAACAGTTGGCGCGGGGAGTATTCAAAGGAGGAGAGAGCATTTGGTATATGTTTTTCTAAGGGAATTTCGGTTGCAACAGTAGCTGGCGCGGGGAGTATTCAAAGGAGGACAACTCACGTGGCAAAGCCTGCCCAGGTCTTCACCAGTCTCGATATAGTTGGTGCGCTTCCGTACGATGGACAAGGGCCAAAGAAGCGGTCCCTGAGTGAAGTGCCAGGACACCTAAGGAGGATCCTGGAGGGTTCTAACCAGGCGATGCACGGGCTCGCGGTGCTTAGGACACCCATGTGTATGTCATGGAAGATATGTATGATGGACGAAATGATTATTATTATCTGTTTTACTGGATCTCAATGCTGACCAATTGGTCTCATCGGAGAGTCCTGAGAGTGATACTATTTTTTGAGAAATAAGGGACTGGATGGAATTTCTGAGTTATGACAGCCAATAACTGTTTGTCAATGGATTATTTTATATGTTAAAGTTTTAAAGAGGAGTGTGTGCATATCTGTATTTGAAAGCAAAAGTTAAGAAAGGCATTCAATTATGGGTAGGTGAGTAATTGTCTGGTTCTACCGATTCCAGTGGTTGGGTGGTGGCTAAACCCATGGGCCGAATAGGCTAGAATCAATGGAGTTTTAATAATTAAATTGAAATAATAGGAATACGCTTAAAACTCAATTAGTTAAATAAAAACCTGAAGAATTTCTCAAATGAGAAGATCTATGGCTGTGCCTAACTTTGGTTAGGAAAAAAAGCGTTGATTTCCTCAGATGATTAGATCAACGGCTGTGCTGCCTGATTCTGGTTAGGAAAACAGCGTTGATTTCTTCAAGTTAAGTCAGTAATAGTTTTCCTTCTATCTGGTTTAATCAGGTGAAGGATAGTTTAGTCTCTTAACCTGGTTAGAAATTTCGTTAAGAAAATCAAAAAGGTGGAATCGTCCTCGTTTTTTGGGCAAAAGAAATTTTCTCGGTTTTGGTTTCGGAATGACCACCAAATTAGTCTCGTGTCTGAACATTCGAGGGCGAGGCCCCGAGTGGGAAACCTTGCCCTCTGCACAATAGGATACTACTTCCGCTGTGCTAGCAACTAGGAATCCGGTGTGCGGAGGGGGCAAAGGGGTCTCACATTCATCATATTTCTATGTAGATAATTATGGCATGTTGATGCCTAGGTCCAATTGGAAAATAGAATATTTCTATATCAATAGTTCAATAAAATGATGTATGCTTATTTAAAGGATCATTGGAAAAAGAAATATCCTTGTTAAATTCCATTATTCAACAAATAGAATTATCTATAATCCTATTATGTCCAAGGAAGAATGAATTTTCATAATTTTGGATGTTTACCCTTACGATTAGAAATCACAGTTATTTTATCAGTTAAATGGAGAAGTATATGTACGAATAAATTCAAGTAATTCTGTGCTGGACCGTGACCACGTGAGAAAAGTGGGTCAGCAAGATGCTTGCCCATCTCTTGAATCAAAAATTAAGCCAAGTGTTGTGACCATTCTCATTTCCTTAGTACGAAGAATGGATAACCGGCTGATTTATAAAAGTTTTCCCTAAGACTCAAAATTGTCTAGAAATAAGTTAGAAATTTGTTGTAATTGATGGATGGATCATTGCTGAGATACGAGATTCGTGATTTTCATTGAGAAAGTTTGGGCTTGTGAAATCCAACTCAATGGGAAATTCTTACTTGCATAGAAACTCTGTTTTTGTAAAGGACTGTTTTACGCCAGAATGCTGGAGGAAGCATTGGCTTATTGTTAATCTAAGGAGAGTTACATTGCAATAGCTGGCGGGAGTCATCGAAGGACTCTCTCGTGTAAAGCTTGCCAAGGTCTTGACCAGCCTCGGTACATTTAAAAATGGTGCACTTTCGGTACAATGGGCGAGGGCGATGGACCCTAAGTGAAGTGCTAGGACATCTAAGGAGGATCCTAGAGGGTTCTGACTAGGCAATGCATGGGCTCGTGGCTAGGACACCCATGTGTATGTCGAGGAAGATATTCATGGATTGGCGAGAAAATAATTAAGTGAACTGGAAACTATGAAATTGGATCTCGTTGGTTTACTACCTGGTCTTCAATGGAGAGTCCGGATGATATGTGATTGTAAAACAATGGAACTGTAATACTGAGGATTATGATGGAAACACCGTCGTTTTATTGCAGTTATGTCTTGAAAATAGTTAAGTCTGAGAAAAGGTAAATTTCATATTGGGTGCGTAAGTGGTGTGTCTAATTGATATTTTTGCATGAGTGCCGACTAGGGGGCTTGGGAACTCTTTTCCGCAGTACCTGGGACAAAACACAACCAAATTTTATAAAGAGGGATCCCACCAATATAGTGGTTGGGCGGTTGGCTAACCCATGGGCCTGGATTGGTGGATTTCTATAACAAAGTTTGGTTATGTTCAAGTTACAATAGTTAAAGTCACAGGGAGATTCTTGTTCTATGGGAAAGAATCAATGGTTGTGCCTCACTTGAGGGGAAAAAAGTGATGATCTCTATGAACCAAGTGCAAGTCCCTTCCTTGATTCGGCCATGTAACCTATGGGTTCGATCGGAATAGAAAGGATAGTTAAGGCTCTTGACCCCGTTAGATAAATTTTTGTTAGAAGATTTTCCTGGAGGAATCGCCATACTTCGGTCATGCTATGGCAGGGAACCCAAGAAGTGGCTAAGCTATCTACACTTAGTCGAGTTCGCCTACAATGCTTCTTATCACCAAAGTATCGGGATGAGCCCTTTCAAAGCTCTGTATGGACAAGATTGCTTAACTCCATTAACTTGGTCCGACCCATTGATTAGGATCGAGATGTCCAGAGAGACGCTTGACGACATGGAGCAGCAGATGCAATCAATTTGCAAAGATATAAAAGCTGCCCAGGATAGACTGAAGCTGTATGCAGATAAGAAGAGGACAGACAGAAAATTCAAAGAAGCAGATATGGTCTTCATTCGAGTATGCCCCAAAAGAATTTCTCTATCTCTTGGGAAGTACAAGAAGTTATCCCCAGGTATTGTGGGCCATATCTGATTACAAAGAAAGTAGGTGACTTAGCCTACGAGCTTCTTCTGCCTCCTCATCTCAAAGTACATAATGTATTTCATGTCAACCTACTTAAAAAGTATGTACCAAGCCCGAATCATGTGCTTGATGAAATCTTAACTTCTTCAACCCAAGGGCAGATGGAACTCTAACCTGAAGAAATCCTTAATGTTTGAGAGAAGGTTCTCAAGAATAGAATTCTGAATGAATTATTGGTCAAATGGAAGTTCTATCCTTTTGAAGATGCCACCTAGGAGAAAGAAGCCGAACTGTTGCGGGATTACCCCCCAGTTTGCGAACGCGAGATGAGGACATCTCACGTTTTTCAAATGGGAGAGAATGTAAGATTCATCCCTAGCCCCTCAAGATGTCCAGTATCTTCCCCTATAATCAATCCCCTCTTCTTCAGAATAATAAAAGATCTTGTTTTTTCTACCTATTTTGGCTTAGAGAGAGAAAATATTCTAGAGAGAGGTTATTCAATTTTTAGATATTTTTAGATGGAAAAATATCTCTTCTTATTAAAATAAATTCCCCCGAAACAGAAGATCAAAAAGAATTTCAGGAGGTGCATTAGAAATAAATTATAATCTGTTCAAAAGGCCTTAGCCTAAGGGTCAAGATTTTCTGAAAATTTTAGATTAAGGTTCCTATGGACCAATAAGATTAATCCAAATGTAGGGAGGAAATAAATTGAAGAAATAAAGAAAATCCCCCCAAAAATGAGTAAATACTTACATAAGATGAAGAGTGGACTAAGGACCAAAGGAAATACTAAAAAAATGAATTTTTGACACCTCAAAGTGGGGACTCTCCCTCATAAAGGAGGTGCCTATTTCACATGTGTGGAGGAGTTTTAAATTCTCAAATAATGAGATATTTCATCTCTCCTCTCTCCTAATTCAAGTCTAGTTCCAAAAAGTAAGCTAAACTGACCCAAAAATGGTCAAAAATTGACCAAACTGATCTGGAAAATTCTAGAATCAGTTTGCTTGGTTAGAGGCTCACTTTTTTCTATAAATAGAAGCCTCCTCCTTTGTAGAAGCTTAATAGTGTTTTATGCACTATTACTCTACTCCTCCCCAGAGCCAAAAACATTGAATTCATTGATAATTCACTTGTTTTTGACTATTTCCTCTACAAAGAATTGGTGGCCACTCTTGATCCGAGCAAGAGTAGAACCCTCAATCCCTCAAGCCAAAGGATAGCTCACAAAACTCCATCTAAGTTAGAAATTCTACTGTTTTCTAATTCTATTCTATGGTTTTATGATTTCTTGCTTCTTTTAATTTGAAATTGGATGTTATGCCTTGATGGAAAGGCTTCCCCCTTCTCTTCATTGAATTCAGCCCTTCTTTATCCAAGATGTGTAATCAAATAAATAGAGTTAAACTTTTCGTATTGTTTACTCTTTAAAAATGAGAATTGATTAGATTAAAGTGCTAAATTCATCTTGGGGTACATTCTAAGTGGATTTAGAATGTAAAAATTGAAAAATGGTCAGCCATGCAAAGGAGGTCATGGCAAAATTTTCTTAAATTTTGTGGAAATAAGTTTTATCTTTATGTTATTCAAAAAGAGTAATCCCCTCCGTTTGTGTATTCTAAAAGTGTTATTTTCATCATGTATAGAAAGATGCATATTGGAAATATTTTTATTGTAAAAGCATTATTTTTATTAGAATTAATTTCTATGCATAGAAAGATGAATATTAGAAATATTTTTATTGTAAAGGCATTATTTTCATTAGATTTAAATTCTATCCATAGAAAGATGCATATTGGATATTTTTCATTATAAAAGTGTGATTTTCATTAGATTTAAATTCTATCCATAGAAAGATGCATATTGAAAATATTTTTATTATAAAAGCGTTATTTTTATTAGAATTAATTTCTATGCATAGAAAGATGCATATTGGAAATATTTTTATTATAAAAGTGTTACTTTCATCAATATTGATTTTTATGCATAAAATGATATATAAAAGAATTTTTTTTATTATAAAAGTGTTACTTTCATCAATATTGATTTTTATGCATAAATAAAGCGATGCATAAAAGAATTTTTTTATTATAAAAGTGTTACTTTCATCAATATTGATTTTTATGCATAAAGCGATACATAAAAGAATTTTTTTTATTATAAAAGTGTTACTTTCATCAATATTGATTTTTATGCATAAAGCGATGCATAAAAGAATTTTTTTTATTATAAAAGTGTTACTTTCATCCATATTGATTTTTATGCATAAATGATTTTTATATCAAAATTAGGGTTCTCTTTAATTCTATGTTTAATTTCCATGAATAATTGATAAATGAATAAGTAAATACTCTGTGAGAGAGAAAAATTCTATCGTCTCATATTCACTCGGATGGTAATGAAAAAACTCAGAAAAAAATATCAAAGTCAAAATTTTAGATAAATGATTAAATTATTCTTCATAGGAATTTGTGATTAGTTTAGAAATCAGTTAAGCAAATATTCAATGAATGAAACTCAAAAAAATAGTAATTGTTGAAATATCCCCCCCTTTCAAAAAAGGTAGTTCAGGAAGAACCTTACCAGAATCAAACCCAGAATTAGAATTGACCAAGACTAAACTCTTCGTCAGTTTCAAGGAAAGACGATGTGACTAGTTTAGGAAAATACACTCAAATCACCCACCAAATCTGAAACTAAGTTGAGACCCTTTGATTTTGATCTGAGGGTCAAGGTTACAGAATTCGAGGAATTCTGTTTGGAATTCAAACCTGCGATCTAGAAATCTTGGATACGGATTTAAGATATACTCATTGTATTCAAAAGAAAATCAAAATTGAAAACTTACATAGAGACCCTGTTTTCTTAAAGGACTGTCTTATGCCATAATGCTGGAGGGAGCATTTGGTATATGTGTTTTTCTAAAGGAAGCTAGGTTGCAACAGCTGGCAGGGAGTGTTCAAAGGACAGCTCACGTGGCAAAAACCTGCCCAAGTCTTGACTAGCCTCGGTATGGTGAAAATGGTGTGCTTCTAGTACGGTGGGCGAGGGCCGACGAAGTGGTCCCTGAGTGAAGTGCCAAGACACCTAAGGAGGATCCTGGAGGGTTCTGAGACGAGGCGATGCACGAGCTCGTGGTGCTTAGGAAACCCATGCGTATGTCATGGACGATATATATATGTATGATGACGAAAAAAAATATTATAATCTGTTACTGGATCTCGTTGCTGAGACCAAGCTGGTCTCGACGAAGAATCCAGAGTAAAACCTGTTTTTGAGAAACAAGAACTGGAAGGAAATTTTGAGTTATGATATCTATAGTCAATAATTGTTTGACAATGGATGGTTTTATAAGTTAAAGTTTAAAGAGGAGTGTGTGCGTATCTGTATTCTAAAGCAAAAGTTAAGAAAGGCATTCAATTATGGGTGGGTGAGTATTTGTCTGGTTCTACCAATTCCAGTGGTTGGGCGGGTGGCTAACCCATGGGCCGGATGGGGTAGGCTGGAATCATTAGAGTTTTAATAATAAAATTGATTAATAGATATACGCTTAGAACTCGAGTAGTTAAATAAAAGCCTGAAGACTTCTCAAATGAATAGATCAACGGTTATGCCTGATTCAATTAGGAAAAAAGCATTGATTCCTTCAAGTTAAGTTTGTAATAGTTTTCCTTCTATCTGGTTTAATCAGATGAAGGTTAGTTTAGTCTCTTGACCATGTTAGAAAATTCGTTTAAGAAATTCAAAAAGGTGGAATCATCCCTGTTTTTCGAGAAAGGAAAATTTTACCGGTTTCGGATTTGGAACGACCACCAGATTAGTCTCGTGCCCGGACATTCGAGGGTGAGACCCCGAGTGGGAAACCCTACCCCCCGCACAAGAGGAAGCTACTTCCACTGCTTACCAACCGAGAATCCGGTGTACAAAGGGGGCACTGGGATCTCACAATCTTTGCATTCATGGAGAAAAAGAGCTGGAGCAATAGTGAGATAAAATTATTTGAAAACATATAAGAGACTTGGAGGAAGGCATTCATTGCAAGATGGAGTGATCAACATGTAACTCATTACATGGTAAGAACTTTAAAAACTAGTGCAATCTCAATACTATGAGACCAATTAATACATACATCTAATTTTTTTATGTTGTCATTGTTTACAGCATATACTATATAATCATACACCATATTTTGCAAATACATACGGTTCATTGTCAATATGGTCAACTCAAGGTTGGGAGAAGTCACATTACATGGCAAAAACAGGTTACTTTAAGCACACTAAACATGGTGGAGGCAAGAATCGAGCTAATAGTCTTTTAGAGTTACATCAATGGACTTACAGGAAATTGATTCACAAAGAAAAACAAAAAGACACATTCAAGTCCTCATCATTGACAAGTGCAATACAATTGACAATGCGCTTGGAATCAGTCAAAGAGCGCCATCAGTTGTGGTGCCGCTCATCAAGAGTCAAGGTTGGGAGAAAGTGGTCTAGATGAGGTGGGCTTGATCTTCTTCAGTGGTCTTCCTTCTTCATCTTCCTTTTCCTCTTCTTCCTCTTCATCTGCCACCACAGGAGACCTATTTTTGGCATCTACACCATTGGAGGCAACAGTTCCGACCGGCCTTTTCTCGTCCTTATTAGATATATGTTTCCATATGGATGCAATGTGTCTGGGTCTGTAATTCTCGCTACAATAGCATGCGTTGTATATGACATGTGGTAGGGGCATCTTAGTGCTTTGGCAACCATACCCCTGACCAAACACCCATAGTGCAAACTATTTCTTCTTGACAAACACCACCTTCTCAGCATTTAAAGGCACTTCGTATCCCCACCACAAAACCTGGATAGTACTTTGAATGCAAATAAAGAGAATTTTGCATTGTCTTTTGAGAACTCCTTGTGAAATATAATGATCTGCGTATTAAAATTATGATCATCATGACTCATGCCACTGCTTGCTGTTGTCAATTTTAAGCAAGTGTCGTAAATTGCACGTAACTTTTGATGATTCAAATGTCTTATATATTGAGTGAGAGCAACATCCTTTTGATGACCTATTGACTTTGAAGTGGAAGCTCCGGATGATCTTGAGCCTCCTGCTCTTTTCAGGAAATCATCATCATATACAAAAACCTGGTACAAATGTTATATGACACAATTGACAAAAGTCCACATAAATCAAATTCTTATAGTTTGAAAAATATTCGGCTCTATTACCTAATGATTTTCATCACCCTCAAGCATGGATCTTGTCCACAAAGGGATCGTGGACTTACTATCTTCATGCACAGTAGGTGCCAAAAATTTACCCATATCTGCCAAACCAAGACGGTCGGCAATTGCTGTAGCCTCCTCGTCGGAAGGCAATTGGGTTTCATATGTCCTAGCTTCATCGAACATCTTCTTTAATATCTCCTTACCAAGCAGGTACTCGAAGTCCTGGACTACAGAATCAGCTAGTAGATAATTGTCAACTCCTTCCTCTATCCAGCCCATGTCTACTTCACTAAAATTTGCTAAGGCAGCCAAGCAATAGTCTTCCATGAATATTGAAATGTTGCATAATGTCTTAATAATACTTAATCAGCTTGGGTTTCCATAGTAAAGCTAGGCAAGGAAGGTAGTGACAACTCTCCCTGTTCATTCTCTACATCGAAGGGGATAAGGGATGCATTAGCCTCAAAGGTTTCCCTTTCGGCCTCTGCACTCTCCTCTGCTGGGTCTATAGCCACCTCTTCCTCAACCCCATCATCCCTCGATTGGCACTTGAGTGCTTGCCAAAGTCACCGTCTCGGGCTCTGAGTCCTCAGTAAGAAGATGCAGAAAATAAAGAAAACCATAACTAAATTGGAGTGGGCGACACTTCTTTGAGTGTATTGGGCATTTCTCCTCTACTCTATTACTACTGCAGCTGGGAATCTTTTCAAGACAGCGGCTAAGCCTCCTCTTCATGACTTTGTCTATTGCAAAATCAGATGGATGAACATATCGTTCATCGGACATAACGATATTGGCAGAAATAGTGTCTTCATACTCCTGCTCAATAGTCACTGAGAACAATCCTACAAGAATTAATGACGTTCTCAAGAGAAAGTTCCTTGTTGAACATTAAAGACAACTCATGCAAACGCTCGTGGGTTTCTACATTGTACAAGAACATAAACAACTTTTCTACACAAGACTCTTCTGCCTCGTCATCCGATTCGTAGACAATGTCCAACTCTTTCGAAGACATGCCTAAAAAAATATTTCAGTCAATTAGAACATGCACGCTTATTATACATGGGGTAAGTACCTGGCGATAAGGAGATTTGGACATACACATGCAAGCCCCCTGTCGCTTGGTACTAGCACCAAAAAAAGAAGGGTTAGTACCAAGTGGTAGAGGGCTCACGCGAAATTCACGAGCCCATCACCGCTTGGTATTGACCCCTAAATTTAAAGAGACTTAAAGGGGTCAATAAGTTTTATTGATTTTTTTTAGATGAACCCTTTATATGTATTAAATAAAAAACATACAAGTAGCATATTTTGCATTTTAGTTGTATTTTGTAAGCTGAAATAGTCTATCTTCTAGGCTGAAAATTTAAGGCCTGCCCTAAGCTTCGACTTGAAGGCCTTTTAACTTACTTGGCCTTCATGTTTATACATTTGCAACCCACTACTACTCTAGAAAATTTTATTTCAATTGAAACCTTAGTTTCCATGGTGGCAAAGGGAGGGAGGGAGGGAGGGAGAGATGGGCATATCTGCTGAAAATATTAAAAGCTTGGCAATGGTGTTGGCGATGCAGAGGGACAACATTGGCAATGCAAAGGGACAGCGATGGCGATGGTGATGTAGAGGGACGGCAACATAGGTAACTCAATGCAAATGGGTGTCTCAGCTTATCACAGAGGCGATTAGCTTTGAGGATTTCCTATTAGACTTAAACCTAGAAGGATTTTAACATGCAAAGAAAATTTATGAAAGTGTAAATTTCTAAAAATGTATGTCCCAAATTGCTTGATTTGCTGTTTTGAGAGGAGTCCAATGGGAATTTGGGTATGTTTCTCAAAAATATCCTCCCCGAACACTACTCCCAAGGGAGATTTGGGACTTAAAAAACTAGTAGCACACGAGGAGTTTTGGGACATTATCGACTCATACCACTTGTGCAGACATTTAAAAGGTCAAACGCATTAACAACGCATGAATATGGTATGCAATGATTTTATATTCACGTGATCACAAATTTTTTTTTGTTAATAACATGTGTTAACATGTTATTAACATGTTAACATGTTAACATGTTCTCAAAAAAGCTGGTGGCAAGCGACCTGGTAACCGGATAAAATCTCGCCAGGCTTTTGCTATACCCGGCGGTCCCGCCGAGAAAAAGGAAACCCCGGCGGCCCGGCGGGGTCGTCATCCAGCCTGGCGGGGTACAATTTCCTATATATATGGGCCTGGGGGCCCCTTTGGGAGTTCATTGCTGACAGCATACACAGGTAATAAAACTTGTGTGTGTGTGTGTATGTGGGTGTGTGTTCGTGCGGGCAGCCGCCCACTGTCGCAATGCGCGGCAGGATGTGGGTGGTCCGCCACACGAGGGATGTGTGTGTGGGTGTGTGTTCGTGTGGGCAGCCGCCCATTGTCGCAATGCGCGGCAGGATGTGGGTGGTCCGCCACACGACAGGTGTGTGTGTAAGGCCATTCTTCGGAATGGTGCTTACCCTGGGGCACTTAGTCGGTAACGCGGCTAGTCTGTGTCCTATGGTAAGTATGGCACGCCGTAGCGGTACTAGTCGGTAACACAGCAAGCATAGTATCGTTATGGCGATGTCACCTTCCCTTCCCTTCCCTTTGTCAATGTAAGATCCCTGTTCCCACCGAGCAACAGATTCGGAATACTAGAAGCGGAAGTAGCACTTCTCGTGCGAGACAGGGGTCCCACATTCGGGGCCTCACCCACGGATATCCGGATAAGAGACTAATCCGTCGGTTGTTCCAAAACCGAACCCGGAAAAACTTTCTTTACTGGAAAGCACGGGCGATTCCACCAGGACAACTTTTTACTCTAACGTAGTCAAGATCATTTCTGATCGAGCTGATCCAATTGCATCTATAAGATACATGGTCAGATTAAGGAAGAAACTTGCACTTGAATCATTGGGATCAACGCTTTTTTCCCCATTCAAGAGGCACAGCCGTTGATTCCTATCCATAGAACAGTTATTGTCCGGGATTTATTTTATCTATCGTAAAAACAAAAGTTTGAGTCTCGATTTACGGATCCATCAGTCCAGCCTAACCCCATCCAATCCCATGGGTTAGCCAACCGCCCAACCACTGTAGTGATGGGATCCAATTAAGAATTTGGTTAGGTTTTGTCCCGGGTACCAAGGAAAAGAGTTCCAAGGCCCCCTAGCCGGATGTTCATGCAAAATAAAACTAGTCACACCACTCACACACCCAATATGAAATTGCCTTTTCACAGATTCAACCAGTTTAAAACAATCCTTTAACAAAACCATAGTATCACTGATCACCATCTTCCAATTTATCCAGTTGATTCTTAATTTTTCCATCATTCCTTCATCAGAGTATCTATGGCATCATTGGCAACTAGGACGCTCACCACCTGTCCACTCAGGGGCCGTTTCTTAGTTCCTAGCCCTTAATACTCGGCAATATAATCACTTATCAAGATGGACTCTCGTTGAAGATCAGCAAGATCAACCAACGGATCCATATAAGGAGCCATGGACTCATCCATTGAAGACCAGCAAGGTCAATCAACCAGATCCATGCTCGATTTCAGAAAACAACTCCAACTCTGTTCCAATATCTTCCTCGACGCACGCGTGGGTATCCTAGGTGACCCAGAGCCCGAGCACCGTATGGTCAGCACCCTCTAGGATCCTTCGCAGAGGAGACCTAGCGCTTCACTCATAGGCCGCTTCCTTGGCCCCTCATCCACCGTACCGGAAGCTCACCATTTTAATCGCACCGAGGCTGGTCAAGACCTCGGCCGACCTTGCTACGCGAGACGTCCTTCATTGACTCTCCGTCAGCAGTTGCAACATTATCAGTTAGGTCTCACGACCTTAATCACAAGATAGTCACAATGCTCCCCCAGCAATCTTGACATAAAACAGTCATTTACAAACAGCATTTACAAACAGTTTACAATACAATTTCTATTTTAACTTTCATTTTTCCACATTATCCCTCATTAATCTACATTACTTATTCCATATTCCATTTATATGTATACTCATCCCATCCCATCATTTTCCATCTCATCACTTCAGATTCCTTCACATCACATATCATATATTCACATCCATACATCCATATCTACATCCATACACCTATTTTCACATCCACATCTACAACCACATTCATACATATATCCACATCCACATCCACATCCACATTCACATCCATACATCCACATCTACATGCATACATCCACCTCCACATTCACACCCACATCTATACATCTACATCTACATGCATACATCCACCTCCACATCTACATCCACATCTACATCTACATGCATACATCCACCTCCACATCTACATCTACATCTATACATCTACATCTACATGCATACATCCACATCTCCATTCACATCTACATCTATACATCTACATCTACATGCATCCATCCACCTCCACATCCACATCTACATCTACATGCATACATCCACATCTCCATTCACATCTACATCTATACATCTACATCTACATGCATCCATCCACATCTCCATTTACATCCTCATCTATACATCTACTTCTACATGCATACATCCACATCTCCATTCTCATCTACATCTATGCCTCTACATCTACATGCATCCATCCACATCTCCATTTATATCCTCATCTATACATCTACTTCTACATGCATACATGCACATCTCCATTCTCATCTACATCTATACCTCTACATCTACATGCATCCATCCACATCTCCATTTATATCCTCATCTATACATCTACTTCTACATGCATACATCCACATCTCCATGCATCATAAAATTCTTTTAATTAATCTAGGACGATAGTTCCTAGAATATGGTAGGAAGTCCTCTTTTTAAGCTTTGAATGAAATTATTTTATGCGTAATTTCTATAAAAATTTTGCCATAGCTCCGCTACTATGACTGATAAATCTCAATTTTTTCTAAGGGATAAGGCTTACCATTAAGGAAATAATTAGAATGGTCTCTAATTGGATCATCAATCCATAATGGATTGAATCATCAATATACATAAACTAAAAGCATAGAAAAAAGCCATTAATTTGGCCTCAAGCATAGCTTAATCTTGGATTAAGGAAAAGCCTTATGAAAAGCTTCATTTGGATTGAAAAGGGTCATGAGTATGACCATTTCTTATGTGAGGGAGAGAAAAACCCATTAGACTTAAAAATAAATGGAAATTTATGTAATTCTTTACTATCATTAATTAATTAACTTCAATAGCATTTCAAAAACCATACCAATTAAGCTTCTCAAGATTGAGAGGGGTTGAGAAGAGAGAATCATTGAGGAATTATAGAAAAGATCAAAATTCAATATACTTACCTTATAATTTGCTTGATTCTTTATTCACGGTAGAGGCCCCCAACCAATCAATTGGTTTAGTATGTTGATGGAGCCACCAATGGGGATTGAAGAAAGAGAGAAGTATCAGAAACTAGTGAATTATTAAAGAATTCACAGTTCTTGGCTTAGGTAGAGTAGAGTAACAATGCATAAGACACTCTATATTTTGGCTTAGGTGGAGTAGAGTAACAAGGCATAAGACACTATATGTTTTGGCTTAGGTGGAGTAGAGTAACAAGGCATAAGACACTATATGTTTTGGCTTAGGTGGAGTAGAGTAACAAGGCATAAGACACTATATATTTTGCAACAAGGGGAGGCTTCTATTTATAGGAAAATTTGAGCTCCTAACCAAACAAATTGATTCTAGAATTTTTCAAGTCAGTTTGGTCACTTTTTGACCATTTTTAGGTCAGTTAAGCTAACTTTTTGGAACTAGACTTGAATGAGGAGAGAGGAGAGATGAAATATCTCAATTTTTATGAGTTTAAAACTCATTCAAGCATGTGAAATATGCACCTCCTTTAAAGAACTCTCCTTCCTTACATATGTGTCATAGTTTTTTTATTATTATTAATAAACCTTGTACATTTTCAACTCTTCATCTTATGTGAAATATGCACCTCCTTTAAAGAACTCCCCTTCCTTACATATGTGTCATAATGGAATCATTTTAATATTGCTCATAGTTTTTTACTAATAAACCTTGTACATTTTCAACTCTTCATTTTATGTGAGCATTTAAGGGACTCCCCTTCCTTACATATGTGTCATAATAAAATCATTATTCCCAAAATATCTCATATTTTTAATATTGCTCATAGTTTTTTACTAATAAACCTTGTATATTTTCAACTCTTCACCTTATGTGAGCATTTACTCATTTTTGGGTATTTTCTTTTTACAATTTGGATTTATCTCCTCCCTACACATGGATTGATGCTATTGGCCCATAGAAACCTTAATTGGACCATAGTCTAAAGATTTCTGAAAATCTAGACCCTTAGGCTAAGGTTCTTTATACCTATTTCCAATTAATTCCAATTGCACATTGGAAAATTCTTTTTAAATTTCTGATTCAGGGAAACTCATCTGAATTATAAGAGATATTTTTCTATCCAAAAATATTCAAAATCTGAATATTCTCTCTCTAGAATATTTTCTCTCTCTAGGTTAAAACAGTTAGAAACAAGATCTTTATATTTCTGAAGAGGGATTGATTACAGGGGAAGATACTAGACATCAAAAAGGGGTTGGGGGAGGAATCTTACATTCTACCCCACTTAAAAAACGCGAGATGTCCTCATCTCGCAACTTGGGATAATTTCGCAAGATGCACGAATATGAGACTTAGAGAAAAATTTTAATCAAGATTAACCACCAAGAAAAGTCTTAAAGAGGGCAAGATAAGAACAAGATTTAAACTTTATTCATTCTCGGAACTTATACAGTAAAGATAGAAGAACTCTTTACACTTCCATAAGCCCGTCCATCATATGGTCACAAAAGCAGTCCTCACAAGCTGCACAAGTATAGGGTAACTCATCTATGGGAATGATTCTGCTGGTTATTGCCGCACCTAACTCAGTGGTATGAGGTGATCTAACAAAAGGACCTCTGAGAGGCAAGCCAAAAACGGGGTAAAGGCATATCTTCTCATGAGGAAGAAAACACGCCAGTAAGAAGACCCGCTCAGAAAACCCAAGATGCCTTGATCTCATGACGCAGTAGTATCGGGGACCCAAACCCAAGGCTTCGATAACCATGGCCAAGTGGACATTGTTACGAAAGTGCTGCTGACCCCAGGGTGTTACCCTAGTTATGTTTTGATAGGTCCGCCATTTGGTCTGCGCTACAGAAGTTCCTAGGTGAGGAAAAAGTGAGCGCTCATACTGTTCTATAAAGTCTTTCTTCACAGACTCTCTTGCGTCTTGAAGGTGAGAAATCATCATGGATAAAACTAGTTCTTGTTGCCAAGCCATGAAGGAGATTAAGAAAGAAAGGAGATTGATGGGAGTAAGATTACTGTGAGCGACAAGTAAAAGTTACGACTTATATAAAGGAAGGAGCTAGCGTAACTTAGAAGCCATCGGTAACTTGCCACTGAAGTTTTACCGTCTTTCCATGATTTGAGTTTGACACATTTTTCTATAGAAGGCATTAAGAATTTTGAGAGGAGGAGATAAAAGAAACTTGTAGGCTAAGTCACCTACTTTCATTGAATTTAGATATAAGGATCACAATATCTGGGGGATAACTTCTTATACTCCCCAAGAGATAAAGAACTTCTTTTGGGCCGTACTCGAATGAAAACCAAAATCTTGGTATCCAAAACACCGATTTTCACTTCTGAACTCATTGTTTTGAATCCTTAAAATAGGCGTGACTCCTGAGAAGTATTCTAGGAAAAGGGTCTTCCTTTTTTTAAACAGAAACTTTCTTTTATTTTAGAGAGGGAATAATTATAAGATCAGAAAGGGAGATTCTTACTCCTGTATACCTCGAAGGTTGGGGAGGAATCTTACATTCTACCCCACTTAAAAAGTGCGAGATGTCCTCATCTCGCAAGGTAGAGGACAACTCTTTTTCTTAAGATCCAATTTTATTCTGGGGTTCCTTATATCCTGGTCAACCCAACAGAATACTGGGATAAATATCCCTTATATAGAACTCATAATTAAATAACAATTCATTCAGATCTTATCATTCATATCTTTAACATAATAATGGTCCATTAGACCGAAAAATTTCCTTCTGAACATTCCTTCACGAGAATTTCAGTTAAGCTAGTCCTCAATTTGACATCCCTTAACTTAATCTACCGGTCAAGTATTAACAGTAGCAATCTAACAGCACAACCCACTAACCTCATAGTGATTGGCTGAATTCATTATCATCATTCTAGTTATGAATATCATCACAGGGACTCGTCCCATTCCCCCTCATTGAGGTTTCATTATATTTCAACTAATCAACATTTTTCAATCAGCATTTTCAATCAGCATTTCCAATCAGAATCCAAATCAATTCATCAATTCTCAAACAGAATTAAAAATCATATCAATCACACTCGAAATCATCATCTAGATAGCATTAACGCTTATAATTCCAAGTCTTAGATTTACTCGTATATACTGTCAGTAAAGAGCTGCAGTATACTCTCGGTATATACGGGTAGTCACGGCCCTTGGAATTATAAGGTAAATACTATCATGTCTAGGCCTCAAGCAAGTCAGGGATTCTATATAATTGCGGCACTTCCTTCTGAAGACCCAATTACCAATTTACGAATTTCAGTTTGAATATCAAATTGTATGAATTATCTCACACAATTATAACCTTTTTGTGTTTCTTGATAAATTTTTGATATATTTGTCTTCTCAGTTGATCTTTATTAACCAAATGCTCTGATACCAACTGTAAGATCCCTGTTCCCACCGAGCAACAGATTCGGAATACTAGCAGCGGAAGTAGCACTTCTCGTGCGAGACAGGGGTCCCACATTCGGGGCCTCACCCACGGATATCCGGATAAGAGACTAATCCGTCGGTTGTTCCAAAACCGAACCCGGAAAAACTTTCTTTACTGGAAAGCACGGGCGATTCCACCAGGACAACTTTTTACTCTAACGTAGTCAAGATCATTTCTGATCGAGCTGATCCAATTGCATCTATAAGATACATGGTCAGATTAAGGAAGAAACTTGCACTTGAATCATTGGGATCAACGCTTTTTTCCCCATTCAAGAGGCACAGCCGTTGATTCCTATCCATAGAACAGTTATTGTCCGGGATTTACTTTATCTATCGTAAAAACAAAAGTTTGAGTCTCGATTTACGGATCCATCAGTCCAGCCTAACCCCATCCAATCCCATGGGTTAGCCAACCGCCCAACCACTGTAGTGATGGGATCCAATTAAGAATTTGGTTAGGTTTTGTCCCGGGTACCAAGGAAAAGAGTTCCAAGGCCCCCTAGCCGGATGTTCATGCAAAATAAAACTAGTCACACCACTCACACACCCAATATGAAATTGCCTTTTCATAGATTCAACCAGTTTAAAACAATCCTTTAATAAAACCATAGTATCACTGATCACCATCTTCCAATTTATCCAGTTGATTCTTAATTTTTTCATCATTCCTTCATCAGAGTATCTATAGCATCATTGGCAACTAGGACGCTCACCACCTGTCCACTCAGGGGCCGTTTCTTAGTTCCTAGCCCTTAATACTCGGCAATATAATCACTTATCAAGATGGACTCTCGTTGAAGATCAGCAAGATCAACCAACGGATCCATATAAGGAGCCATGAACTCATCCATTGAAGACCAGCAAGGTCAATCAACCAGATCCATGCTCGATTTCAGAAAACAACTCCAACTCTGTTCCAATATCTTCCTCGACGCACGCGTGGGTATCCTAGGCGACCCAGAGCCCGAGCACCGTATGGTCAGCACCCTCTAGGATCCTTCGCAGAGGAGACCTAGCGCTTCACTCATAGGCCGCTTCCTTGGCCCCTCATCCACCGTACCGGAAGCTCACCATTTTAATCGCACCGAGGCTGGTCAAGACCTCGGCCGACCTTGCTACGCGAGACGTCCTTCATTGACTCTCCGTCAGCAGTTGCAACATTATCAGTTAGGTCTCACGACCTTAATCACAAGATAGTCACAATGCTCCCCCAGCAATCTTGACATAAAACAGTCATTTACAAACAGCATTTACAAACAGTTTACAATACAATTTCTATTTTAACTTTCATTTTTCCACATTATCCCTCATTAATCTACATTACTTATTCCATATTCCATTTATATGTATACTCATCCCATCCCATCATTTTCCATCTCATCACTTCAGATTCCTTCACATCACATATCATATATTCACATCCATACATCCATATCTACATCCATACATCTATTTTCACATCCACATCTACAACCACATTCATACATATATCCACATCCACATCCACATCCACATTCACATCCATACATCCACATCTACATGCATACATCCACCTCCACATTCACACCCACATCTATACATCTACATCTACATGCATACATCCACCTCCACATCCACATCCACATCTACATCTACATGCATACATCCACCTCCACATCTACATCTACATCTATACATCTACATCTACATGCATACATCCACATCTCCATTCACATCTACATCTATACATCTACATCTACATGCATCCATCCACCTCCACATCCACATCTACATCTACATGCATACATCCACATCTCCATTCACATCTACATCTATACATCTACATCTACATGCATCCATCCACATCTCCATTTACATCCTCATCTATACATCTACTTCTACATGCATACATCCACATCTCCATTCTCATCTACATCTATACCTCTACATCTACATGCATCCATCCACATCTCCATTTATATCCTCATCTATACATCTACTTCTACATGCATACATGCACATCTCCATTCTCATCTACATCTATACCTCTACATCTACATGCATCCATCCACATCTCCATTTATATCCTCATCTATACATCTACTTCTACATGCATACATCCACATCTCCATGCATCATAAAATTCTTTTAATTAATCTAGGACGATAGTTCCTAGAATATGGTAGGAAGTCCTCTTTTTAAGCTTTGAATGAAATTATTTTATGCGTAATTTCTATAAAAATTTTGCCATAGCTCCGCTACTATGACTGATAAATCTCAATTTTTTCTAAGGGATAAGGCTTACCATTAAGGAAATAATTAGAATGGTCTCTAATTGGATCATCAATCCATAATGGATTGAATCATCAATATACATAAACTAAAAGCATAGAAAAAAGCCATTAATTTGGCCTCAAGCATAGCTTAATCTTGGATTAAGGAAAAGCCTTATGAAAAGCTTCATTTGGATTGAAAAGGGTCATGAGTATGACCATTTCTTATGTGAGGGAGAGAAAAACCCATTAGACTTAAAAATAAATGGAAATTTATGTAATTCTTTACTATCATTAATTAATTAACTTCAATAGCATTTCAAAAACCATACCAATTAAGCTTCTCAAGATTGAGAGGGGTTGAGAAGAGAGAATCATTGAGGAATTATAGAAAAGATCAAAATTCAATATACTTACCTTATAATTTGCTTGATTCTTTATTCACGGTAGAGGCCCCCAACCAATCAATTGGTTTAGTATGTTGATGGAGCCACCAATGGGGATTGAAGAAAGAGAGAAGTATCAGAAACTAGTGAATTATTAAAGAATTCACAGTTCTTGGCTTAGGTAGAGTAGAGTAACAATGCATAAGACACTCTATATTTTGGCTTAGGTGGAGTAGAGTAACAAGGCATAAGACACTATATGTTTTGGCTTAGGTGGAGTAGAGTAACAAGGCATAAGACACTATATGTTTTGGCTTAGGTGGAGTAGAGTAACAAGGCATAAGACACTATATATTTTGCAACAAGGGGAGGCTTCTATTTATAGGAAAATTTGAGCTCCTAACCAAACAAATTGATTCTAGAATTTTTCAAGTCAGTTTGGTCACTTTTTGACCATTTTTAGGTCAGTTAAGCTAACTTTTTGGAACTAGACTTGAATGAGGAGAGAGGAGAGATGAAATATCTCAATTTTTATGAGTTTAAAACTCATTCAAGCATGTGAAATATGCACCTCCTTTAAAGAACTCTCCTTCCTTACATATGTGTCATAGTTTTTTTTATTATTATTAATAAACCTTGTACATTTTCAACTCTTCATCTTATGTGAAATATGCACCTCCTTTAAAGAACTCCCCTTCCTTACATATGTGTCATAATAAAATCATTATTCCCAAAATATCTCATATTTTTAATATTGCTCATAGTTTTTTACTAATAAACCTTGTATATTTTCAACTCTTCACCTTATGTGAGCATTTACTCATTTTTGGGTATTTTCTTTTTACAATTTGGATTTATCTCCTCCCTACACATGGATTGATGCTATTGGCCCATAGAAACCTTAATTGGACCATAGTCTAAAGATTTCTGAAAATCTAGACCCTTAGGCTAAGGTTCTTTATACCTATTTCCAATTAATTCCAATTGCACATTGAAAAATTCTTTTTAAATTTCTGATTCAGGGGAACTCATCTGAATTATAAGAGATATTTTTCTATCCAAAAATATTCAAAATCTGAATATTCTCTCTCTAGAATATTTTCTCTCTCTAGGTTAAAACAGTTAGAAACAAGATCTTTATATTTCTGAAGAGGGATTGATTACAGGGGAAGATACTAGACATCAAAAAGGGGTTGGGGGAGGAATCTTACATTCTACCCCACTTAAAAAACGCGAGATGTCCTCATCTCGCAACTTGGGATAATTTCGCAAGATGCACGAATATGAGACTTAGAGAAAAATTTTAATCAAGATTAACCACCAAGAAAAGTCTTAAAGAGGGCAAGATAAGAACAAGATTTAAACTTTATTCATTCTCGGAACTTATACAGTAAAGATAGAAGAACTCTTTACACTTCCATAAGCCCGTCCATCATATGGTCACAAAAGCAGTCCTCACAAGCTGCACAAGTATAGGGTAACTCATCTATGGGAATGATTCTGCTGGTTATTGCCGCACCTAACTCAGTGGTATGAGGTGATCTAACAAAAGGACCTCTGAGAGGCAAGCCAAAAACGGGGTAAAGGCATATCTTCTCATGAGGAAGAAAACACGCCAGTAAGAAGACCCGCTCAGAAAACCCAAGATGCCTTGATCTCATGATGCAGTAGTATCGGGGACCCAAACCCAAGGCTTCGATAACCATGGCCAAGTGGACATTGTTACGAAAGTGCTGCTGACCCCAGGGTGTTACCCTAGTTATGTTTTGATAGGTCCGCCATTTGGTCTGCGCTACAGAAGTTCCTAGGTGAGGAAAAAATGAGCGCTCATACTGTTCTATAAAGTCTTTCTTCACAGACTCTCTTGCGTCTTGAAGGTGAAAAATCAACATGGATAAAACTAGTTCTTGTTGCCAAGCCATGAAGGAGATTAAGAAAGAAAGGAGATTGATGGGAGTAAGATTACTGTGAGCGACAAGTAAAAGTTACGACTTATATAAAGGAAGGAGCTAGCGTAACTTAGAAGCCATCGGTAACTTGCCACTGAAGTTTTACCGTCTTTCCATGATTTGAGTTTGACACATTTTTCTATAGAAGGCATTAAGAATTTTGAGAGGAGGAGATAAAAGAAACTTGTAGGCTAAGTCACCTACTTTCATTGAATTTAGATATAAGGATCACAATATCTGGGGGATAACTTCTTATACTCCCCAAGAGATAAAGAACTTCTTTTGGGCCGTACTCGAATGAAAACCAAAATCTTGGTATCCAAAACACCGATTTTCACTTCTGAACTCATTGTTTTGAATCCTTAAAATAGGCGTGACTCCTGAGAAGTATTCTAGGAAAAGGGTCTTCCTTTTTTTAAACAGAAACTTTCTTTTATTTTAGAGAGGGAATAATTATAAGATCAGAAAGGGAGATTCTTACTCCTGTATACCTCGAAGGTTGGGGAGAAATCTTACATTCTACCCCACTTAAAAAGTGCGAGATGTCCTCATCTCGCAAGGTAGAGGACAACTCTTTTTCTTAAGATCCAATTTTATTCTGGGGTTCCTTATATCCTGGTCAACCCAACAGAATACTGGGATAAATATCCCTTATATAGAACTCATAATTAAATAACAATTCATTCAGATCTTATCATTCATATCTTTAACATAATAATGGTCCATTAGACCGAAAAATTTCCTTCTGAACATTCCTTCACGAGAATTTCAGTTAAGCTAGTCCTCAATTTGACATCCCTTAACTTAATCTACCGGTCAAGTATTAACAGTAGCAATCTAACAGCACAACCCACTAACCTCATAGTGATTGGCTGAATTCATTATCATCATTCTAGTTATGAATATCATCACAGGGACTCGTCCCATTCCCCCTCATTGAGGTTTCATTATATTTCAACTAATCAACATTTTTCAATCAGCATTTTCAATCAGCATTTCCAATCAGAATCCAAATCAATTCATCAATTCTCAAACAGAATTAAAAATCATATCAATCAAACTCGAAATCATCATCTAGATAGCATTAACGCTTATAATTTCAAGTCTTAGATTTACTTGTATATACTGTCAGTAAAGAGCTGCAGTATACTCTCGGTATATACGGGTAGTCACGGCCCTTGGAATTATAAGGTAAATACTATCATGTCTAGGCCTCAAGCAAGTCAGGGATTCTATATAATTGCGGCACTTCCTTCTGAAGACCCAATTACCAATTTACGAATTTCAGTTTGAATATCAAATTGTATGAATTATCTCACACAATTATAACCTTTTTGTGTTTCTTGATAAATTTTTGATATATTTGTCTTCTCAGTTGATCTTTATTAACCAAATGCTCTGATACCAACTGTAAGATCCCTGTTCCCACCGAGCAACAGATTCGGAATACTAGCAGCGGAAGTAGCACTTCTCGTGCGAGACAGGGGTCCCACATTCGGGGCCTCACCCACGGATATCCGGATAAGAGACTAATCCGTCGGTTGTTCCAAAACCGAACCCGGAAAAACTTTCTTTACTGGAAAGCACGGGCGATTCCACCAGGACAACTTTTTACTCTAACGTAGTCAAGATCATTTCTGATCGAGCTGATCCAATTGCATCTATAAGATACATGGTCAGATTAAGGAAGAAACTTGCACTTGAATCATTGGGATCAACGCTTTTTTCCCCATTCAAGAGGCACAGCCGTTGATTCCTATCCATAGAACAGTTATTGTCCGGGATTTACTTTATCTATCGTAAAAACAAAAGTTTGAGTCTCGATTTACGGATCCATCAGTCCAGCCTAACCCCATCCAATCCCATGGGTTAGCCAACCGCCCAACCACTGTAGTGATGGGATCCAATTAAGAATTTGGTTAGGTTTTGTCCCGGGTACCAAGGAAAAGAGTTCCAAGGCCCCCTAGCCGGATGTTCATGCAAAATAAAACTAGTCACACCACTCACACACCCAATATGAAATTGCCTTTTCATAGATTCAACCAGTTTAAAACAATCCTTTAATAAAACCATAGTATCACTGATCACCATCTTCCAATTTATCCAGTTGATTCTTAATTTTTTCATCATTCCTTCATCAGAGTATCTATAGCATCATTGGCAACTAGGACGCTCACCACCTGTCCACTCAGGGGCCGTTTCTTAGTTCCTAGCCCTTAATACTCGGCAATATAATCACTTATCAAGATGGACTCTCGTTGAAGATCAGCAAGATCAACCAACGGATCCATATAAGGAGCCATGAACTCATCCATTGAAGACCAGCAAGGTCAATCAACCAGATCCATGCTCGATTTCAGAAAACAACTCCAACTCTGTTCCAATATCTTCCTCGACGCACGCGTGGGTATCCTAGGCGACCCAGAGCCCGAGCACCGTATGGTCAGCACCCTCTAGGATCCTTCGCAGAGGAGACCTAGCGCTTCACTCATAGGCCGCTTCCTTGGCCCCTCATCCACCGTACCGGAAGCTCACCATTTTAATCGCACCGAGGCTGGTCAAGACCTCGGCCGACCTTGCTACGCGAGACGTCCTTCATTGACTCTCCGTCAGCAGTTGCAACATTATCAGTTAGATCTCACGACCTTAATCACAAGATAGTCACAATGCTCCCCCAGCAATCTTGACATAAAACAGTCATTTACAAACAGCATTTACAAACAGTTTACAATACAATTTCTATTTTAACTTTCATTTTTCCACATTATCCCTCATTAATCTACATTACTTATTCCATATTCCATTTATATGTATACTCATCCCATCCCATCATTTTCCATCTCATCACTTCAGATTCCTTCACATCACATATCATATATTCACATCCATACATCCATATCTACATCCATACATCTATTTTCACATCCACATCTACAACCACATTCATACATATATCCACATCCACATCCACATCCACATTCACATCCATACATCCACATCTACATGCATACATCCACCTCCACATTCACACCCACATCTATACATCTACATCTACATGCATACATCCACCTCCACATCCACATCCACATCTACATCTACATGCATACATCCACCTCCACATCTACATCTATATCTATACATCTACATCTACATGCATACATCTACATCTCCATTCACATCTACATCTATACATCTACATCTACATGCATCCATCCACCTCCACATCCACATCTACATCTACATGCATACATCCACATCTCCATTCACATCTACATCTATACATCTACATCTACATGCATCCATCCACACCTCCATTTACATCCTCATCTATACATCTACTTCTACATGCATACATCCACATCTCCATTCTCATCTACATCTATACCTCTACATCTACATGCATCCATCCACATCTCCATTTATATCCTCATCTATACATCTACTTCTACATGCATACATCCACATCTCCATTCTCATCTACATCTATACCTCTACATCTACATGCATCCATCCACATCTCCATTTATATCCTCATCTATACATCTACTTCTACATGCATACATCCACATCTCCATGCATCATAAAATTCTTTTAATTAATCTAGGACGATAGTTCCTAGAATATGTTAGGAAGTCCTCTTTTTAAGATTTGAATGAAATTATTTTATGCGTAATTTCTATAAAAATTTTGCCATAGCTCCGCTACTATGACTGATAAATCTCAATTTTTTCTAAGGGATAAGGCTTACCATTAAGGAAATAATTAGAATGGTCTCTAATTGGATCATCAATCCATAATGGATTGAATCATCAATATACATAAACTAAAAGCATAGAAAAAAGCCATTAATTTGGCCTCAAGCATAGCTTAATCTTGGATTAAGGAAAAGCCTTATGAAAATCTTCATTTGGATTGAAAAGGGTCATGAGTATGACCATTTCTTATGTGAGGGAGAGAAAAACCCATTAGACTTAAAAATAAATGGAAATTTATGTAATTCTTTACTATCATTAATTAATTAACTTCAATAGCATTTCAAAAACCATACCAATTAAGCTTCTCAAGATTGAGAGGGGTTGAGAAGAGAGAATCATTGAGGAATTATAGAAAAGATCAAAATTCAATATACTTACCTTATAATTTGCTTGATTCTTTATTCACGGTAGAGGCCCCCAACCAATCAATTGGTTTAGTATGTTGATGGAGCCACCAATGGGGATTGAAGAAAGAGAGAAGTATCAGAAACTAGTGAATTATTAAAGAATTCACAGTTCTTGGCTTAGGTAGAGTAGAGTGACAATGCATAAGACACTCTATATTTTGGCTTAGGTGGAGTAGAGTAACAAGGCATAAGACACTATATGTTTTGGCTTAGGTGGAGTAGAGTAACAAGGCATAAGACACTATATATTTTGCAACAAGGGGAGGCTTCTATTTATAGGAAAATTTGAGCTCCTAACCAAACAAATTGATTCTAGAATTTTCCAAGTCAGTTTGGTCACTTTTTGACCATTTTTAGGTCAGTTAAGCTAACTTTTTGGAACTAGACTTGAATGAGGAGAGAGGAGAGATGAAATATCTCAATTTTTATGAGTTTAAAACTCATTCAAGCATGTGAAATATGCACCTCCTTTAAAGAACTCTCCTTCCTTACATATGTGTCATAGTTTTTTTTATTATTATTAATAAACCTTGTACATTTTTAACTCTTCATCTTATGTGAAATATGCACCTCCTTTAAAGAACTCCCCTTCCTTACATATGTGTCATAATGGAATCATTTTAATATTGCTCATAGTTTTTTACTAATAAACCTTGTACATTTTCAACTCTTCATTTTATGTGAGCATTTAAGGGACTCCCCTTCCTTACATATGTGTCATAATAAAATCATTATTCCCAAAATATCTCATATTTTTAATATTGCTCATAGTTTTTTACTAATAAACCTTGTACATTTTCAACTCTTCACCTTATGTGAGCATTTACTCATTTTTGGGTATTTTCTTTTTACAATTTGGATTTATCTCCTCCCTACACATGGATTGATGCTATTGGCCCATAGAAACCTTAATTGGACCATAGTCTAAAGATTTCTGAAAATCTAGACCCTTAGGCTAAGGTTCTTTATACCTATTTCCAATTAATTCCAATTGCACATTGGAAAATTCTTTTTAAATTTCTGATTCAGGAGAACTCATCTGAATTATAAGAGATATTTTTCTATCCAAAAATATTCAAAATCTAAATATTCTCTCTCTAGAATATTTTCTCTCTCTAGGTTAAAACAGTTAGAAACAAGATCTTTATATTTTTGAAGAGGGATTGATTACAGGGGAAGATACTAGACATCAAAAAGGGGTTGGGGGAGGAATCTTACATTCAACTGTAAGATCCCTGTTCCCACCGAGCAACAGATTCGGAATACTAGCAGCGGAAGTAGCACTTCTCGTGCGAGACAGGGGTCCCACATTCGGGGCCTCACCCACGGATATCCGGATAAGAGACTAATCCGTCGGTTGTTCCAAAACCGAACCCGGAAAAACTTTCTTTATTGGAAAGCACGGGCGATTCCACCAGGACAACTTTTTACTCTAACGTAGTCAAGATCATTTTTGATCGAGCTGATCCAATTGCATCTATAAGATACATGGTCAGATTAAGGAAGAAACTTGCACTTGAATCATTGGGATCAACGCTTTTTTTCCCATTCAAGAGGCACAGCCGTTGATTCCTATCCATAGAACAGTTATTGTCCGGGATTTATTTTATCTATCGTAAAAACAAAAGTTTGAGTCTCGATTTACGGATCCATCAGTCCAGCCTAACCCCATCCAATCCCATGGGTTAGCCAACCGCCCAACCACTGTAGTGATGGGATCCAATTAAGAATTTGGTTAGGTTTTGTCCCGGGTACCAAGGAAAAGAGTTCCAAGGCCCCCTAGCCGGATGTTCATGCAAAATAAAACTAGTCACACCACTCACACACCCAATATGAAATTGCCTTTTCACAGATTCAACCAGTTTAAAACAATCCTTTAATAAAACCATAGTATCACTGATCACCATCTTCCAATTTATCCAGTTGATTCTTAATTTTTCCATCATTCCTTCATCAGAGTATCTATGGCATCATTGGCAACTAGGACGCTCACCACCTGTCCACTCAGGGGCCGTTTCTTAGTTCCTAGCCCTTAATACTCGGCAATATAATCACTTATCAAGATGGACTCTCGTTGAAGATCAGCAAGATCAACCAACGGATCCATATAAGGAGCCATGGACTCATCCATTGAAGACCAGCAAGGTCAATCAACCAGATCCATGCTCGATTTCAGAAAACAACTCCAACTCTGTTCCAATATCTTCCTCGACGCACGCGTGGGTATCCTAGGCGACCCAGAGCCCGAGCACCGTATGGTCAGCACCCTCTAGGATCCTTCGCAGAGGAGACCTAGCGCTTCACTCATAGGCCGCTTCCTTGGCCCCTCATCCACCGTACCGGAAGCTCACCATTTTAATCGCACCGAGGCTGGTCAAGACCTCGGCCGACCTTGCTACGCGAGACGTCCTTCATTGACTCTCCGTCAGCAGTTGCAACATTATCAGTTAGGTCTCACGACCTTAATCACAAGATAGTCACAATGCTCCCCCAGCAATCTTGACATAAAACAGTCATTTACAAACAGCATTTACAAACAGTTTACAATACAATTTCTATTTTAACTTTCATTTTTCCACATTATCCCTCATTAATCTACATTACTTATTCCATATTCCATTTATATGTATACTCATCCCATCCCATCATTTTCCATCTCATCACTTCAGATTCCTTCACATCACATATCATATATTCACATCCATACATCCATATCTACATCCATACATCTATTTTCACATCCACATCTACAACCACATTCATACATATATCCACATCCACATCCACATCCACATTCACATCCATACATCCACATCTACATGCATACATCCACCTCCACATTCACACCCACATCTATACATCTACATCTACATGCATACATCCACCTCCACATCCACATCCACATCTACATCTACATGCATACATCCACCTCCACATCTACATCTACATCTATACATCTACATCTACATGCATACATCCACATCTCCATTCACATCTACATCTATACATCTACATCTACATGCATCCATCCACCTCCACATCCACATCTACATCTACATGCATACATCCACATCTCCATTCACATCTACATCTATACATCTACATCTACATGCATCCATCCACATCTCCATTTACATCCTCATCTATACATCTACTTCTACATGCATACATCCACATCTCCATTCTCATCTACATCTATACCTCTACATCTACATGCATCCATCCACATCTCCATTTATATCCTCATCTATACATCTACTTCTACATGCATACATGCACATCTCCATTCTCATCTACATCTATACCTCTACATCTACATGCATCCATCCACATCTCCATTTATATCCTCATCTATACATCTACTTCTACATGCATACATCCACATCTCCATGCATCATAAAATTCTTTTAATTAATCTAGGACGATAGTTCCTAGAATATGGTAGGAAGTCCTCTTTTTAAGCTTTGAATGAAATTATTTTATGCGTAATTTCTATAAAAATTTTGCCATAGCTCCGCTACTATGACTGATAAATCTCAATTTTTTCTAAGGGATAAGGCTTACCATTAAGGAAATAATTAGAATGGTCTCTAATTGGATCATCAATCCATAATGGATTGAATCATCAATATACATAAACTAAAAGCATAGAAAAAAGCCATTAATTTGGCCTCAAGCATAGCTTAATCTTGGATTAAGGAAAAGCCTTATGAAAAGCTTCATTTGGATTGAAAAGGGTCATGAGTATGACCATTTCTTATGTGAGGGAGAGAAAAACCCATTAGACTTAAAAATAAATGGAAATTTATGTAATTCTTTACTATCATTAATTAATTAACTTCAATAGCATTTCAAAAACCATACCAATTAAGCTTCTCAAGATTGAGAGGGGTTGAGAAGAGAGAATCATTGAGGAATTATAGAAAAGATCAAAATTCAATATACTTACCTTATAATTTGCTTGATTCTTTATTCACGGTAGAGGCCCCCAACCAATCAATTGGTTTAGTATGTTGATGGAGCCACCAATGGGGATTGAAGAAAGAGAGAAGTATCAGAAACTAGTGAATTATTAAAGAATTCACAGTTCTTGGCTTAGGTAGAGTAGAGTAACAATGCATAAGACACTCTATATTTTGGCTTAGGTGGAGTAGAGTAACAAGGCATAAGACACTATATGTTTTGGCTTAGGTGGAGTAGAGTAACAAGGCATAAGACACTATATGTTTTGGCTTAGGTGGAGTAGAGTAACAAGGCATAAGACACTATATATTTTGCAACAAGGGGAGGCTTCTATTTATAGGAAAATTTGAGCTCCTAACCAAACAAATTGATTCTAGAATTTTTCAAGTCAGTTTGGTCACTTTTTGACCATTTTTAGGTCAGTTAAGCTAACTTTTTGGAACTAGACTTGAATGAGGAGAGAGGAGAGATGAAATATCTCAATTTTTATGAGTTTAAAACTCATTCAAGCATGTGAAATATGCACCTCCTTTAAAGAACTCTCCTTCCTTACATATGTGTCATAGTTTTTTTATTATTATTAATAAACCTTGTACATTTTCAACTCTTCATCTTATGTGAAATATGCACCTCCTTTAAAGAACTCCCCTTCCTTACATATGTGTCATAATAAAATCATTATTCCCAAAATATCTCATATTTTTAATATTGCTCATAGTTTTTTACTAATAAACCTTGTATATTTTCAACTCTTCACCTTATGTGAGCATTTACTCATTTTTGGGTATTTTCTTTTTACAATTTGGATTTATCTCCTCCCTACACATGGATTGATGCTATTGGCCCATAGAAACCTTAATTGGACCATAGTCTAAAGATTTCTGAAAATCTAGACCCTTAGGCTAAGGTTCTTTATACCTATTTCCAATTAATTCCAATTGCACATTGAAAAATTCTTTTTAAATTTCTGATTCAGGGGAACTCATCTGAATTATAAGAGATATTTTTCTATCCAAAAATATTCAAAATCTGAATATTCTCTCTCTAGAATATTTTCTCTCTCTAGGTTAAAACAGTTAGAAACAAGATCTTTATATTTCTGAAGAGGGATTGATTACAGGGGAAGATACTAGACATCAAAAAGGGGTTGGGGGAGGAATCTTACATTCTACCCCACTTAAAAAACGCGAGATGTCCTCATCTCGCAACTTGGGATAATTTCGCAAGATGCACGAATATGAGACTTAGAGAAAAATTTTAATCAAGATTAACCACCAAGAAAAGTCTTAAAGAGGGCAAGATAAGAACAAGATTTAAACTTTATTCATTCTCGGAACTTATACAGTAAAGATAGAAGAACTCTTTACACTTCCATAAGCCCGTCCATCATATGGTCACAAAAGCAGTCCTCACAAGCTGCACAAGTATAGGGTAACTCATCTATGGGAATGATTCTGCTGGTTATTGCCGCACCTAACTCAGTGGTATGAGGTGATCTAACAAAAGGACCTCTGAGAGGCAAGCCAAAAACGGGGTAAAGGCATATCTTCTCATGAGGAAGAAAACACGCCAGTAAGAAGACCCGCTCAGAAAACCCAAGATGCCTTGATCTCATGATGCAGTAGTATCGGGGACCCAAACCCAAGGCTTCGATAACCATGGCCAAGTGGACATTGTTACGAAAGTGCTGCTGACCCCAGGGTGTTACCCTAGTTACGTTTTGATAGGTCCGCCATTTGGTCTGCGCTACAGAAGTTCCTAGGTGAGGAAAAAATGAGCGCTCATACTGTTCTATAAAGTCTTTCTTCACAGACTCTCTTGCGTCTTGAAGGTGAAAAATCAACATGGATAAAACTAGTTCTTGTTGCCAAGCCATGAAGGAGATTAAGAAAGAAAGGAGATTGATGGGAGTAAGATTACTGTGAGCGACAAGTAAAAGTTACGACTTATATAAAGGAAGGAGCTAGCGTAACTTAGAAGCCATCGGTAACTTGCCACTGAAGTTTTACCGTCTTTCCATGATTTGAGTTTGACACATTTTTCTATAGAAGGCATTAAGAATTTTGAGAGGAGGAGATAAAAGAAACTTGTAGGCTAAGTCACCTACTTTCATTGAATTTAGATATAAGGATCACAATATCTGGGGGATAACTTCTTATACTCCCCAAGAGATAAAGAACTTCTTTTGGGCCGTACTCGAATGAAAACCAAAATCTTGGTATCCAAAACACCGATTTTCACTTCTGAACTCATTGTTTTGAATCCTTAAAATAGGCGTGACTCCTGAGAAGTATTCTAGGAAAAGGGTCTTCCTTTTTTTAAACAGAAACTTTCTTTTATTTTAGAGAGGGAATAATTATAAGATCAGAAAGGGAGATTCTTACTCCTGTATACCTCGAAGGTTGGGGAGAAATCTTACATTCTACCCCACTTAAAAAGTGCGAGATGTCCTCATCTCGCAAGGTAGAGGACAACTCTTTTTCTTAAGATCCAATTTTATTCTGGGGTTCCTTATATCCTGGTCAACCCAACAGAATACTGGGATAAATATCCCTTATATAGAACTCATAATTAAATAACAATTCATTCAGATCTTATCATTCATATCTTTAACATAATAATGGTCCATTAGACCGAAAAATTTCCTTCTGAACATTCCTTCACGAGAATTTCAGTTAAGCTAGTCCTCAATTTGACATCCCTTAACTTAATCTACCGGTCAAGTATTAACAGTAGCAATCTAACAGCACAACCCACTAACCTCATAGTGATTGGCTGAATTCATTATCATCATTCTAGTTATGAATATCATCACAGGGACTCGTCCCATTCCCCCTCATTGAGGTTTCATTATATTTCAACTAATCAACATTTTTCAATCAGCATTTTCAATCAGCATTTCCAATCAGAATCCAAATCAATTCATCAATTCTCAAACAGAATTAAAAATCATATCAATCAAACTCGAAATCATCATCTAGATAGCATTAACGCTTATAATTTCAAGTCTTAGATTTACTTGTATATACTGTCAGTAAAGAGCTGCAGTATACTCTCGGTATATACGGGTAGTCACGGCCCTTGGAATTATAAGGTAAATACTATCATGTCTAGGCCTCAAGCAAGTCAGGGATTCTATATAATTGCGGCACTTCCTTCTGAAGACCCAATTACCAATTTACGAATTTCAGTTTGAATATCAAATTGTATGAATTATCTCACACAATTATAACCTTTTTGTGTTTCTTGATAAATTTTTGATATATTTGTCTTCTCAGTTGATCTTTATTAACCAAATGCTCTGATACCAACTGTAAGATCCCTGTTCCCACCGAGCAACAGATTCGGAATACTAGCAGCGGAAGTAGCACTTCTCGTGCGAGACAGGGGTCCCACATTCGGGGCCTCACCCACGGATATCCGGATAAGAGACTAATCCGTCGGTTGTTCCAAAACCGAACCCGGAAAAACTTTCTTTACTGGAAAGCACGGGCGATTCCACCAGGACAACTTTTTACTCTAACGTAGTCAAGATCATTTCTGATCGAGCTGATCCAATTGCATCTATAAGATACATGGTCAGATTAAGGAAGAAACTTGCACTTGAATCATTGGGATCAACGCTTTTTTCCCCATTCAAGAGGCACAGCCGTTGATTCCTATCCATAGAACAGTTATTGTCCGGGATTTACTTTATCTATCGTAAAAACAAAAGTTTGAGTCTCGATTTACGGATCCATCAGTCCAGCCTAACCCCATCCAATCCCATGGGTTAGCCAACCGCCCAACCACTGTAGTGATGGGATCCAATTAAGAATTTGGTTAGGTTTTGTCCCGGGTACCAAGGAAAAGAGTTCCAAGGCCCCCTAGCCGGATGTTCATGCAAAATAAAACTAGTCACACCACTCACACACCCAATATGAAATTGCCTTTTCATAGATTCAACCAGTTTAAAACAATCCTTTAATAAAACCATAGTATCACTGATCACCATCTTCCAATTTATCCAGTTGATTCTTAATTTTTTCATCATTCCTTCATCAGAGTATCTATAGCATCATTGGCAACTAGGACGCTCACCACCTGTCCACTCAGGGGCCGTTTCTTAGTTCCTAGCCCTTAATACTCGGCAATATAATCACTTATCAAGATGGACTCTCGTTGAAGATCAGCAAGATCAACCAACGGATCCATATAAGGAGCCATGAACTCATCCATTGAAGACCAGCAAGGTCAATCAACCAGATCCATGCTCGATTTCAGAAAACAACTCCAACTCTGTTCCAATATCTTCCTCGACGCACGCGTGGGTATCCTAGGCGACCCAGAGCCCGAGCACCGTATGGTCAGCACCCTCTAGGATCCTTCGCAGAGGAGACCTAGCGCTTCACTCATAGGCCGCTTCCTTGGCCCCTCATCCACCGTACCGGAAGCTCACCATTTTAATCGCACCGAGGCTGGTCAAGACCTCGGCCGACCTTGCTACGCGAGACGTCCTTCATTGACTCTCCGTCAGCAGTTGCAACATTATCAGTTAGATCTCACGACCTTAATCACAAGATAGTCACAATGCTCCCCCAGCAATCTTGACATAAAACAGTCATTTACAAACAGCATTTACAAACAGTTTACAATACAATTTCTATTTTAACTTTCATTTTTCCACATTATCCCTCATTAATCTACATTACTTATTCCATATTCCATTTATATGTATACTCATCCCATCCCATCATTTTCCATCTCATCACTTCAGATTCCTTCACATCACATATCATATATTCACATCCATACATCCATATCTACATCCATACATCTATTTTCACATCCACATCTACAACCACATTCATACATATATCCACATCCACATCCACATCCACATTCACATCCATACATCCACATCTACATGCATACATCCACCTCCACATTCACACCCACATCTATACATCTACATCTACATGCATACATCCACCTCCACATCCACATCCACATCTACATCTACATGCATACATCCACCTCCACATCTACATCTATATCTATACATCTACATCTACATGCATACATCTACATCTCCATTCACATCTACATCTATACATCTACATCTACATGCATCCATCCACCTCCACATCCACATCTACATCTACATGCATACATCCACATCTCCATTCACATCTACATCTATACATCTACATCTACATGCATCCATCCACACCTCCATTTACATCCTCATCTATACATCTACTTCTACATGCATACATCCACATCTCCATTCTCATCTACATCTATACCTCTACATCTACATGCATCCATCCACATCTCCATTTATATCCTCATCTATACATCTACTTCTACATGCATACATCCACATCTCCATTCTCATCTACATCTATACCTCTACATCTACATGCATCCATCCACATCTCCATTTATATCCTCATCTATACATCTACTTCTACATGCATACATCCACATCTCCATGCATCATAAAATTCTTTTAATTAATCTAGGACGATAGTTCCTAGAATATGTTAGGAAGTCCTCTTTTTAAGATTTGAATGAAATTATTTTATGCGTAATTTCTATAAAAATTTTGCCATAGCTCCGCTACTATGACTGATAAATCTCAATTTTTTCTAAGGGATAAGGCTTACCATTAAGGAAATAATTAGAATGGTCTCTAATTGGATCATCAATCCATAATGGATTGAATCATCAATATACATAAACTAAAAGCATAGAAAAAAGCCATTAATTTGGCCTCAAGCATAGCTTAATCTTGGATTAAGGAAAAGCCTTATGAAAATCTTCATTTGGATTGAAAAGGGTCATGAGTATGACCATTTCTTATGTGAGGGAGAGAAAAACCCATTAGACTTAAAAATAAATGGAAATTTATGTAATTCTTTACTATCATTAATTAATTAACTTCAATAGCATTTCAAAAACCATACCAATTAAGCTTCTCAAGATTGAGAGGGGTTGAGAAGAGAGAATCATTGAGGAATTAAAGAAAAGATCAAAATTCAATATACTTACCTTATAATTTGCTTGATTCTTTATTCACGGTAGAGGCCCCCAACCAATCAATTGGTTTAGTATGTTGATGGAGCCACCAATGGGGATTGAAGAAAGAGAGAAGTATCAGAAACTAGTGAATTATTAAAGAATTCACAGTTCTTGGCTTAGGTAGAGTAGAGTGACAATGCATAAGACACTCTATATTTTGGCTTAGGTGGAGTAGAGTAACAAGGCATAAGACACTATATGTTTTGGCTTAGGTGGAGTAGAGTAACAAGGCATAAGACACTATATATTTTGCAACAAGGGGAGGCTTCTATTTATAGGAAAATTTGAGCTCCTAACCAAACAAATTGATTCTAGAATTTTCCAAGTCAGTTTGGTCACTTTTTGACCATTTTTAGGTCAGTTAAGCTAACTTTTTGGAACTAGACTTGAATGAGGAGAGAGGAGAGATGAAATATCTCAATTTTTATGAGTTTAAAACTCATTCAAGCATGTGAAATATGCACCTCCTTTAAAGAACTCTCCTTCCTTACATATGTGTCATAGTTTTTTTATTATTATTAATAAACCTTGTACATTTTTAACTCTTCATCTTATGTGAAATATGCACCTCCTTTAAAGAACTCCCCTTCCTTACATATGTGTCATAATGGAATCATTTTAATATTGCTCATAGTTTTTTACTAATAAACCTTGTACATTTTCAACTCTTCATTTTATGTGAGCATTTAAGGGACTCCCCTTCCTTACATATGTGTCATAATAAAATCATTATTCCCAAAATATCTCATATTTTTAATATTGCTCATAGTTTTTTACTAATAAACCTTGTACATTTTCAACTCTTCACCTTATGTGAGCATTTACTCATTTTTGGGTATTTTCTTTTTACAATTTGGATTTATCTCCTCCCTACACATGGATTGATGCTATTGGCCCATAGAAACCTTAATTGGACCATAGTCTAAAGATTTCTGAAAATCTAGACCCTTAGGCTAAGGTTCTTTATACCTATTTCCAATTAATTCCAATTGCACATTGGAAAATTCTTTTTAAATTTCTGATTCAGGAGAACTCATCTGAATTATAAGAGATATTTTTCTATCCAAAAATATTCAAAATCTGAATATTCTCTCTCTAGAATATTTTCTCTCTCTAGGTTAAAACAGTTAGAAACAAGATCTTTATATTTCTGAAGAGGGATTGATTACAGGGGAAGATACTAGACATCAAAAAGGGGTTGGGGGAGGAATCTTACATTCAACTGTAAGATCCCTGTTCCCACCGAGCAACAGATTCGGAATACTAGCAGCGGAAGTAGCACTTCTCGTGCGAGACAGGGGTCCCACATTCGGGGCCTCACCCACGGATATCCGGATAAGAGACTAATCCGTCGGTTGTTCCAAAACCGAACCCGGAAAAACTTTCTTTATTGGAAAGCACGGGCGATTCCACCAGGACAACTTTTTACTCTAACGTAGTCAAGATCATTTTTGATCGAGCTGATCCAATTGCATCTATAAGATACATGGTCAGATTAAGGAAGAAACTTGCACTTGAATCATTGGGATCAACGCTTTTTTTCCCATTCAAGAGGCACAGCCGTTGATTCCTATCCATAGAACAGTTATTGTCCGGGATTTATTTTATCTATCGTAAAAACAAAAGTTTGAGTCTCGATTTACGGATCCATCAGTCCAGCCTAACCCCATCCAATCCCATGGGTTAGCCAACCGCCCAACCACTGTAGTGATGGGATCCAATTAAGAATTTGGTTAGGTTTTGTCCCGGGTACCAAGGAAAAGAGTTCCAAGGCCCCCTAGCCGGATGTTCATGCAAAATAAAACTAGTCACACCACTCACACACCCAATATGAAATTGCCTTTTCACAGATTCAACCAGTTTAAAACAATCCTTTAATAAAACCATAGTATCACTGATCACCATCTTCCAATTTATCCAGTTGATTCTTAATTTTTCCATCATTCCTTCATCAGAGTATCTATGGCATCATTGGCAACTAGGACGCTCACCACCTGTCCACTCAGGGGCCGTTTCTTAGTTCCTAGCCCTTAATACTCGGCAATATAATCACTTATCAAGATGGACTCTCGTTGAAGATCAGCAAGATCAACCAACGGATCCATATAAGGAGCCATGGACTCATCCATTGAAGACCAGCAAGGTCAATCAACCAGATCCATGCTCGATTTCAGAAAACAACTCCAACTCTGTTCCAATATCTTCCTCGACGCACGCGTGGGTATCCTAGGCGACCCAGAGCCCGAGCACCGTATGGTCAGCACCCTCTAGGATCCTTCGCAGAGGAGACCTAGCGCTTCACTCATAGGCCGCTTCCTTGGCCCCTCATCCACCGTACCGGAAGCTCACCATTTTAATCGCACCGAGGCTGGTCAAGACCTCGGCCGACCTTGCTACGCGAGACGTCCTTCATTGACTCTCCGTCAGCAGTTGCAACATTATCAGTTAGGTCTCACGACCTTAATCACAAGATAGTCACAATGCTCCCCCAGCAATCTTGACATAAAACAGTCATTTACAAACAGCATTTACAAACAGTTTACAATACAATTTCTATTTTAACTTTCATTTTTCCACATTATCCCTCATTAATCTACATTACTTATTCCATATTCCATTTATATGTATACTCATCCCATCCCATCATTTTCCATCTCATCACTTCAGATTCCTTCACATCACATATCATATATTCACATCCATACATCCATATCTACATCCATACACCTATTTTCACATCCACATCTACAACCACATTCATACATATATCCACATCCACATCCACATCCACATTCACATCCATACATCCACATCTACATGCATACATCCACCTCCACATTCACACCCACATCTATACATCTACATCTACATGCATACATCCACCTCCACATCTACATCCACATCTACATCTACATGCATACATCCACCTCCACATCTACATCTACATCTATACATCTACATCTACATGCATACATCCACATCTCCATTCACATCTACATCTATACATCTACATCTACATGCATCCATCCACCTCCACATCCACATCTACATCTACATGCATACATCCACATCTCCATTCACATCTACATCTATACATCTACATCTACATGCATCCATCCACATCTCCATTTACATCCTCATCTATACATCTACTTCTACATGCATACATCCACATCTCCATTCTCATCTACATCTATACCTCTACATCTACATGCATCCATCCACATCTCCATTTATATCCTCATCTATACATCTACTTCTACATGCATACATGCACATCTCCATTCTCATCTACATCTATACCTCTACATCTACATGCATCCATCCACATCTCCATTTATATCCTCATCTATACATCTACTTCTACATGCATACATCCACATCTCCATGCATCATAAAATTCTTTTAATTAATCTAGGACGATAGTTCCTAGAATATGGTAGGAAGTCCTCTTTTTAAGCTTTGAATGAAATTATTTTATGCGTAATTTCTATAAAAATTTTGCCATAGCTCCGCTACTATGACTGATAAATCTCAATTTTTTCTAAGGGATAAGGCTTACCATTAAGGAAATAATTAGAATGGTCTCTAATTGGATCATCAATCCATAATGGATTGAATCATCAATATACATAAACTAAAAGCATAGAAAAAAGCCATTAATTTGGCCTCAAGCATAGCTTAATCTTGGATTAAGGAAAAGCCTTATGAAAAGCTTCATTTGGATTGAAAAGGGTCATGAGTATGACCATTTCTTATGTGAGGGAGAGAAAAACCCATTAGACTTAAAAATAAATGGAAATTTATGTAATTCTTTACTATCATTAATTAATTAACTTCAATAGCATTTCAAAAACCATACCAATTAAGCTTCTCAAGATTGAGAGGGGTTGAGAAGAGAGAATCATTGAGGAATTATAGAAAAGATCAAAATTCAATATACTTACCTTATAATTTGCTTGATTCTTTATTCACGGTAGAGGCCCCCAACCAATCAATTGGTTTAGTATGTTGATGGAGCCACCAATGGGGATTGAAGAAAGAGAGAAGTATCAGAAACTAGTGAATTATTAAAGAATTCACAGTTCTTGGCTTAGGTAGAGTAGAGTAACAATGCATAAGACACTCTATATTTTGGCTTAGGTGGAGTAGAGTAACAAGGCATAAGACACTATATGTTTTGGCTTAGGTGGAGTAGAGTAACTAGGCATAAGACACTATATATTTTGCAACAAGGGGAGGCTTCTATTTATAGGAAAATTTGAGCTCCTAACCAAACAAATTGATTCTAGAATTTTTCAAGTCAGTTTGGTCACTTTTTGACCATTTTTAGGTCAGTTAAGCTAACTTTTTGGAACTAGACTTGAATGAGGAGAGAGGAGAGATGAAATATCTCAATTTTTATGAGTTTAAAACTCATTCAAGCATGTGAAATATGCACCTCCTTTAAAGAACTCTCCTTCCTTACATATGTGTCATAGTTTTTTTATTATTATTAATAAACCTTGTACATTTTCAACTCTTCATCTTATGTGAAATATGCACCTCCTTTAAAGAACTCCCCTTCCTTACATATGTGTCATAATGGAATCATTTTAATATTGCTCATAGTTTTTTACTAATAAACCTTGTACATTTTCAACTCTTCATTTTATGTGAGCATTTAAGGGACTCCCCTTCCTTACATATGTGTCATAATAAAATCATTATTCCCAAAATATCTCATATTTTTAATATTGCTCATAGTTTTTTACTAATAAACCTTGTATATTTTCAACTCTTCACCTTATGTGAGCATTTACTCATTTTTGGGTATTTTCTTTTTACAATTTGGATTTATCTCCTCCCTACACATGGATTGATGCTATTGGCCCATAGAAACCTTAATTGGACCATAGTCTAAAGATTTCTGAAAATCTAGACCCTTAGGCTAAGGTTCTTTATACCTATTTCCAATTAATTCCAATTGCACATTGGAAAATTCTTTTTAAATTTCTGATTCAGGGGAACTCATCTGAATTATAAGAGATATTTTTCTATCCAAAAATATTCAAAATCTGAATATTCTCTCTCTAGAATATTTTCTCTCTCTAGGTTAAAACAGTTAGAAACAAGATCTTTATATTTCTGAAGAGGGATTGATTACAGGGGAAGATACTAGACATCAAAAAGGGGTTGGGGGAGGAATCTTACATTCTACCCCACTTAAAAAACGCGAGATGTCCTCATCTCGCAACTTGGGATAATTTCGCAAGATGCACGAATATGAGACTTAGAGAAAAATTTTAATCAAGATTAACCACCAAGAAAAGTCTTAAAGAGGGCAAGATAAGAACAAGATTTAAACTTTATTCATTCTCGGAACTTATACAGTAAAGATAGAAGAACTCTTTACACTTCCATAAGCCCGTCCATCATATGGTCACAAAAGCAGTCCTCACAAGCTGCACAAGTATAGGGTAACTCATCTATGGGAATGATTCTGCTGGTTATTGCCGCACCTAACTCAGTGGTATGAGGTGATCTAACAAAAGGACCTCTGAGAGGCAAGCCAAAAACGGGGTAAAGGCATATCTTCTCATGAGGAAGAAAACACGCCAGTAAGAAGACCCGCTCAGAAAACCCAAGATGCCTTGATCTCATGACGCAGTAGTATCGGGGACCCAAACCCAAGGCTTCGATAACCATGGCCAAGTGGACATTGTTACGAAAGTGCTGCTGACCCCAGGGTGTTACCCTAGTTATGTTTTGATAGGTCCGCCATTTGGTCTGCGCTACAGAAGTTCCTAGGTGAGGAAAAAGTGAGCGCTCATACTGTTCTATAAAGTCTTTCTTCACAGACTCTCTTGCGTCTTGAAGGTGAGAAATCATCATGGATAAAACTAGTTCTTGTTGCCAAGCCATGAAGGAGATTAAGAAAGAAAGGAGATTGATGGGAGTAAGATTACTGTGAGCGACAAGTAAAAGTTACGACTTATATAAAGGAAGGAGCTAGCGTAACTTAGAAGCCATCGGTAACTTGCCACTGAAGTTTTACCGTCTTTCCATGATTTGAGTTTGACACATTTTTCTATAGAAGGCATTAAGAATTTTGAGAGGAGGAGATAAAAGAAACTTGTAGGCTAAGTCACCTACTTTCATTGAATTTAGATATAAGGATCACAATATCTGGGGGATAACTTCTTATACTCCCCAAGAGATAAAGAACTTCTTTTGGGCCGTACTCGAATGAAAACCAAAATCTTGGTATCCAAAACACCGATTTTCACTTCTGAACTCATTGTTTTGAATCCTTAAAATAGGCGTGACTCCTGAGAAGTATTCTAGGAAAAGGGTCTTCCTTTTTTTAAACAGAAACTTTCTTTTATTTTAGAGAGGGAATAATTATAAGATCAGAAAGGGAGATTCTTACTCCTGTATACCTCGAAGGTTGGGGAGGAATCTTACATTCTACCCCACTTAAAAAGTGCGAGATGTCCTCATCTCGCAAGGTAGAGGACAACTCTTTTTCTTAAGATCCAATTTTATTCTGGGGTTCCTTATATCCTGGTCAACCCAACAGAATACTGGGATAAATATCCCTTATATAGAACTCATAATTAAATAACAATTCATTCAGATCTTATCATTCATATCTTTAACATAATAATGGTCCATTAGACCGAAAAATTTCCTTCTGAACATTCCTTCACGAGAATTTCAGTTAAGCTAGTCCTCAATTTGACATCCCTTAACTTAATCTACCGGTCAAGTATTAACAGTAGCAATCTAACAGCACAACCCACTAACCTCATAGTGATTGGCTGAATTCATTATCATCATTCTAGTTATGAATATCATCACAGGGACTCGTCCCATTCCCCCTCATTGAGGTTTCATTATATTTCAACTAATCAACATTTTTCAATCAGCATTTTCAATCAGCATTTCCAATCAGAATCCAAATCAATTCATCAATTCTCAAACAGAATTAAAAATCATATCAATCACACTCGAAATCATCATCTAGATAGCATTAACGCTTATAATTTCAAGTCTTAGATTTACTCGTATATACTGTCAGTAAAGAGCTGCAGTATACTCTCGGTATATACGGGTAGTCACGGCCCTTGGAATTATAAGGTAAATACTATCATGTCTAGGCCTCAAGCAAGTCAGGGATTCTATATAATTGCGGCACTTCCTTCTGAAGACCCAATTACCAATTTACGAATTTCAGTTTGAATATCAAATTGTATGAATTATCTCACACAATTATAACCTTTTTGTGTTTCTTGATAAATTTTTGATATATTTGTCTTCTCAGTTGATCTTTATTAACCAAATGCTCTGATACCAACTGTAAGATCCCTGTTCCCACCGAGCAACAGATTCGGAATACTAGCAGCGGAAGTAGCACTTCTCGTGCGAGACAGGGGTCCCACATTCGGGGCCTCACCCACGGATATCCGGATAAGAGACTAATCCGTCGGTTGTTCCAAAACCGAACCCGGAAAAACTTTCTTTACTGGAAAGCACGGGCGATTCCACCAGGACAACTTTTTACTCTAACGTAGTCAAGATCATTTCTGATCGAGCTGATCCAATTGCATCTATAAGATACATGGTCAGATTAAGGAAGAAACTTGCACTTGAATCATTGGGATCAACGCTTTTTTCCCCATTCAAGAGGCACAGCCGTTGATTCCTATCCATAGAACAGTTATTGTCCGGGATTTACTTTATCTATCGTAAAAACAAAAGTTTGAGTCTCGATTTACGGATCCATCAGTCCAGCCTAACCCCATCCAATCCCATGGGTTAGCCAACCGCCCAACCACTGTAGTGATGGGATCCAATTAAGAATTTGGTTAGGTTTTGTCCCGGGTACCAAGGAAAAGAGTTCCAAGGCCCCCTAGCCGGATGTTCATGCAAAATAAAACTAGTCACACCACTCACACACCCAATATGAAATTGCCTTTTCATAGATTCAACCAGTTTAAAACAATCCTTTAATAAAACCATAGTATCACTGATCACCATCTTCCAATTTATCCAGTTGATTCTTAATTTTTTCATCATTCCTTCATCAGAGTATCTATAGCATCATTGGCAACTAGGACGCTCACCACCTGTCCACTCAGGGGCCGTTTCTTAGTTCCTAGCCCTTAATACTCGGCAATATAATCACTTATCAAGATGGACTCTCGTTGAAGATCAGCAAGATCAACCAACGGATCCATATAAGGAGCCATGAACTCATCCATTGAAGACCAGCAAGGTCAATCAACCAGATCCATGCTCGATTTCAGAAAACAACTCCAACTCTGTTCCAATATCTTCCTCGACGCACGCGTGGGTATCCTAGGCGACCCAGAGCCCGAGCACCGTATGGTCAGCACCCTCTAGGATCCTTCGCAGAGGAGACCTAGCGCTTCACTCATAGGCCGCTTCCTTGGCCCCTCATCCACCGTACCGGAAGCTCACCATTTTAATCGCACCGAGGCTGGTCAAGACCTCGGCCGACCTTGCTACGCGAGACGTCCTTCATTGACTCTCCGTCAGCAGTTGCAACATTATCAGTTAGATCTCACGACCTTAATCACAAGATAGTCACAATGCTCCCCCAGCAATCTTGACATAAAACAGTCATTTACAAACAGCATTTACAAACAGTTTACAATACAATTTCTATTTTAACTTTCATTTTTCCACATTATCCCTCATTAATCTACATTACTTATTCCATATTCCATTTATATGTATACTCATCCCATCCCATCATTTTCCATCTCATCACTTCAGATTCCTTCACATCACATATCATATATTCACATCCATACATCCATATCTACATCCATACATCTATTTTCACATCCACATCTACAACCACATTCATACATATATCCACATCCACATCCACATCCACATTCACATCCATACATCCACATCTACATGCATACATCCACCTCCACATTCACACCCACATCTATACATCTACATCTACATGCATACATCCACCTCCACATCCACATCCACATCTACATCTACATGCATACATCCACCTCCACATCTACATCTATATCTATACATCTACATCTTCATGCATACATCTACATCTCCATTCACATCTACATCTATACATCTACATCTACATGCATCCATCCACCTCCACATCCACATCTACATCTACATGCATACATCCACATCTCCATTCACATCTACATCTATACATCTACATCTACATGCATCCATCCACACCTCCATTTACATCCTCATCTATACATCTACTTCTACATGCATACATCCACATCTCCATTCTCATCTACATCTATACCTCTACATCTACATGCATCCATCCACATCTCCATTTATATCCTCATCTATACATCTACTTCTACATGCATACATCCACATCTCCATTCTCATCTACATCTATACCTCTACATCTACATGCATCCATCCACATCTCCATTTATATCCTCATCTATACATCTACTTCTACATGCATACATCCACATCTCCATGCATCATAAAATTCTTTTAATTAATCTAGGACGATAGTTCCTAGAATATGTTAGGAAGTCCTCTTTTTAAGATTTGAATGAAATTATTTTATGCGTAATTTCTATAAAAATTTTGCCATAGCTCCGCTACTATGACTGATAAATCTCAATTTTTTCTAAGGGATAAGGCTTACCATTAAGGAAATAATTAGAATGGTCTCTAATTGGATCATCAATCCATAATGGATTGAATCATCAATATACATAAACTAAAAGCATAGAAAAAAGCCATTAATTTGGCCTCAAGCATAACTTAATCTTGGATTAAGGAAAAGCCTTATGAAAATCTTCATTTGGATTGAAAAGGGTCATGAGTATGACCATTTCTTATGTGAGGGAGAGAAAAACCCATTAGACTTAAAAATAAATGGAAATTTATGTAATTCTTTACTATCATTAATTAATTAACTTCAATAGCATTTCAAAAACCATACCAATTAAGCTTCTCAAGCTTGAGAGGGGTTGAGAAGAGAGAATCATTGAGGAATTATAGAAAAGATCAAAATTCAATATACTTACCTTATAATTTGCTTGATTCTTTATTCACGGTAGAGGCCCCCAACCAATCAATTGGTTTAGTATGTTGATGGAGCCACCAATGGGGATTGAAGAAAGAGAGAAGTATCAGAAACTAGTGAATTATTAAAGAATTCACAGTTCTTGGCTTAGGTAGAGTAGAGTAACAATGCATAAGACACTCTATATTTTGGCTTAGGTGGAGTAGAGTAACAAGGCATAAGACACTATATGTTTTGGCTTAGGTGGAGTAGAGTAACAAGGCATAAGATACTATATATTTTGCAACAAGGGGAGGCTTCTATTTATAGGAAAATTTGAGCTCCTAACCAAACAAATTGATTCTAGAATTTTCCAAGTCAGTTTGGTCACTTTTTGACCATTTTTAGGTCAGTTAAGCTAACTTTTTGGAACTAGACTTGAATGAGGAGAGAGGAGAGATGAAATATCTCAATTTTTATGAGTTTAAAACTCATTCAAGCATGTGAAATATGCACCTCCTTTAAAGAACTCTCCTTCCTTACATATGTGTCATAGTTTTTTTATTATTATTAATAAACCTTGTACATTTTCAACTCTTCATCTTATGTGAAATATGCACCTCCTTTAAAGAACTCCCCTTCCTTACATATGTGTCATAATGGAATCATTTTAATATTGCTCATAGTTTTTTACTAATAAACCTTGTACATTTTCAACTCTTCATTTTATGTGAGCATTTAAGGGACTCCCCTTCCTTACATATGTGTCATAATAAAATCATTATTCCCAAAATATCTCATATTTTTAATATTGCTCATAGTTTTTTACTAATAAACCTTGTACATTTTCAACTCTTCACCTTATGTGAGCATTTACTCATTTTTGGGTATTTTCTTTTTACAATTTGGATTTATCTCCTCCCTACACATGGATTGATGCTATTGGCCCATAGAAACCTTAATTGGACCATAGTCTAAAGATTTCTGAAAATCTAGACCCTTAGGCTAAGGTTCTTTATACCTATTTTCAATTAATTCCAATTGCACATTGGAAAATTCTTTTTAAATTTCTGATTCAGGGGAACTCATCTGAATTATAAGAGATATTTTTCTATCCAAAAATATTCAAAATCTGAATATTCTCTCTCTAGAATATTTTCTCTCTCTAGGTTAAAACAGTTAGAAACAAGATCTTTATATTTCTGAAGAGGGATTGATTACAGGGGAAGATACTAGACATCAAAAAGGGGTTGGGGGAGGAATCTTACATTCAACTGTAAGATCCCTGTTCCCACCGAGCAACAGATTCGGAATACTAGCAGCGGAAGTAGCACTTCTCGTGCGAGACAGGGGTCCCACATTCGGGGCCTCACCCACGGATATCCGGATAAGAGACTAATCCGTCGGTTGTTCCAAAACCGAACCCGAAAAAACTTTCTTTATTGGAAAGCACGGGCGATTCCACCAGGACAACTTTTTACTCTAACGTAGTCAAGATCATTTCTGATCGAGCTGATCCAATTGCATCTATAAGATACATGGTCAGATTAAGGAAGAAACTTGCACTTGAATCATTGGGATCAACGCTTTTTTTCCCATTCAAGAGGCACAGCCGTTGATTCCTATCCATAGAACAGTTATTGTCCGGGATTTATTTTATCTATCGTAAAAACAAAAGTTTGAGTCTCGATTTACGGATCCATCAGTCCAGCCTAACCCCATCCAATCCCATGGGTTAGCCAACCGCCCAACCACTGTAGTGATGGGATCCAATTAAGAATTTGGTTAGGTTTTGTCCCGGGTACCAAGGAAAAGAGTTCCAAGGCCCCCTAGCCGGATGTTCATGCAAAATAAAACTAGTCACACCACTCACACACCCAATATGAAATTGCCTTTTCACAGATTCAACCAGTTTAAAACAATCCTTTAATAAAACCATAGTATCACTGATCACCATCTTCCAATTTATCCAGTTGATTCTTAATTTTTCCATCATTCCTTCATCAGAGTATCTATGGCATCATTGGCAACTAGGACGCTCACCACCTGTCCACTCAGGGGCCGTTTCTTAGTTCCTAGCCCTTAATACTCGGCAATATAATCACTTATCAAGATGGACTCTCGTTGAAGATCAGCAAGATCAACCAACGGATCCATATAAGGAGCCATGGACTCATCCATTGAAGACCAGCAAGGTCAATCAACCAGATCCATGCTCGATTTCAGAAAACAACTCCAACTCTGTTCCAATATCTTCCTCGACGCACGCGTGGGTATCCTAGGCGACCCAGAGCCCGAGCACCGTATGGTCAGCACCCTCTAGGATCCTTCGCAGAGGAGACCTAGCGCTTCACTCATAGGTCGCTTCCTTGGCCCCTCATCCACCGTACCGGAAGCTCACCATTTTAATCGCACCGAGGCTGGTCAAGACCTCGGCCGACCTTGCTACGCGAGACGTCCTTCATTGACTCTCCGTCAGCAGTTGCAACATTATCAGTTAGGTCTCACGACCTTAATCACAAGATAGTCACAATGCTCCCCCAGCAATCTTGACATAAAACAGTCATTTACAAACAGCATTTACAAACAGTTTACAATACAATTTCTATTTTAACTTTCATTTTTCCACATTATCCCTCATTAATCTACATTACTTATTCCATATTCCATTTATATGTATACTCATCCCATCCCATCATTTTCCATCTCATCACTTCAGATTCCTTCACATCACATATCATATATTCACATCCATACATCCATATCTACATCCATACACCTATTTTCACATCCACATCTACAACCACATTCATACATATATCCACATCCACATTCACATCCATACATCCACATCTACATGCATACATCCACCTCCACATTCACACCCACATCTATACATCTACATCTACATGCATACATCCACCTCCACATCTACATCCACATCTACATCTACATGCATACATCCACCTCCACATCTACATCTACATCTATACATCTACATCTACATGCATACATCCACATCTCCATTCACATCTACATCTATACATCTACATCTACATGCATCCATCCACCTCCACATCCACATCTACATCTACATGCATACATCCACATCTCCATTCACATCTACATCTATACATCTACATCTACATGCATCCATCCACATCTCCATTTACATCCTCATCTATACATCTACTTCTACATGCATACATCCACATCTCCATTCTCATCTACATCTATACCTCTACATCTACATGCATCCATCCACATCTCCATTTATATCCTCATCTATACATCTACTTCTACATGCATACATGCACATCTCCATTCTCATCTACATCTATACCTCTACATCTACATGCATCCATCCACATCTCCATTTATATCCTCATCTATACATCTACTTCTACATGCATACATCCACATCTCCATGCATCATAAAATTCTTTTAATTAATCTAGGACGATAGTTCCTAGAATATGGTAGGAAGTCCTCTTTTTAAGCTTTGAATGAAATTATTTTATGCGTAATTTCTATAAAAATTTTGCCATAGCTCCGCTACTATGACTGATAAATCTCAATTTTTTCTAAGGGATAAGGCTTACCATTAAGGAAATAATTAGAATGGTCTCTAATTGGATCATCAATCCATAATGGATTGAATCATCAATATACATAAACTAAAAGCATAGAAAAAAGCCATTAATTTGGCCTCAAGCATAGCTTAATCTTGGATTAAGGAAAAGCCTTATGAAAAGCTTCATTTGGATTGAAAAGGGTCATGAGTATGACCATTTCTTATGTGAGGGAGAGAAAAACCCATTAGACTTAAAAATAAATGGAAATTTATGTAATTCTTTACTATCATTAATTAATTAACTTCAATAGCATTTCAAAAACCATACCAATTTAGCTTCTCAAGCTTGAGAGGGGTTGAGAAGAGAGAATCATTGAGGAATTATAGAAAAGATCAAAATTCAATATACTTACCTTATAATTTGCTTGATTCTTTATTCACGGTAGAGGCCCCCAACCAATCAATTGGTTTAGTATGTTGATGGAGCCACCAATGGGGATTGAAGAAAGAGAGAAGTATCAGAAACTAGTGAATTATTAAAGAATTCACAGTTCTTGGCTTAGGTAGAGTAGAGTAACAATGCATAAGACACTCTATATTTTGGCTTAGGTGGAGTAGAGTAACAAGGCATAAGACACTATATGTTTTGGCTTAGGTGGAGTAGAGTAACAAGGCATAAGACACTATATGTTTTGGCTTAGGTGGAGTAGAGTAACAAGGCATAAGACACTATATATTTTGCAACAAGGGGAGGCTTCTATTTATAGGAAAATTTGAGCTCCTAACCAAACAAATTGATTCTAGAATTTTCCAAGTCAGTTTGGTCACTTTTTGACCATTTTTAGGTCAGTTAAGCTAACTTTTTGGAACTAGACTTGAATGAGGAGAGAGGAGAGATGAAATATCTCAATTTTTATGAGTTTAAAACTCATTCAAGCATGTGAAATATGCACCTCCTTTAAAGAACTCTCCTTCCTTACATATGTGTCATAGTTTTTTTATTATTATTAATAAACCTTGTACATTTTCAACTCTTCATCTTATGTGAAATATGCACCTCCTTTAAAGAACTCCCCTTCCTTACATATGTGTCATAATGGAATCATTTTAATATTGCTCATAGTTTTTTACTAATAAACCTTGTACATTTTCAACTCTTCATTTTATGTGAGCATTTAAGGGACTCCCCTTCCTTACATATGTGTCATAATAAAATCATTATTCCCAAAATATCTCATATTTTTAATATTGCTCATAGTTTTTTACTAGTAAACCTTGTACATTTTCAACTCTTCACCTTATGTGAGCATTTACTCATTTTTGGGTATTTTCTTTTTACAATTTGGATTTATCTCCTCCCTACACATGGATTGATGCTATTGGCCCATAGAAACCTTAATTGGACCATAGTCTAAAGATTTCTGAAAATCTAGACCCTTAGGCTAAGGTTCTTTATACCTATTTTCAATTAATTCCAATTGCACATTGGAAAATTCTTTTTAAATTTCTGATTCAGGGGAACTCATCTGAATTATAAGAGATATTTTTCTATCCAAAAATATTCAAAATCTGAATATTCTCTCTCTAGAATATTTTCTCTCTCTAGGTTAAAACAGTTAGAAACAAGATCTTTATATTTCTGAAGAGGGATTGATTACAGGGGAAGATACTAGACATCAAAAAGAGGTTGGGGGAGGAATCTTACATTCTACCCCACTTAAAAAACGCGAGATGTCCTCATCTCGCAACTTGGGATAATTTCGCAAGATGCACGAATATGAGACTTAGAGAAAAATTTTAATCAAGATTAACCACCAAGAAAAGTCTTAAAGAGGGCAAGATAAGAACAAGATTTAAACTTTATTCATTCTCGGAACTTATACAGTAAAGATAGAAGAACTCTTTACGCTTCCATAAGCCCGTCCATCATATGGTCACAAAAGCAGTCCTCACAAGCTGCACAAGTATAGGGTAACTCATCTATGGGAATGATTCTGCTGGTTATTGCCGCACCTAACTCAGTGGTATGAGGTGATCTAACAAAAGGACCTCTGAGAGGCAAGCCAAAAACGGGGTAAAGGCATATCTTCTCATGAGGAAGAAAACACGCCAGTAAGAAGACCCGCTCAGAAAACCCAAGATGCCTTGATCTCATGACGCAGTAGTATCGGGGACCCAAACCCAAGGCTTCGATAACCATGGCCAAGCGGACATTGTTACGAAAGTGCTGCTGACCCCAGGGTGTTACCCTAGTTATGTTTTGATAGGTCCGCCATTTGGTCTGCGCTACAGAAGTTCCTAGGTGAGGAAAAAGTGAGCGCTCATACTGTTCTATAAAGTCTTTCTTCACAGACTCTCTTGCGTCTTGAAGGTGAGAAATCATCATGGATAAAACTAGTTCTTGTTGCCAAGCCATGAAGGAGATTAAGAAAGAAAGGAGATTGATGGGAGTAAGATTACTGTGAGCGACAAGTAAAAGTTACGACTTATATAAAGGAAGGAGCTAGCGTAACCTAGAAGCCATCGGTAACTTGCCATTGAAGTTTTACCGTCTTTCCATGATTTGAGTTTGACACATTTTTCTATAGAAGGCATTAAGAATTTTGAGAGGAGGAGATAAAAGAAACTTGTAGGCTAAGTCACCTACTTTCATTGAATTTAGATATAAGGATCACAATATCTGGGGGATAACTTCTTATACTCCCCAAGAGATAAAGAACTTCTTTTGGGCCGTACTCAAATGAAAACCAAAATCTTGGTATCCAAAACACCGATTTTCACTTCTGAACTCATTGTTTTGAATCCTTAAAATAGGCGTGACTCCTGAGAAGTATTCTAGGAAAAGGGTCTTCCTTTTTTTAAACAGAAATTTTCTTTTATTTTAGAGAGGGAATAATTATAAGATCAGAAAGGGAGATTCTTACTCCTGTATACCTCGAAGGTTGGGGAGGAATCTTACAGTCAAATGCGGGCATATGGTCAGTAACGCGGCCAGTGTATGTTCGTATCCTATTCGTATTCCCATAGAATCGGGCGGTATTTTGTCATTAAGGCAGCAAGTTGGTGTCGTCCGCTAGTGCATAAATTGTTTTTTGCATATTGCGGCATTTGATCGTTAACGCGGTCGAAAGAATGTCATAAATTTGCTTGCATATAACGGCATATGATCGTTAACGCGGTCGAAAAAATGTCGTAAATTTGTTTGATTTGACTTGTATTGTTTTTATTGTGTTTGATCCATGCGATAATTGGTTGCTAATGCGGCATGAGTATTTCATGGATCAAAGTTTACATCATATTGTCTAAACGTTTTATTTTATAATATCGTGATTCGTAACTTGAAAAAATGAATATCTCTCTCTCTTCCTACCCCCCTCTCTCTCTCTCTCATGATACACTTCACAACTCTTTCTCTCTCTCTCTCTCTCTCTCTCTCATGATACACTTCACAACACGATAGATGTGTAGATAAGAATTTCTTTTTTTTCTCTTAAAATATACATAATTCTTAATAATTTCTTTTTTCTCCCTCTATTTACTTAAAAATTAAAACAATACATTATTTTGCTCTTTAGGAACTCACAAAAACATTAAAAATGTCATCTAATGTTTCTTCTCTCTATCTGTCACAACTCTCTCTTCCTCTCCTCTCTCTCTCTCTCTCTCTCTCATGATACACTTCACAATTCTCTCTCTCTCTCTCTCTCTCTCTCTCTCTCTCTCTCTCTCTCATGATACACTTCACAACTCTCTCTCTATCACGATAGGTGTGTAGATGAGGAGTACTTTAGGATTACAAAACATTATTTTCCTCTCTTTAGGAACTCACAAAACTATTAAAAATGTCATCTAATGTTCCCTCTCTCTCTATCTGTCACACCTCTCTCTCTTTCTCCCCTCTCTCTCTCTCTCTCGTTCGATAATGTATACACTTGATAAGTAATAATGCACTTGTTGCGGTTATCTCACGTTCGATAATGTATTGCATGATGTTGAGTTCAGTAATATTGTTTGATATTCTGTTTTTGTTTGATCATTGATAAGTAATGATACACTTGTTGCTGTTCTCTCACGTTTGATGATGTATTGGATGATGTTGAGTTCATTAAAATTATTTGATATTCCATTTTTGTTTGAACATTGATAAGTAATGATACACTTGTTGCTGTTCTCTCACGTTTGCTTGATGTTGATTTCAGTAATGTTTGATATTCTGTTTTTTTGTGTTTAGTGATATTTGCTAGATTTACGAAGACGACCAACATGCTTTCCCCCGAAGAACGTAAAATCGTTCTACGAGCAATTCGCATTGAAGCAGTCATCACAGTGTCACAATGTGCTGATGATGTCGTCAAAAAGATCAATGAGTCTGAGATACTCATGCGAGATCTAATAGACCAGATATGGGAAAATGCACAGCGTCGGCTTCCAAGCGGAGGCAACGCTGAGTTGCTTGATAGACAGAAGATAGAAGATTTCAACCATCAACATATAACACGAACCATTTTGGGGAGCATGCATGTAGCATGCAGTGATGAGATGCTGCCCCGCCTGAAGCTAATACACAGCGTCTACAGTTATGGGACGTTGTATGGAGCGAGCAAAGAGCCAAGAGCAAGCGCATGAAGGCGTTGGATGCAGAGTCCCTTCCCAAAAGAGTGCGCATTGCCCAGGACGTCACTGCAACGTCCAGCCAAGCAGATGCAAGTGGTACAGGTGTCATTAATCGTACCATCTACAATTCTATGTGCACACACCTCATTGGCATCCCGCACGAGGCTCTGTTCGAAGGGCAAACAATAGGCTCTAGTGTTTTTGGCACAGTAAAAGAGTATACAATTAAAGGTATATCATTTTTGCCGGAGCACATTATTTTTTGCGGAAAGCACTACAAAGGAGAAGGCAGCGCCAAGTTCGAGAGCTTCCAGGTAGAGCAGGGCATGTAGGTTCTACACCCATCGATTGTCAGGTGTATTGCCTTCACAAAAGAATCTCCTTGGATCACTATTTTCCCGTACTATAATGGCGGCTCGCTTGGTGATCCTCTTCTGAAGGTTCCCTTCAGATTCAGTGAGTTCACCAGAGCAATTTTCCGTTTGGATCGAGGATGGAGACAACCCCCGCCTAATAATATTCCTTTAAGTCATCTAGAACTTTCTAAAATAAAACAAATAGTAATAACCATGCCACATATTATGCATGCCCTGGTGGAAGGCCTAGCGACAGCACATCTGGCAGGAATTGTACATACCGACCTACATCCATTCAATGTAGTGTTGGATTTTACAAAAGAGTTGAAGCCACGCATAGGTATTATCGATTGGGGATTACTGCTGAGAGCGCCCAAAAAACGGGTGTCTCTCAATTTTGTATTTGAAGCAGACAAGAACCCTGAGAAGGTGGCACAGGTGGTCTCCTACACGCAGACAGAGAGCGAAATAAACGGCCGTGGATAGCCCCGGAGCTTTATGATCCGTTTTTGGCAGATGCATACACTCCTGCATCTGATGTTTTTGCCTTGGGATATTTATTACAAACTTTATATGACTTTTGGCAGAAAGTACAAGAGTTGTGGATGGATAATAGTTCCTATGACAAAGTTACCATGGATACTATTATTCATAGAGTCAAAAATTGGATGTTTCTGCCTAATCGCGATGAGCGAAAATCAATTTTGCAAGTAGTTGAATTTTTTAGATCACTAAATACTGACCCAACGAGGGCACAACGTCCTCTTGTAGAGCTATCGGTGTCATTCACCCCAATTTTGTAATGATACAGTATCAGGAGATTAAGTTTCAGGAATGGCATTTTGTTTCTCTCTTCAAAATTTGATGTGTCCATTGTTTGAAATATTATCTCATTGAGTCTTTGCAATATCTCTCTCCTCTTGTGGTGTTTAAGTTTATGTTTTCTCTTCAAATTTTGATGTGCGCGCATTGTTTAAAGTATTTTTGGAGTCAAGTGGATATTTCTCATTGAGTCTTTGCAATACATATCTCCTCTCGTGGTGTTAAACTTTAAGTTTTTGAGAGTAATGGTCAATTTATCTTACGTTGATCTTTACAGTTCATTAAAATCCTAAAGTCATTTATGTTCATGCAGATATGGCAGAGGCGCAAGCAAACGAGCATCAAGAGTTAGCCAAGAAGGCATATGAGCGAATTAAGGCCCTTGCACATGGCCTGACAGCCCGCGAAGCTACAAGAACAGCATGCAGGTTGTCGAAATGGACAAATCCTACTTATGCCCAATGGAAAGACATAAACAAACGCGTAACCACAGAGATGATAAAGGAAATATGGCCATGTCCAGATGGCAAGATTAAGAAGGGAAGATGGAAGATTTCACGTTGCACTCACAATGATATCAAAACTAATGCCGAGCGCATTTTCTTGGAGGTGTACGGTCGTCCTCTCCATAACGCCGATGCTCCACTCTATTTTGCTAAGATGCTATATGCTCAATTTATCCTAGAAACTCCAGTGGACTTCGCCTCCAGAGAGGCCACTGTCAACCCCCACGACATACGTGAAGAGACAGTGACATTCACAAGGGAAGAACTTGCTCTCATGGTGGAGGGCGCTGGATTGGAGTTAAACAAGGTCAAAGAAAGCTTAGGGGCACAGCTAGCAGAGAAGGAGAAAGAAGCTGAGCGATTATCTCAAGCGTCAACTCCTCCCTCGGCCAATAGAGGGATTCAAGAGCAGCTCACAAAGATCAGCCAAGATGTACAGAGCATCTCTTCACGTATTGCTCCTGTGCGCCAAGGAAACCACATCTCTCATTTTTTGATACATCCTGATCTTGTGGGAGTTTCTGCTGAGGCTACTAGTTCCTCCACCCCCCAATGTCCTGTATGTTACAAAGTATTCGATGGGTGGAGCGGCCAGTATATACTACCCTGTGGACACTACTACCACTTAATATGTTTAGTGAGGCAAATGCAAAATACTTCCACATGTGCATTGTGCAGTGTCCCAATAAATCAAGGTATTTATACAGTGTTCGGCATGGCTAGCGAATATAAACCACCAGGACCTTTAGATGCAACTCCTAGTGCAATTTGTAATTTATTTCAAGATGAAAGCTAAGAAAGACAAATCCTACTTTTGTATTGATAATTTCTCCAAATACGATCATTTGTACAAGTACTTTTTATGAAATTAATGAAATGACTTCTTCCTCTATATCAGTATCTTGCTCCAAAATTCTTTCATCATTTACTCTCTCGTCTGCTAAATTAAGCTCATCTAAGTCAATCTCTAAATTGTCTTCTATCTCAAGGGTGGTGCACAACGTGCATCCAACATCAAAGTTCTCGTCTACTACATCATCACAATTGTACATCCATCTGGGCATATCTTCTTCATACTCTTCGCTTTCAATGTCTCGCAAGATCTTTTCATTGCAATACATGTAAACAAGTTTATCTGCTCGATCTGCAAGAAGTCGATTGCGAATAGTACTGTGAATATATTTGTACATGCTCCAGTTTCTTTCTGAGCCTGAGTTTGAAGAGCACTGACTTAGAACCTTCATCGCAAGGTTGCACAATAAAGCATAATGCTCACCACCATTCATCATCCACCACTTCCATGCAGGTTGCTCTTTAGCCATTTGTTGAACAAGGGAGTTGGAAAATAAACCCTCTTTCAATCGAAATGAGGTCATCTCCTTTATGCACTTTACACGATCATCATCATTATTATAGAAAGTGTTTACCACTTTATAAAAATCTTGCACCACCTCAACGTTGGACATCAAATCCATATTCCAATATTCAGGATCTAACATGTAAGCAGCACTATGTAGTGGTGAATGCGCTGCAATCCATCTAGCATGAAAGTACTTCAATAGAACTTTTCTTTGTCTACTGGAGAATGGTACACGCCATTGCTTTTCCACCACTGAATGCTCTAATTTCTCAGGACACTCCAAACTCCACTGGACAGTTGCATCCATGCTTTTCTGAGATTAGGCGCTCTTTGATCAAGACTTCGTACGGCATACATAACAGGCATCATTACATGGTATGCATCCATCACACTGTTCCACCAACTTCTTCTCGTAAGCGCTACCTTCAAGACTTTGATTTTCTCTTTCACCATTTCAAGTTGAGTGTTCTCCCAGTCATGAAATGCCATGCATGTAAATGTTTTGCAAACTGTATCTTTATTTCTAAGAAGAGACTCAAAAGTGTAAAAGTGAGTGCAAAACCTAGTCTCCACTGGAAGCTTTAACATAACTGACATGCGAGGTCGAAAAATATCTAACACTCTCTGTCTCTTGAGCATGAATCTCACAAGCTGGCGAGCAGTGTAAACGATTGAGACAAACCATTTGGTATCATCAGATTTATACCAATCTTTTAATACAAGATTCAAACTATGATGAGTATTACAGCCTACCGGAAAAATATGTGGATATTGTCGCTGTAGGATTTTGGATGCATTTTTGCAATTTTTTGCATTGTCCATGACGACTTGGACTACATTTTTGGCACCCACTTCCTCTATCACAGAGCTAATGACTTGAGCAATGTAAGCCCCAGTTTTGATTGAACCAGCTGAATCCCACGGCACGGATGAAAGTCTCACCTCTAGGTGAAATAACCATTATATTAATTAATGGTTTTCTTTGCACATTAGACCATCCATCACTTACTATACTACATCCAGAAAGCTCTATATTGCTAAGAATTATTCTTTGTACACATTCTTTTACTTGCGCATAACATTTCTCTAATAGATCACTTCGCATAGCATGGTACGTAGGCGGTGAAAACCCTGGTCCAAACTCACCAATTTTCTTCCATGCTCTCTTCCAATGCTCACTGTCCACCATCATCATAGCACTCCCAGAAAAGTAAATCGCTTCAGCAAGGGCGAGTTGTGCATCATCGAGTCGACCTTGACGTAGGCTTTCTTGCAATGAAGTTTGACGCATGGGTATATTTCCTACGTCAAAGTTTCGCTTGCAGAAAGATGCACTGGGTAGATTACTTTCTAGTTGCACATTGCCGTTCGGGGTACAAGTAGGCGATGTAGCGGGAGTTTGATGATTAGAACAACAGTGTTCTTGCTGCCTTGATACATTAACGGTAAGAGTGTCATGTTTTCTTGAATCTTTCTTTTGAATTTCTTCTCTTATGCGTTTGGCCACTATAGGTGCAGAGGGGTGGGTACATGACTTTTTCTTCAAGCCGCCTAAAAAGTGTTCTCTTAGTCGAGGCACCCCACCTGATTTTACTGCATGGCATAGCTTACACTCCCAATCTATGAATCGATCACCAATGTTAATTGCATATTGCCACTCTATCCCAGGTGCCTTTTTTTTCCTGCTATTTGAAATTTGGACTCTATTGGAGGTATCACTGGATCCAACATTGTCCTCCATCTCAACAAATAACCTATTCAACCAAGCATATAACAATGAATACACAAATGAAAAAACAACAAATCACTCACGTATTACAAAACATACATTAGCAGACAAAGTACTTCGAAACTATCTTGACAAATACAAAAGATCATCACATAACACAAAACTACTTCAAACTATCTTGCAAGGTCTTACTACAAAACTACTTCGAAACTATCATGCACATTGCACCCCCAATGAAGGATGCCTTTTGTACCCAATTAAGGATACTTTACACAATCAAAGATCTATGCTTGCCCAATACTCTAGTATAGGACAATAGACCTTCTCTAACATTCACAAAGAAAATCAAAGATCTATGCTTGCCCAATACTCTAGTATAGGACAATAGACCCTTGTCTACTCTAAACTATATCAAGTATCAAGAACCAATACAAGCCCCTAAGCAAGACTGTTGGCTCCATCAAACCATTCATAAAGCAGAATGAGGTAGATTACGTACGTGGCTCAAATGCAAAGCTGAATGACTCCAAATTTGTCCCTAAATCTCCGCAAGTATTAGCTACGAACCACACCCTGCCCCCAGTTCAAAGAACTAAGGACGAGTGGCTCAATAGCCTTAGGAGTGCCTACAAGGAAAGACGACAGCCCCTAGGATATCAATACCAAGCAAAACAAAGGCCTTCGGGATCCTATCTGCTTTATATCGCTTGGTGCTGACCCCACTATGAGTCATGGGGTCAGTACCAAGCAAAACCAAGGCCTCCGAGATCCTATCTGCTTTATATCACTTGGTGCCAACCCCAGTGTGGGTCATGGGGTCTGTAGGAAGAGAAACAAAGGCCTCTCTCCGGGATCCTGTCTGCTTTATATCACTTGGTGCCGACCCCACTGTGAGTCATGGGGTCAGTACCAAGCGAAACAAAGGCCTCCGGGATCCTATCTGCTTTTTCAGTGGACTGCAATGTATCAGAGTGCCTTTGATAAGCTGAAGATAGCCTTAGTAACCAACCCTATCCTTAAATTGCTAGATTTTACCAAACTTTTTGAAGTAGTTACTGATGCCAGTGGGTTTGCCATAGGCGGTGCTCTTATGCAGGAAGGTCATGCAGTGGCCTATGAATCCAAAAAACTCAGAACACATGAGAGAAATTATGTCATCCATCACTTAGAGTTACTCTCAGTAGTTTATGCTCTGAAGTTATGGTGGAGACATTATCTTTTGGGACAGAGGTTCACCTTGATGACAGATCATCAAAGTCTAAACTGGATATTTACCCAAAGGGATCTCAACATGCATCAAAGGAGATGGATGCAAATCCTGCAGGAATTCGATTTTGAAATCAACTACTATCGGCCAAGCAAAGAAAATGTGGTGGCAGATGCGCTCAGCAGAAAAGCCTCCTTGCTTGCAATTATAGTTGTGTCAAATCCATTGATCAGTGAAGCAAGGGAGAGAATCACGCAGGACAAAATCTTTGCCCCTATTGCTACCCTTCTGATGCAAGAAAGCAAGACTCTTTAGAAAATGAGTTGAGTTCTGGATGAAGGATGCATGTATTATAATAATCGGCTATGCATTCCCAATGATGAGGGAATAAAGGGAAGGATTCTAAGAGAAGCCCATGATAGCCTGATAGCTGGACATCTAGGGTTTATAAAAACCTATATGTCTGTGAAGAAAAGCTTCTTCTGGACCAGGACTCAAAAAGAATGTACTTGATCATGTGTGGCAATGCTTAATGTGTCAGAGAATCAAGGCAGAGAGAGTCAAGATGCTAGGGAATTTGCAGCCTCTAGACATTCCACAGATGAAGTGGGAATGTATCAGTATGGACTTTGTCATTGGATTACCTTCAATACAATCAGGTTACAACTCCTTTTTTATGGTAGTTGACAGACTAACCAAAGTTGCCCATCTGATTCCAGTGAAAGAGACATACACTGCAGTGGATGTTGCCAGAGTTTTCCTTAAAGAGATCTTCAAATTGCATGGCTTACCCCCAGGAGGATAATAAGTGATAGAGATCCCAAGTTCACATCGAAATTCTGGACTGCATTCTTTGAAGCAATAGGAACTTTCTTGGATCTCAATACAGCCTATCACCCCGAAAAACAGATGGCGAGATTGAAAGAGTGAATCAGGTAATAGAAGACATCCTTCGGTCATGTTGGCACGTAACCCAAGAAGTGGTTAAGCCATTTGCATCTGGTTAAATTTACTTACAATTATTCTTATCATCAAAGCATTGGGATGAGCCCTTTCAAAGCTCTGTATGGACAAGATTGCCTTACACCATTGACTTGGTCCGTCCCATTGATCAGAGTCGAGATGTCCAGACAAATGCTTGATGACATGGACCAGCAAATGCAATCAATCCGTAAAGATAATAAGGCAGCCCAAGATATGTAAAAGCAGTATGCAGATAAAAAGAGATTAGAGAGAGAGTTTGAAGAATCAGATATGGTCTTTAATACGACTAAAAAGAAGTTCTTTATCTTTAGGGAAGTACAAGAAGCTCTCTCCCAGATACTGTGGACCATATGCTGTTATAAAGAAAGTAGGCGATCTAGCTTATAAACTTCTTCTGCCACCCCATCTCAAGGTACATAATGTATTTCACGTCAGTTTGCTTAAGAAATATGTACCCAACCCGAGTCACATGCTTGATGATGAACAATTGATTTCTCCAAATTAAGGCCAGATGGTACTCCAGCAGCCTGAAGAAATCCTTGATGTTCAGGAGCAGAGTCCTCAGACAATTTTTTGTCAAGCGAAAGTTCTTCCCTCTAGAAGACGCCACCTGGGAGAAAGAAGAAGAGATGGAAATAGATTACCCCCACTTTGCAAGATGAGGACATATCACGTTTTTCAAGTGGGAGAGGATGTAAGATTCCTCCTCAGCCTGAATAATGAAAAAGCTTTTACCTCAATCCCCTGTCATCATTCCCTATTTCAGAATGCAAGAAAATATTATTTTTCCTTGTTTTTGCCTAGAGAGAAGAAAAATTCTAGAGAGAGGTATAATTCAATATTGAGATATTTTTGAATATAAAAATTCTCCTAATATGTAAAATATATTTTCTTGAAACGCAAGTTCAAAATAAATTCTCCAATGTGCATTAGGAATCAATTAAACATAATATAAGGGACCTTAGCCTAAGGGTCTAGATTTTTAGAAATTTCTGGATTATGGTTCAATTAAGGTTTCTATGGGCCAATAGGATTAATCAAAGTGTTGGGATGAGAAAAATCTAATGAATAAAAGAAAATACCCAAAAATGAGTAAATGCTCACATAAGATGAAGAGTTAACTAAGTACAAGGTTTATCAGTAAAAAATTAAGAGATATTACTTAAAAAAATGAGATATTTTTTAGAAATGATGAATTTTTGACACCTTGGTAAGGAGAGGGGGACCTTTGAGGTAGGCACCTCCTTCACATGTGTGGAAGGGTTTTTTAATTCAAAATAATTGTGATATTTTTATCTCTCCTCTCTCCTGGATCAAACTGGATCAAAAGGGGAGCCAAACTGGTCCAAATCTTGTCCAAATTCAGCCCAAATTGAAGCTGGAAAATTCTAGAACTCAGTTAGACTCAGTTAGTGGCCTCCCTCACCTATAAATAAACCCTCATTCTTTTTTATTCTCATATGTGAGCTATACCATGCCAGTATTACATTAAAATAATCATATTTTCTATTATCGATTAAAAATTCTCTACTTTTGGTGGGGAGCTTGGAGCTTCTCTCTCTCTTCAACAACTCTTGGAGCTCTCTTCTCCACTTGCTAAACCAATTGATTGGTTGGAAGCTTCACTTCTAGAAAAATAAGCAAGCTAATCCTTGAGGTAAGAATGAATTTTATGGTTTTTTATTAAATTTTCTCAAATGATTTCTCTTCTCTCTCAACCCCTCTCAAGCTTGAGAAGTTTTCTAATTGATTATTTTAAATTCAAATCAAGCTTTCCCTAAGAATTTTAATGTATAATCAAGAAAAAGTTAATCTTTATGCTTATTCTCACTCAAAAAGAATAGTCATTCCTATGGCTAATTCTTTGGCAAAAGAATGCTTATTAAGTTGATGATTATGGTTAAAATTATGATTTGAATTCATAGTTTAGATTTAAGCTTAATAATAGATTTTCTATCATATTTGCATTACAATGTTTTATTCTTTTAATAAAATTGAAAATTATCAATAATAGCCAGTAAGCTATGGCAAAATTTTTAGAAAATAATACATATCTTATTTTTATGCATAATGCTAAAAGAGGACTTCCTACCATATTATAGGATTGGACATTCTATGCAAAAAGAATGATTTTCATCATATTTATGTGAAATAAAGTTTTAGTATTTATGCATAAATATTTAATTAGCAGAAATTTTAGTCTTTCTTTCAATCTAATACTAGCTTGCAACACCATCTATAGTTTTTTCCATTGTGGTCTAACATGCTTGAATTTATACACTTTATATCTTTTGAATTCCAGCATACTTTCACTCTACTTCCCTGTTTTGCAGACGGTCTACCACAACAACGCTATCAAGCTTACCATACCATAGCTTCCGAGGACGGAATCTACATCAGGAAGGGGGGCATGTTAACCTATGACGGACATTGAGATGGACTATGTTTTACGTCATTAATTTAAATATTCTGAGTCATGGGTCGGGCTTGTCGGCACCATATGTTAAGGATAAAGGGATTGGGTGATCGCCGATGAGAGGCGCACATTGAATATCAGCAGGATAAGGGTTAGGATCGGCCGGCCATGTATGGATGCCCATGTGTGAACGGCTAAGTCACCTATAAGAGTCGAATGTAATCCTAAAACTCTTATTCTCATGTGTTGAATACAAGAGTGCTCTTGCCTTATCCTCTTGGTTTCCTTCTCCTGCGTGTGTGTGTGTGTGTGTGAGAGAGAGAGAGAGAGAGAGAGATCGAGCACTGTGTAGCGGCACAACGGCGGCGAGGCGGTAGAGCGACGACGGCGACTCCTTCTTCACTGCGATGCGGGAATCCTTCACGGCGGCGGTTTGAGCGGTGAGTGACACACCTTTGCATTCTGTTTGATCTTGCTTTCCTGGTTGTATGCTTGTAGCCATTCGTGGCTCGCATACGGTGTTCGGCAAGTCCCCAGCTATGACCTGTGCGACAAAAGCGCACACCGACGAAGCAGTCCCTGAGTGAAGTGCAAGGACACCTAAGTAGGATCCTAGAGGGTTCTGACTAGGTGTGATGCATGAGCTCACGGTTGCTACTAGGACACTCATGCATACGTCGAGGAGATATAGATGAACTGAAAAGAATGATTTTTGTGAACTGAATTTTGATATTGGATCTCGTTGGGACCACCTGGTCTTCAATGGAGAGTCCGGATGATATATTTTTTAAAACAATGGACTCAATATTTTGGAGGATTATGATCAGTAATACTATGATTTCATTGAAATATTGTTTTAAAGACAATCAAATCTGTTATAATGGCAATTTCATACTGGGTGTGTAAGTGGTATGCCTACCTTGAATTTTACTTGAAGCACCGGCTAGGGGGCCTAGGAACTCTTTTCCTTGGTACCCGAGCAAAACATAACCAAATTTTATAAAGGAATCCCACCAATACAATGGTTGGGTGTTGGCTAACCCATGGTAGGCTGGATCGATGGATTCTTGCGATACAAATAGTTACGATTAAGTTACATTAGTTAGATTAAGTCCTAGAAGACCCTTGTTCTATGAGAGGGAATCAACGGTTGGTTGTGCCTCGCTAAAGGAGGAAAAAAGCGATGATTCTATGGGGACCAAATGTAAGTCTCTTCTTTGATCTGACCATGTGACTTTCAAGTTCAGTCGAATCAGTTTGGATAGTTAATACTTTGACTCGTTAGATCAATTCTCCCATTAGATGATTTTCGTGGCGGAATTGCCTGTGCCTTCTGGGCGAGGGAAGTTTTTCCAGGCTCGGTTTTGGAGGAACCACCGGGCTAGTCTCTTGTCTGGATATCTGTGGGTGAGGCCCTGAGTGTGGATCCTTGCCCCGCACGAGAGGCTGATGCCGCTTTTGCCGCCAAAGCACCCTCGGAGGGGGCGCGGATCTCACATCTTCTTTGAAAGTTTGTAGCATATATATGCATCCCTTATTCTTGAGCTCCCTATTGAGTTATGTGGCATTAATCATCTTGATCCTTGGCATACAAGTCCCGGCCAATGTAACCTCTTCATCACCATGTATAAAACCCATATACCCATTTTGTAAATTCATTATAAAGGACCCAAGAATAGCTTCAACACAATGTCAATGGGACCCATATCCAATCAATTGTAGTGTTATCTTTTTTGAGTACCAAACACATTCTTGTATACCAATGTGCAATCCATTTTTTTCCCATTAGCCACTAGAACTTCATGCCATGAAGGTAAAGCTATGGGCTGTAATTTAAGATTGCATATAGATTTTATGTTGATAAAATTATGTGTACTCTTGCTATCCACCAAAACATGTGCCATCCTTTCATTTTGCGTACCTTAAACCTCAATGTACTTGCACCCTTACAAAAACTGGCATAGGCATCACTAGAAATATTGCACAAAGTGGTCATCTTGTCATCAAAAGCACACATAGGTAATGGTAACTCATCATCATGGTCATATTTCCTCTTCTTTGATCCACCCAGATAAAAATAAAATCCACCCTCATTCTGTATATCATCCACATCATTGGCATCCTCAAAGTATTCCTCATACTCATCATCCACATCCACTTTTGTGCCTTCATTGCAAGATTCGGTGAGGATCATTTGAGGATCATGGTTAAAGTAACCTTCTTGGCTTTGCAAACCTTCCAATGATCCTCCTTGTTCCAATTATCTCTACACTTGAAGCACAACCCTTTGTTCTTCAAGTCATTAATGCAATCTTCACCTATGACCTTACTTGTCAGGACCTTAAGACACTTGGAGAAGGAAACTCTAATTTCTCAACACAAAAATTAGAGTATAAAATATATTTTCATAAATCAAAAGCATAAAGCTTGATAAATAAAATAAAATAAACAAGAATGATATGAAGAATAGAGTAAAAGTCACCGTCGACATAAGATTGGATTGAATCTCCCCTCGGATGAGTGTGACCCTTGTACCACTCTCCCATATTGATATGTATTAGAAAAATCACTTGGTTTCCAAAAAGATAATTCCAAAAACAAAGCACAAGTGCTTTTGAGTTTATCAGAGTGCAAGCTCTACAAAAATATAGCAAGCATTAATATAAAGTCTTGGGCCTCCCAAAAGTATAAAATACTATTTGGTATATACAAAAGGTATGAGTGAGGCCTTGGCCTTACAAAAATATAGATGCCTAAATATGAAACCATAAAAGGTGGTCACATGTCTTCCAAAATATCTCATAGTTGTCCAACACATGTTCCACCCACGAAACACATAATTCGTCACTCATTCTTCACCTTCATCCAAAATAATATTAGCCAGTGCACAAACACAACTATGATTAAACACATTAATCTTAACCATATCATACTGGTGCACACAGCTGATTAAACACATTAATCCTAGTAGATGATATAAATAAAAGGTGCATTCAAAATAAAATATCATGAAAAATAATGGGTGTCCCCATAGAGGTCACATTCCCTTGGGTTGTAAATTAACCTCAATTGCATGGATGGTAAGAGTAGATGAGCTTTTGGTAAGAATGGAAAAACTTTTCTGGTATCCATTTGACATCTTCAATACGATGATTCAAGATATTTTACATAAGTGTTGCCAGTGCATGTAGTGACGGTCTCATGGTCAATGATAGACTTAGACATAAGATGTTCTTCTTCTATAATGTTGAAAGATGCATAAAATCTAGGAGCTAATTTTACCATAGCTTATTTCATTGTCATTAATTTTTCGTTTCATTTTAAGAAGCATATGAGGTGAAACTTTATTTTCAATAGGTTTAGGCATACCTAGATCATGAGAAATACCTTCATGTGTAGAATTACCCTCTTGCTCAAGAGAGAAGTCGTCATCCTCATGGCTTATGGTTGAGTTGTTAAAAAGTAAGCCTTGATGAAAAACCTTAACAAAACCTCTTCTTGCTTGTAGCCCTTGATGGTCATTTTTCAAAAAGGAACCCTTTTGTAAGGTTTTACTATGAGGCATTGTTGATTTGGTGTTTATCCTTAGAAAGAATCATCGAAGAAGGCTTATGGTGAAGAATTTTTATGTTAATTTGTCCTTGAAGGCTTGATTTAACCTCTGAAATCTAATGCAAAAAACAAATCATGATTTGTTTACCTTGCTCAAAATAGTATTCTTTGATATGTTAAATTTGCTTGAAGGCTCACGCTTGTACCCCTTAAAGTTTTTGAAATTTATAAGGTCTTGCTAAAGCTAAGGCTTAAACCATCCAAAAGCTTGAAAATGTGAGATTATAGAGTTTTTAAATAGCATAAGGTTAACACTTTCAAAGCTTTTTTATAAGTTTTGAGTGTATATAATAGTATGAAATCTTGATTAACGAGAAGGTTTGAAAATTTGAGAATTTTTTAGTAAAAAACTTTAGAACCTTTTAAGGATTTTGAGTTTTAAACTTTATATATATATATATATATATATACATATATATATATATATATGTATGTATGTATGTATGTATGTATGTATATATAGTAGAGAAGCTATAAGCATTATTAAGCATTATAGGCAAAGCTTTTAAGAAAAGCTTTTGAATACTAAAGCTTGAAGCTTTTAAGCTTACAAAGCTTGAAAAATAAACGGCGAGTGATGGTAAATTTAAAAGGAGTAAGTAGCAACCAAATTAACAAAGAGAAAAGGAAAAATAATAAAGCCCCTTTTTTAAAAAAACTTTGAAGTTTAAAGCTTTAAGTTTTATTATTATTGTTGTTATTAAAGCTATTTAAAGCTTTTTTTAAGGAAGGGTACATTTGTGTGTGACGTGTGTGCTGCCGTCTGTGAAGTATCAAACCGAGGTCCTCCAATGGTTCTACCAATTGAACTACACGCTCGTGAACAGCTATTTAGTAAAGCTTAGGCACCGAACAACACACAAGTGGAGAGAGAAACTGTTATGGCTCACCCTAACCCTCCTTGAAACACATCCAAAAAGAGATTACCTGGTGAAGCGCAACTGTCGTGAGGATCTTTCCAATGGCTGAGCTCATAACCCTCCTTGAGGTCTCCAAGCTCTACACCTCCTTGAGAAGTGTTGAAAAATAGGTAGAGGGAGAGGAGACACACACACAGGAGCAAACCCTAATGTATATTGCAAACCCTAACCATCGAGGGAAGCCATCTCCCTTCTCACATAATGCATAAAGCCATAATCCATGATACACACAACACACTATGAGTTGTGTCCACACACATCTAACCCTAGCTAATGTCCACACACATGAGAAAACCCTAATGTATATTGCAAACCCTAACCATCGAGGGAAGCCATCTCCCTTCTCACATAATGCATAAAGCCATAATCCATAATACACACAACACACTATGAGTTGTGTCCACACACATCTAACCCTAGCTAATGTCCACACACTATGACCAGCTGGATGCGGTCATTTATGTCTCACACATGTTCCTACCTAACATGCCAGCACATAGCATAGCTGGCTCACACTGACATCGAGCTTGAATCTTAACAGCCCCTCTCAAGCTCATGATGTACTGCCATAGATGTAGATGAGATTGGGATATCAAGGCTCTCAACACTCCCCCTCAAGCTCATCCCATGTACTCCCAACATAGTACGGAAGTACTCAAACTTCTCCCTGCTAAGTGGCTTTGTAAAGATGTCTGCCACCTGCTCATCAGTCTTCACATACTGTAGATCAACTGTACCATCCAGCACTTTCTCTCTGACAAAGTGATAATGGACCTCTATGTGTTTGGTCCTCGCATGAAACACTGGATTCTTTGCCAACTGTATACTGCTTATGTTGTCACAATAAATGACAACCTTACCATCAATAGGCTCACCCAAATCTGCCAAGAGATTCTTTAACCATACTGCCTCACAAGTAGCAATGGCTGCACCCCTGTATTCAGCCTCATCACAATGAATGACAACCTTGCCATCAATAGGCTCGCCCAAATCTACCAAGAGATTCTTTAACCATACTGCCTCACAAGTAGCAATGGCTGCACCCCTATATTCAACCTCTGTACTAGATAAAGCAACTGTAGGTTGCTTCTTGCTACTCCAACTCACCACAGCACTTCCAAGTGTAAAAGCATAACCACTAGTAGACCTCCTGTCATATGAGCTACCTGCCCAATCAGCATCTGTGTAGCCATGTATATCCAAGCTTTTACCACTCTCATAAAGTAGACCATAATGTGCAGTGGTCTTTACATATCTCATAATGCGTCTCACTGCATCCAAATGAGGTTTTCTGGGGCTCTGCATGAACTGGCTTACTAGCCCCACAGCATAACTCAAATCCGGGCGTGTGATAGTCATGTAAATGAGACTACCAATCATCTTTCTGTACATAGATGGATCATCCAACTCCTCACCATAATCAGCCCGCAACTTCACATTTTGCTCCAAAGGTATACTCATAGGCTTACACCCTATCATGCCATATTTTGCCAACATATCCAATGCATATTGGCGCTGCACTAACCATGTACCTGCATGGTCTTTGATCACTTCAATTCCAAGAAAGTATCTCAACTCACCAAGGTCTTTCATGTCAAATTGCCCACTCAATGCTTTCTTGACATGCATCACATCTGTACCATGATCACCTGTGATAATCAAGTCATCCACATCGATGACAAGTAAAACAATCCCATGATATGTCTTCTTCACAGAGTGAAGAATCTATTGTAGAAATCTGAAATCCAAGAGAGATAAGATATCTGCTCATCTTATCACTCCAAGCACGAGGTGCTGCTTCAAACCATATAAAGCCTTTTTCAATCTGCATACATGAGTGGGATATCTTGGGTGTACATAACCTTCTGGCTATGCCATATACACTTCCTCTTGTGGATCACCATTTAGAAATGCATTTTTGACATCCATTTGATGCATTTCCCAACCATTAGCTGCAGCCATAGCAATGACTGCTCTCACTGTTCCCATTTTTGCCACTGGAGTAAATGTTTCATCATAGCCCAAACCTTGGGTTTGTGCATAACCCTTAGCTACCAATCTTGCTTTATGTTGCTCAATGGAACCATCAGACTTGAACTTCACTTTGTAAACCCATTTATAACCAATGACATTTTTGTCCTTTGGTAATACAACCAAATCCCATGTGTCATTATGAACCAATGCGTCCATCTCAACATCCATTGCTTTCTCCCATACATGCTTTCCAATAGCTTCTATATAGCATGTAGGTTCCACATGCTTCACCATAGATGTCATATATGCATAATGCATAGCAAAATCGCAATATGTCAACTTGTCAACAAAACGGGATATCTGACCCTTTGGGATCTCCGCAAATACATGCGGATCACTGTGAACATCTGTCACTCTAGCATGTGGTGGCACATATCTATCCTGCCTAGCACCAGGTGTGCGTAAAATAGGTATGCCAAGTTCCTCATCCAAACTCTCTGAACTAGATGACTCATAACCTGTAATTCCAATTCCTTCAACCTTCTTCTTTCCTTTATCCACAGCACTACTCCCAGTGCTCACACTCTCATGCCTCAAACATCCTGACCATGGACGTACAGTACTACTCTCAGCCTCTGCTGCTGCTACTGCTGGCCCAGACATAGTAGTAGAACTAGAACTTGCTTGTGGCAAGTTCACAGGCACATCAGCTTCAAGTGACTCAATGACACCCTCATCCTTTGCTTTGTACCAACTAGCAAGCTCATGTAACACCACATCTTGTGAGATGACCACTTGTCTAATTTGTGGATTGTAACATTTGTATGCCTTTCGATCCTGTGCATATCTAACAAATACACACTTTTCTGCCTTAGGATCTAACTTCCTTCTTCTTTCATCAGGCACATGTACATAAGCTATGCATCCAAATACTTTGAGGTGTCCAATGTCTACTGGCCTATAACCTGTAAGACGCACCTCTGGCGTACTTCCATGTATGGCTGCAGTAGGTATTTTATTCAGTATATACATTGCGGTAGCACAAGCTTCTGCCCAATAATAATCTGGCATGCTCTTTTCATTGAGCATTGCCCTGGCCACTTCACATATGACTCTATTCTTTCTCTCAGCCACCACTGCTGAGGTGTATACCTGCAAGTCAATTGTCTTCTTATACCATGCTTTCTCAAGAAATGCTCAAAAGCATTTGAGGTGTATTCACCACCTCCATCTGTCCTCAAACATTTAATCCAACAGCCATATTGCTTTTCTGCAAAAGCTTTGAAATCCATAAACTTTTCCAATACTTCACTTTTCTCTCTGAGAAAGTATATCCATGTCATCCTGCTGAAATCATCAATGAATGTCACATAGTATAAACTGCCTTTGATAGATGGGTTTTGTGCAGGACCCCATACATCACTATGTACTATCTCAAGTGGCCTACTACTCATGTTTCCTTCTCTAGGAAACCGCAACCTTGCCTACTTTCCAAATTGACAGGCTTCACAAACATGCATATGCCCATCATACTTGAATCTAGGCAGCCCACTAACAATGCCTCTTGTCTGCATATTCTTTAACCTTTATATATTGACATGTCCAATCCTCTTATGCCACATATCAATGTCCTGTACCACATTTCTGCTTTTAGAGAACATGGCTGATTTTAACTCAGGAATTCCAGCATCCAGCTTAAACAACCTGCCTTCTTTCTTGCCTCTACATCCATGTTTGAAATCCTCAACGAAGCAACCATGCTCGTTGAAACGAACCTGTAATCCCTGTTCCACCATTTGACCAACTAAAGCTTTTTGTGATAGAAGGCACATACAATACATCTGACATAGATTTTGTTTGACCATTGTGCATAACCAATGGTACACTTTCAACATGTGTAATGGCATGCTGGGTATCATCTCCTGTTTCCACATAGCCTTTCACATCCATAGGCTTCATATGCTCAAACCATTCACCATGACAAGTCATATGGTTTGATGCTCCAGAGTCCATATACCAAGTATCATCATTCTCAACATTTGTCATCATAGATCCCACAACATGTTTCATGGCAAACAAGTGATTTGCTCTGCCATCATTACTGCTTGATGCATAATTTCCACCACCATGTTGTGCATAATTTCCACGATGTTGTGCTCTATCCCCTCTCAAATCATTCTGTTTGCGAAAACAATCTCTTGCGATATGACCAAATTTCCCACAGTAATGGCATTCCACATCTTGCATAGATGTTTGTTGGCCTTGCCAACGTCCTCTACCACGAGGATTACCTCTGGCTCTCTGAGGTGCATATCCACGACCACCTCTAGCACCATATGAAGGCTGAAAATTCTCTTGTGGTGACCTGTCCTGCCATCCTCAACCATTACCACGGCCACGTGATGCGAATCTCCCCCTGCCTCTAAAACCTCTTTGCGAGTAGAAAGCCTGATTTCTGCCATCATCATGGCTAGTAGATGCATCCTGAAATTAATCACTGAGTTTGATTTCCTCAACAAGCAAGAGTGAAACCAACTCATCAAAGTCTGGTAAACCTGTACTCCGAACCGAGATAGATGTATCAAAAGATTTATATTCCTTGCCAAGACCACGCAAGGTAATATCCACCAAATCATCATCAGGCATGGGGGCATTTATTGTTGCCAATGCAGCTGCAAACTTCTTTATTTCTTGCACATAATCATGTATGCTCCTTCTATTCCGCTTCACATTATGTATTTGTTGTCGCAACTGAGACTTGCGAGCACTCGTGTCTGTTATCAAACAACTTCACCAATGTATCCCATGCATCCTTGGGATTCTCAGCATCATGTATGTGTATGAGCATAGCATCCGAAATACATATAGACAGATAATGCAACACTTTGAATGCTTCTGACCATTGTTTATGAGCTATAACCTACTGCTGTGTAGGTTGTCAGGGTAGTTCAGGCTCTGGCTCAGCACCTGTAATGAGATTCCAAAAACCTTTTCTCTTTAGAAAACTTTTGATCCTGTACTTCCATGCCTGGAAGTTCTTCCTATCCAGCTTTTCACCAACAATCTGTACTGGATTATCCGACGTGTTTGCTCAATGCAAATACACCTTCCGCACAATTCCAAATCTATAAACGAGCCTTCCTCAGCTCAACCACACTCCAATGAGTGTTCCAGATACTCCAAAGTAACCAAGAATCTTCAAATTTGATGTAGAAAATCAACCTGTATGCATCCAAAATGAACTGGCTCACTCAGTCCAAGATACCCTACTTTGATGCACTTTCCAAGGCTCCAAATTGCAATGTAGTGGTGTAATCAAGTATGGGTAACTTGCATTGACACCTAAACAACCTCAATTATGAGTATCAACACCATTCGACAATGTGTACATATCAATTTTATCAAACCCCTTTCTCTGTTTTGTGAAAAAACCAGAAAAACCAATAGTAATTTTGCATTAATTTCTTCAATCCTTGTCTGAATTGAGCAACCAGGCATTCATTAGCTTAGCAATGATGTCCACTAACTCCATGTAAAAGGAATTAGTCCAATTGTTTAAGACCAATGAGTAATTGTTCGATTAAAATCACTCTGTTTCTCTGCAACCAGTGGACAGCCTGTTTAATCAGCTCATTCCTAGCTCAATTGATGATAATTGATCAATCCAATCATGTAGCCCTCTTCTCAAGTGTGTGTAGCAACCAATTGCTAAGTCAATTGTGGAAGTAATCAAGCACACAAGTGTTAATCAACCTCCTCGCATCAAAATGATCAAAAAATTACCCTGTTTCTCTGTGCAGCCTGCACTGCCTGCTCTTGAGGGCTTTGGGAGTGATTAAAGTGTTAATTGATGATAGGTTCAAGTGTCCAACACACCTAGGTATGTGTGCAACCAATCAATGCTTTGATTTTTACCAAAAACATGCTCCAAATGCATCAAATTTTGACTTGCTTTTCTCTATTTTGTGAGAGCTCAAAAAACCAGAATTTTTCACTCATTCAAATGCATGTAAATTGCTCCAAAATCAATTTAAGGCTTGCATAGGAGTTGCCAATACATTCCTCCTTTGGCAGGTACATGTGTCTTTGCTAGATTTACATGTATTTCCACCATACATCAGTGCTTCCAAGCTTTAATGGAAAGCTTCCAAAAAACCAAAATTTTTCTTTGCTTTGGGTTGCCCTAATTTGCTTTGTTTTTTTGTCTGAATCACCTGCAATCCGCTCAAGGATGTTTAGAATACCTTACCCGGTAGGCCAAGCTCTCAGATCTGATAGGAATCAGTGTGCTCCAAGCTTCACAGCTTCTTCTCCCTCTTCTCTCACTCACTCATAAACCCTAATAGACAGCACAAGGCTCTAATACCATGTTGAAAAATAGGTAGAGGGAGAGGAGACACACACACAGGAGCAAACCCTAATGTATATTGCAAACCCTAACCATCGAGGGAAGCCATCTCCCTTCTCACACAATGCATAAAGCCATAATCCATAATACACACAACACACTATGAGTTGTGTCCACACACATCTAACCCTAGCTAATGTCCACACACTATGACCAGCTGGACGCGGTCATTTATGTCTCACACATGTTCCTACCTAACATGCCATCACATAGCATAGCTGGCTCACAGTGACATCGAGCTTGAATCTCAACAAGGAGCAATTTCACTGAGTCTCCCGCGAGCATTGTTACACCGCCGCGTTGCACTATGGGTACTCGTCCCTCCTCTCACCTCACTTCACTCACACACACTCACTAGCATGCATTAGGGAGAGAGATTAGCAAGAGCAAGACTCAATTGCACAATGGGAGAGTCTGTTGTATTATGAGAGAAATTCACTTATATACATGGCCATAAGTGTTCACACTCACTTAAACTGTGGCCGGCTGGACACTTTAGACTCATAAGAGGCCTAATGCTATTACAATGACTACTCTCATAATATATCCATGAAGTACATCACTTAGGACGTCATCCTATCTTGCTACCACACACTCTTGAAGCACGAATTGCCATAAAAACTCCATCACACCATTACAGGCGCCCGTCCAAGTTATAGCTTTAGACACTATTGCTTCATATCTTGAGGGCTTGAAGACAAGCATCACAAACAAAGAGATCATTAATCCTGGCGGTGGTCACAAAGTCTTTGACAAAGGGAGCTTTGGCCATGGGATGTGAGTGCCATGTATATAAATTGACTTTGAGCATTTGAGACCCTTTGGAGAGGTGGACATGATGCGTGTCCCAATCATGGATCAATTGTATTTTTTGCATGAAGTGTCTACCCAATATGTTGTCATATGGGCCCTCATTACAAAAGTCCATGACTACAAATGTGAGGTGGTTTGTCATGTCACACAGACTTTTACCTTGAGGTCATGCTCTAGGCCCAAGGGTTTTGTAGATTTCTTATCCGCAAGCTTGATCAACAATATGGTGGGATCAACGTGTGGTTGGCCCCAGTTTTCCCAACATGTTCTTGTGAGGATGCTTATGCCAGCACCTCCATCAAAGATTCCTTTTACCACATGTCTGTTATAGGAAATGGCAAGGCTGCATTTGTGTCATCACCTTCAAAGTAGTGGCCCAGTGCATTTACATGAATTGTTGATGAACCTTTGGGTTTGGGTTGTGGTGATAAAGTAGTTCAGGATAATTGGGCTCAGATTCATCCAAGGAATCTAAGTTCACTCCCTCCTCCATAGAAGCTTGTAGTTTACATTCCATCCAATCCCAAAGGTCATTCCATAAATTTAGACTACCTTTTAACAAGATTCCAATGGTCATTTGGATTTGGGAGGAAAGGAAGGCAGAGAAGCTGGCAAGGTCACATTGATGAGGAGCTTTCGCAGTGCGGGGCCTTGATATCACATAAGGTGGACCAGCAATAGTATATGGAAGTTCAATGTGGTGCCTATTTAATAATGGTGGCGGTCAATATTTGGGTTCCCTAGGAGGGTAAAATACCTCAACAAACTTTGTGTAGGCATGTCTCTATCAGACTCTATGTGTCACTATTTGCGTTAAGTTGTTCGATGTGAACCTAGGATGTGGGCTTGGCTGCCTGTGGAATAGACACTGGAGGATTTGTGGAGCAAGATCTTTGTTTGTCAATGTCATGTTGGCTAACGGATCTTCCTTGGCCTTAAGAATAAGCGGGGGCTCCTACCTTACCTGGTGCAAAAGTTCAGGTTCTATGGAAACGACGCACACTCAAGCACTTGGTCAAAGGTTACAAAAATGGGTGGCGGTTCAAGTTGATCTTGGTATTGCTCTACCAGTTCTTGGGCCTCTTGAAGACTTTGCTTCTTGAGGATGGCATTGGGATATGTGGCCAGCCGTTTTTCCCATTTGGTGAGTTTTTGGGAGGCTGCATGGGGAGTGGCAGTTTAGCACGGTCATCACTCTTGGAGGAGGAGGATGTGATCTCTGTTGAGCCAGTGCGTCTGCTAACCCAATCTTCTCTGTGGCCAATGTGCTTAGAGCATTATTTCTTTTGGGATATATCCTTCTTAAGTTTTTCTCGACAACATTCAATAGGACAGTTGATATCTTCCCATGTTGAATGTTCAACATGTTGAGGGATGGCATTCCTTTGACTATGGAGTGAGAAACTAATTACAAAGGAAAATCCTTGGAGTAATGGTCGATTCCACAGCCATGACATTGTGATTGCATTTGCACACATTTCTTTTGAGGTCATTAAGCCACTCTATGGGGTCTATGGGGTCTAAAACATAGAAGAGGTGTTTCCATATGGGTGCACCTATAGTGTGCACAAGTGGTTTAAGGTCAATGTGAGGCACATGCAAAGGGAGATGATGTGTTATGGGTGCCTTTGGGATGGAGGAGCACATGGGCTCCACGGGGTTTAGCGATGCACTTGGTTTGAATCTTTCCATGATCAATGGGATTTGCCTAGAGAAGCAATGGTTGGAATGGAAAGATTGGCACACTGGAGACAATTGTGGTGGCACTATGTGTGAGTAGTTAGTTGGGGGTGGTGCCACTAGTAGGCTTGGTGCCTGAGAGGAGAGGAATGTAATGTTACAAATGAGCTTTTGGTTGTCATTGACGCGGTAGCCAATTGCATGGAATAGCTTTCTCACATGTCATTGAGAAAGATTGGCCATTTCCAAGCTTGATCAAAGGTGGAGGGGTCCTTGACCAACATGTGGTTGTGAAGCCTTGGATTGTGCAAGCCGAAGAGGAAATGATACATTAAGTTCTTGTGAGTCAATTTTTCCCTCTCTTTACAACACAAATCAAGGTACTGAATGTGTGTGATGTAGTCGCGTAATGTTTCCTCAGGTTTTTGTTCTAATTTGAACAGGTGGATGATGGGGCTCCATTTGGGCCCATAGGGTGCAAAGCCAAGAATGAAGGCCCATAGGGTGCAAAGCCAAGAATGAAGGCCTCTCTGACTTCTTTGAAAGCGCCTTTGTGCTAAGGGTCCAAGGACTGGAACCATTGCACTGCCTTGCCTTCAAGGCTAAGTCCAAGGAGGTGGACTTTGATTGCATCGTCAATAATTTCAAATGCCTGGCAAATTTGGTTAAAGACCTCTATGTGGAATACACAGGTCTCCAACTCCGTGGAATTTCAGTAGAAGTTTGAAAAAAAATTTCCACAGAGGTTTTGCATGTGATGCTTGTGGGTGTAAGTGTTGTGACACTCCCCTTCCTAGAGCTTGTGCTAAGCTCGGAATGTCAAGTTGTGGCACAAGGGGAGGTGGTGCAACAAGGGCAAGGGGTGGAAATAGATCCATGGATAGAGAAGAAGGTGTGTGAGTGTGCTCTGGGTGTCTATCCACATTAGGGCGCATGTATGGAGGGGCCCCACTAGATGAGGGCTCTTCATCAAAAATCGTTTCGCCCTCATGGCCAAACATAGGTGGCGTGGCGACCACATGTGAATGTGTAATGGTGCCAAGGGTGTCGCCAAATGGTATGGAGGCATTGGGGGTATGCAACCATGACTGAAAGGTGTCCACGGTGTGCAGGGAAGCTTAGAAAAGCTTCAACTATACACGTGCAGTCCCAAAATAGGAGTTTTGGCTTTCTTTTCCTTCACACGTGCACCCTGAAAGTAAAAAATGGTCTTTTGAGCCATTTTAAGCATGTAAAAATGACCCTAGTGAGTTAGCGCAAGAGGTAGAGCAAAAGCACCACTAAAGATTTAAAATGTCAAATTTTTTTTGGACGGTACATCTGTATGCTTAGGTTGGTACGCCCGTACACTTAGGTTGGTACAGCTTCAGCCGTACGCTTAGGTTGGTACAGTTGTTTTTCAAAAAAAATTGGGAACGGTACGTCCGTATGCTTAGGTTGGTATGTCTGCATGCTTAGGTTGGTACACTCGTACGCTTAGGAAGGTACACCATGGCTTTAAAAGAAATTTAAAAATTGTTTATTTTTTGGGGACGGTACAGCCGTACGGTTAGGTTGGTACGGTTGTACGCTTATGTTGGTGTTGCCATACACTTAGAAAGGTATGGCCATGACAATGTTTTGTTTTTTTAAAATTAATGTTTTTTTCGGGGCAGTACGTCCATATACTTAGATTGCTACGCCCGTATGCTTAGGTTGGTACATCCATATACTTAGGTTGGTACGCCTGTCTGCTTAGGAAGGTATAGTCATGGCTTCTTTTTTTTAATTTACTTTCGAGACTGTATGACCATACGCTTAGAAGTGTACACCTGTGGTCTTAGGTGTGAACGGCCATGGGCAAGTTTGAAATTTGATTTTCAAATTTGGGGGGAAGTGAGTGGGAGACAACTAAGATCTCATTAATGCGAGGTAGGTGGGAAAAGGCTAAAGTTAGAAGCTACCTCTAAATTATTGGATTTCAACTAATTTAGAGGCACTCTAACTTAACTAATGATTAATCTTCTTAATCCCACTATTAATCATCTTTTAACCCTCTTCTTTGCCCTTTAATTACTCCCAAATGGTCAAGAGTTTAGGGGTGGGGATTTGATAGGTTGGTTAGTAATGTTTAGCCTAATCCAATGATGTGATCAGTCCTAATTAATTTCTTTAATTATGTCTCTAATTAACCCACTCAATAGAGAGAAAATTAGACAAATGAGACTGAATTAGTGCTAATTCTTGCTAATTAAGGCCTAATGGGAGTGGACTAAACATGGATTTGGGTCAAGGCAAGTGTTTGGAACACCAATGCCACTCCAATCAGCTCAATTTTTTAAAATTTTACTCTCTTTAAGTTCACTAATCATACTAACTAGTAGATTAGTGATAATTAGTGAAAGTTAAGGGATAGTTTATGGTTTTTTTATGGATTAGGGCTCTATCTAACAATGCTAACGTACCTATGCAAAGTAATTAAGAAAAAGAAACAAGATTAAGCTAAAAATTAAGAAACATAGTCTAGGTTTAAGCAAAAACCCTCTTGATTAGACTTTCGAATCACCCAAATCTTAAGTTTTTTCACTCAAACATGTAGTGATCCTATTGTAAACACAAAGATATGTATAAATCACAACAAAAACATCAAAAACAACCATACAAAATATCAAAATACATATAAAAAACAACCATACAAAACATCAATCTTAAAGTTTTTGGATATATTTCCTATGTACATGTGCCAGATGAGAAGAGAAGAAAATTGGACCCAAAGGCTAAGAAGTGCATATTCATTGGTTATGCACAAGATAGAAAGGCTTACAAATGTTATCATCCAGAAACTAAATAGGTGCTCATTTCTCTAGAGATGTGATGTTTGATAAGTTAGCAAGTTGGTACAAAAACAAAGATGATGTTATGGTGGATGACATAGATGCAGATGTGCATGTGAACTTGCCAAAAGAGAGTACTATTTCATTATCTAGGCTAGATGAAACATCAAGTGGAAGTGATAATGTAAGTCCATGGTGGTCAGGAAGTTTAAGACATGGTATTATGAGCACAAGTGAAAGTTTTTTTTACAAAGGCAAAAAGAAGGTTGAAGGAATTGGTATAATAGGTTATGAGTCATCTAGCTTGAAAATCTTCGATGAAGAACTTGACATCCCAGCCTTACATACTCCATGTGTAAGGCAAAAGAGATATGTTCCTCCACATGCTAGGGTGCAAGGTGCAGGGTGCATAAAGTGATCCACATGTTTTAAAGGTCTCAGAGGATAAGGTATCTAGTGGAGAGATTGACATGATGATGGGTATGCAATGCATTATGCATACATGACAAGCATGTGGAGCCATCATGTTTTGGAGACACTATTGGAAACATGGATGGGAGAAAGCAATGGACGAAGAAATAGATGCCTTAGTACACAATGATACATGGGACTTGGTTGCATTACCAAGTGGAAATAATGTCATTGGTTGCAAATGGTGAAATGTAAGTCGGATGGATCAATAGAAAGGCACAAAGCAAGGCTGGTCACAAAGGGATATGCACAAACACATGGTTTGGATTATGATAAGACATTTAGCCCCATGGCTAAGATGGGAACAGTGAGATCTGTGATTGCATTGGTTGTCTCAAATGGTTGGGACATGCATCAAATAGATATAAAGAATGCATTTCTAAATGGTGAATCGCAAGAAGAAGTGTTCATGGAGCAGCAAGAAGGCTATGTTCATGGAGCAGCAATGCGCATCCCAAATACCATACACATGTATTTAAGTTGAAGAAGTCCTTGTGTGGATTGAAGAAAGCACCACGTGCTTGGATAGACAAGATAAGTAGGTATCTCATTAGCATTGGTTTTCATGTGGGAACATCAGATTCATCACTATATGCAAAGAAGAGAGCACATGGTATTATGGTGATTGTCATCTATGTAGATGACTTGATCAGATAGGTGATTCAAGCAAGGATATTGCTGATATGAAAGCTTCATTATGTGGTGAATTTGATATCAGAGACTTGGGATAATTGAGATACTTTCTTGGCATTGAAGTGGTGAAAACAAAGAAAGGCATTTGGTTGGTTCAAAGATAGTTTGCATTGAACATGCTAGCAAAGTATAGCATGACAGGTTGTAAGCCCCAATGAGCACACCATTGGAACAAAGTGTGAAGCTAAGGGCTGATTGTGGTGAAGATATTGAGAATGTGACAATGTATATAAAGATGGCTGGTAGTTTGATATACATGACCATCACTAGACTGGATTTATGCTATGCAGTTGGGCTTGTAAGTCAGCTTATGCAAAGCCCAAGGAAACCACATTTGGATGTAGTGAGAAGAATCTTGAGATATGTGAAAACTATAGAACATTATGGAATCCTTTATGAGTATGGCAAAGATATGGATGCTCATGGATATACATACGCAGATTAGGCAGGTAGTTCTTATGACAGAAGATTTACTAGTGGCTATGCTTTCACATTGGGAAGTGTACAAGGGTGAGTTGGAGTAGCAAAAAGCAACCCACAGCTGCTTTATCTAGCACAGAGGTAGAGTATAGAGGAGTAGCTATAGCTACTCCTCTATACTCTAGAACATTATGGAATCCTTTATGAGTATGGCAAAGATATGGATGCTCATGGATATACATACGCAGAATAGGCAAGTAGTTCTTTTATGATAGAAGATTTACTAGTGGCTATGCTTTCACATTGGGAAGTGTACAAGGGTGAGTTGGAGTAGCAAAAAGCAACCCACAGCTGCTTTATCTAGCACAGAGGTAGAGTATAGAGGAGTAGCTATAGCTACTCCTCTATACTCTAGAACATTATGGAATCCTTTATGAGTATGGCAAAGATATGGATGCTCATGGATATACATACGCAGAATAGGCAAGTAGTTCTTTTATGATAGAAGATTTACTAGTGGCTATGCTTTCACATTGGGAAGTGTACAAGGGTGAGTTGGAGTAGCAAAAAGCAACCCACAGCTGCTTTATCTAGCACAGAGGTAGAGTATAGAGGAGCAGCTATAGCTGCATGTGAGGTGGTATGGCTGAAAAAGCTACTCAAAGATTTGGGATAGCAATGTGATGGGAAAGTTGTCATACATTGTGACAACATGAGCAGCATACAGTTGGCAAGTAATCCAGTCTATCATGCGAGGACCAAACACATTGAGGTCCACTATGACTTCATCAGGGGGGGAGAAAGTGCTGGATGGACAAATAGAGTTGACATATGTGAAGACTAAAGAGCAGATCTTTACCAAACCACTTGGTAAAGAGAAGTTTGAGTACTTCAAAGATAGGCTTGGAGTACATGAGATGGATATAGTGATATTGCGAGGGAGTGTTAAGAATGCAAGCTCATGGGGATCTAGTGGATAGTGGTGGCATGTGGACACCATTCTAGCAGTGTGTGTGTGTGGACAATAATGGTCTTGTCTAGCTGGCCAATTGTGTGGACATTAGACTTAGGTTATTTCAGTGTGCACTGATTATTAGAGTAGTGTGTTGTGTTTTGTGTGTGCCGTAAGACTCCTCCCTCCAGCTTTTGAGGTGTAAAGGAGTAAGAACCTCCCCTTCTAATCTTATAATTATTTCCCTCTCAAATAAGAGAAAGATCTTGTTTTACCTTGTTTTGGCCTGGAGAGAGAAAATGTCTAGAGAGAGGTAATCCAAAATTGAGATATTTTTTGATATAAAAATCCTCCTAGTGTCTAAAATGGTTTCCCTTGAAATAGAAATTCAAAAAGAACTTTCCAATGTGCAATTGGAATTAATTGAAAATAGGTATAAAGGACCTTAGCCTAAGAGTCTAGATTTTCAAAAAAAATTGGATTATGGTCCAATTAAGGTTCCTATGGGCCAATAGGATCAATCCAAGTGTGGAGAGGAGATAAATCCAATTTATAAAAGAAAAATACCCAAAAATGAGTAAATACCCACATAAGATGAAGAGTTGATTGAGTACAAGGTTTATTAGTAAAAACTATGAATATTACTAAAAAAATGAGATATTTTGGGTAATGATACATTTTTGATACCTTGGTAAGGAGAAGGGGGCACTTCAAGGAGGCGCCTATTTCACACATGTGGTGGAGTTTTTAACTCAAAAATATTGTGATATTTTTATCTCTCCTCTCTCTTGAATCAAACCAAATCAAACAGGGAGCCAAACTCGTCTAAATCTTGTCCAAATTCAGCCAACAAACTGAAGCTAGAAAATTCTAGAACTTAGTTGGACTTAGTTAGTGGCCTCCCTCACCTATAAAATGATCCTTAGCCCTTTGTAAAAATATATGTGAACTATACCATGCCAGTATTATACTAAAATAATGATATTTTTTATTATCCCTTAAAAATCCTCTACAATTTGGAGAGATTGGAGCTTCCCTCTCTCTTCAACCTTCTTGGGAGTCTTTAGCAACATACTAAACCAATTGATTGGTTGGGGCCTCTCCGATGACTAAAGAATCAAGCAAAACAAGAGGTAAAGTGTGATTTTATGGTCTTTTTCTTAATCTCTAAATGTTTCTCACTTCTCAACCCCTCTCAAGCTTGAGAAGTATTCAATTGAATGGCTCTTTAATGCAATTGAAGCTCTCCAATAAATTTAGGTAATTAAACACAAAAAGTTTTCATTTATGCTTAAATTAAAATATTTTTTTAAGCATATCTCTCTCTCCCCCAAAGAATGGTCATTTCTATGGCCAATTCTATATTCAAATTATGCTTCTCATGAAGCAATTCTCAAATCTAAAAGTAATTTCTATGCTTGTCAAATTAGAGGCCAAAGAAGTAGCTTTTTAATGCTTTTATGCAATTTAAATTATGAAAAACGTAGGAATCAAGTCCATAATTGGATATTGATCCAAATGATAGTTATTCTATCATATTGTATTACTAAAACTTTATGCTTTCAAAATTATTAAAAATTATCAGTAATAGTAGTGGAGCTATGGCAAAATTTTTAAAAAATTAACACATAAATCAAATTCATGCATAATAAGAAAAGAGGACTTCCTACCATATTCTAGGATTAATCATCCTCAATTAATTGAATAATTCTCATCATAACCATGAAAAATTTTATTTTTATGTTCGTGCATAAATAGTTAATTTTAGGAAAAAGGGAAATTTCTAGTAATTCATTTTTATGATAAAAGAGAAATTCCCATGACAATAGAGATCCATGTATTCCAATGAGGGAAGAGAAAAATTTGGAATACTAAAATAATGGATATTTCATTTAAAAATTAAAGAAGAATTTTAGTTAAATTTATCTTTTTGCATAGAAATATTTAAATGATAAAAGAGGAATTCCTATTATAGTTGGAATTTGATCATTTAGATGGGAAAAGAGAAATTCCTAGCATATTGGAATTAATGGATATTTTATTTAAATTCAAAGATAAATTTTAGATAAATTTATTTTATCTATGAGAAATATTTAAATGATAAAAGAGGAATTCCTATGACATTTGGAATTCAATCATTTAGATGGGAAAAGAGAAATTCCTGGCATATTGAATTAATGGATATTTTATCTTAGATCAATTTATTTTATGAGCAATATTTGATGATAAAAGAGGAATTCCCATGATATTTGAGGTCCAAGAAATTAAATGAGAAAAAGAGAAATTTTTAGTATAATTCAATTCATGATTAATTATCTCAAAAGTGGAAATATGGGTAGAATTGATTTCTGTAAATCCCATGAATTCTTCTATTCCAAAAGAGGAATATTGAATATAATTCATTTGAGGAATTGAGAAATAATATGGAAATAGTCGTCGAGAAAAAGAACCTTTGTCTAGGCCAAGCAATTGGCAGAAATTTAGAAAAAGTCCCATTATCGGTATCAAAGTAGTAAAAACTACTAAATGGGAATAGGATATGGAATGGATGTGATAAGATGTAAATGGGATGTGATAAGATGTAAATGGAATTTGATAGGATGTGAATGGATGTGATAAGATGAAAATGGGATGCGATAGGATGTGAATGGATGTGATAAGATGTAAATAGGATGTGAATGGATGTGATAAGATGTAAATAGGATGTGATAAGATGTGATGTAATGAAAATGGATGTGGATGCGATAGGATGTAAATGGATGTGATAAGATGTAAATAGGATGTGATAAGATGTGATGTAAATAGGATGTGATAAGATGTGATGTAATGAAAATGGATGTGGATCTGAATGATGAGATGAGAATGAGATGAGAGGATATGTGAAAGGGTGAGATGAGAAGTACATGGATGTGGATGTGGATGTGTATGTGAAAGAATGTGATGTGATGTAAAGGAATGTGGATGTGTATGTGAAAGAATGGATGTGTATGTGTATGTGTATGTGTATGTGAAAAAATGTGATGTGATGTAAAGAGATGTGATGTGACATGAATATATGTAAAGAGATGTGATGTGATGTAAAGAGATGTGATGTAAAGAGATGTGATGTGACATGAATATATGTGGATATGAAGTGATAGATATGAATGTATGGATAGATAAGGGTGAACGCTTAGATGGATGTGGATTAATGAGATGAGATGTGTATGACTGAGACATGATTTGGATGTGATGTAATGTGGATGGGATGAATGAGATATGATGTGGATAGATGTGATGTGATGTAATGTGGATAGAATGTATGTGATGTAATGTGGATAGAATGTATGTGATGGGATGGTGATGAGAATGAATGTGATGGATATGAGGTGATGGATGTAAATGAATGTGATGTGATGTGATGTGAATCAAGATGTGAATCAATGAGATGTCATGTCATGTGAATCGGGATGTGAATGAATGAGATGTGATGTGAAATGGATGTGATGAAATGTGATGTGAATTGGGATAGATGTGAATGGATGATGTGTGATGTGAATGAATGTGATGTGATGTGATGTGAAACGGGATAGATGTGAATGAATGAGATGTGATGTGAATGGATGAGATATGATGGGATGTGAATCGGGATAGATGTGAATGAATGAGATGTGAGGTGAAATGGATGTGATGTGATGTGATGGGATGTGAATCGGGATAGATGTGAATGAATGAGATGTGAGGTGAAATGGATGTGTCTCATGAAGCAATTCTCAAATCTAAAAGTAATTTCTATGCTTGTCAAATTAGAGGCCAAAGAAGTAGCTTTTTAATGCTTTTATGCTATTTAAATTATGAAAAACTTAGGAATCAAGTCCATAATTGGATATTGATCCAAATGATAGTTATTCTATCATATTGTATTGCTAAAACTTTATGCTTTCAAAATTATAGAAAATTATCAGTAATAGCAAAATTTTTAAAAAATTAACACATAAATCAAATTCATGCTGCATAATAAGAAAAGAGGACTTCCTACCATATTCTAGGATTATTCATCCTAGGTTAATTGAATAATTCTCATCATAACCATAGAAATTTTGATTTTTATGTTTATGCATAAATAGTTAATTAGGAAAAAGAAAATTTTCTAGTAATTCATTTTTTATGATAAAAGACATATTCCCATGACAATAGAGATCCATGTATTCTAATGAAGAAAGAGAAAAATTTGAAATACTAAAATAATGGATATTTTATTTAAAGATTAAAGAAGAATTTTAGTTAAATTTATCTTTTTGCATAGAAATATTTAAATGATAAAAAAGAAATTCCTATGACATTTGGAATTTGATCATTTAGATGGAAAAAGAGAGACTTCTAGCATATTGGAATTAATGGATATTTTATTTAAATTCAAAGATAAATTTTAGATAAATTTATTTTATCTATGAGAAATATTTAAATGATAAAAGAGGAATTCCTATGACATTTGGAATTCAATCATTAAGATGGGAAAAGAGAAATTCCTAGCATATTGGAACTAATGGATATTTTATTTAAATTCAAAGATGAATTTTAGATAAATTTATTTTATCTATGAGAAATATTTAAATGATAAAAGAGGATCTCCTATGACATTTGGAATTCAATCAGTTAGATGGGAAAAGAGAAATTCCTAGCATATTGGAATTAATGGATATTTTATCTAAATTCAAAGATGAATTTTAGATAAATTTATTTTATCTATTAGAAATATTTAAATGATAAAAGAGGAATTTCTATGACATTTGGAATTTAATCATTTAGATGGGAAAAGAGAAATTCCTGGCATATTGAATTAATGGATATTTTATCTCAGATCAATTTATTTTATGAGAAATATTTGATGATAAAAGAGGAATTCCCATGATATTGGAATGCAAATAATCAAATGAAAAAAGAGGAATTCCCATGATATTTGAGGTCCAAGAAATTAAATGAGAAAAAGAGAAATTTTTAGTATAACTCAATTCATTATTAATTATCAAAAGTGGAAATATGGGTAGAATTGCTTTTTGTAAATCCCATGAATTCTTCTATTCCAAAAGAGGAATATTGAATATAATTTATTTGAGGAATTGAGAAAGAATATGGAAATAGTCGTCGAGAAAAAGAACCTTTATCTAGGCCAAGCAATCGGTAGAAATTTAGAAAAGTCCCATTATCGGTATCAAAGTAGTAAAAACTACTAAATGGGAATAAGATGTGGAAAGGATGTGATAAGATGTAAATGGGATGTGATAAGATATAAATGGGATGTGATAGGATGTGATAAGATATAAATGGGATGTGAATGGATGTGATAAGATGAAAATGGGATGCGATAGGATGTGAATGGATGTGATAAGATGTAAATAGGATGTGATAAGATGTGATGTAATGAAAATGGATGTGGATGTGAATGATGAGATGAGAATGAGTTGAGAGTATATGTGAAAGGGTGAGATGATAAGTACATGGATGTGGATGTGGATGCGTATGTGAAAGAATGTGATGTGATGTAAAGGGATGTGGATGTGTATGTGAAAGAATGGATGTGGATATGTATGTAAAAGAATGTGATGTGATGTAAAGAGATGTGATGTGACATGAATATATATGGATGTGAAGTGATAGATATGAATGTATGGATAGATGTGGGTACTCGTACATGTGAATGCTTGGATGGATGTGGATGAATGAGATGAGATGTGTATGAATGAGACATGATGTGGATGTGATGTAATGTGAATCGGATGAATGAGATATGATGTGGATAGATGTGATGTGATGTAATGTGGATAGAATGTATGTGATGGGATGGTGATGAGAATGAATGTAATGGATATGAATAAATGTGAGATGATGGATGTAAATGGATGTGATGTAAATGAATGTGATGTGATGGATGTAAATAGATGTGATGTGATGTGAATCAGGATGGGAATGGATGAGATGTGATGTCATGTGAATCAGGATGTGAATGAATGAGATGTGATGTGAAATGGATGTGATGAGATGTGATGTACATTGGGATAGATGTGAATGGATGATGTGTGATGTGAATGAATGTGATGTGATGTGATGTGAAACGGGATAGATGTGAATGAATGAGATGTGATGTGAATGTATGAGATGTGATGGGATGTAAATTGGGATAGATGTGATGGAATGTGAATTGGGATAGATGTGAATTTATGAGATGTGAGGTGAAATGGATGTGATGTGATGCGATGGGATTTTAATCGGGATAGATGTGAATGAATGAGATGTGAGGTGAAATGGATGTGATGTGATGTGATGTGATGTGGATATGGGTAGATGTGAGTGGATGAGACGTGATGAGAATAAATGAGGAAAGATGTGATGAGATGGAAAATGATGTGATGTGATGAGATGGAAAATGATGTGATTGGATGAGAATGGGGATACATATGAATTGGATGTGGATTAAGTAATGTGGATTGATGTGGAACAATGTGGAAAGACGAGAGTTCACTATAGAAACTGTGTTTATGACCTGTTCTTAAATGATTGTTTTATGTCAATAATGCTAGGGAAGCATTTTGACCATCTTGTGAATGAGGTCGTGTGGAGACCTAACTAATAAAGTTGCAACAGCTGACGGAGAGTCAACGGAGGACATCTCCGGTAGCAACGCCGCAGTCTTGACCAACCTCGATTCAATTTAAATGGTGAGCTTCTAGTACGGTGGATGAAGGACCAAGGAAGTGGCCTATGAGTGAAGCGCTAGGTGACCTACGAAGAATCCTAGAGGGTGTTGACCATACGGTGCTCAGGCTCTGGGTCGCTGAAGATACCCACACGTGCGTCGAGGGAGATACTAGAATAAGAAGTAAGAGTTGTTTTTTGAATTCAGGCATGGATCTGGTTGATTGACCTTGCTGGTCCTCAAAACGGATGAGTCCATGGCTCTTTTATATGGATCTGTTGGTTGATCTTGCTGATCTTCGACAGAGATTCCATCTGGATTTTTATAAGTGAATATATTATCGGCGGGTACTATGAGCTAGGAACTATCGAAAAGGCCCCTGAGTGGAGAGGTGGTGAGCGTTCTGGTTACCAATGATGCCATAGGTACACCGATGAAGGAATGATTGGAAATTAGAATTCAATCAGATATTTTAGAGGATTATGATCAGTGATACTATGGTTTCATTAAAAGATTGTTTTAAAGAGAGCTGAATCTATGAAAAAGGCAATTTCATATTGGGTGTGTAAGTGGTGTGACTAGCTTAAAATTTGCATGAAGATCCGGCTAGGGGGCCTGGGAACTCTTTTCCTCCCTAGTGCCCAGGACAAAACCTAACCAAATTCCTAAATGGATCTTATCACTACAGTGGTTGGGAGGTTGGCTAACCCACGGGACTGGATGGGGTTAGGCTGGACTGATGGATCCCTAAAATGAGACTCAATTCTGTTATGGTACCATAGATGAAGTAAATCTCGAATAGAAATTGTTCTATTGAAAAGAATCAACGGCTCTGCCTCTCACAATGAGGAAAAAAGCATTGGTCTCTATGATCCAAGTGCAAGTCTTTTCCTTGATCTGACCTCATAACTTACGGGTTCGATCGGATCAGTTCAGTTAGTTAAGGCTCTTGACTACGTTAGAGTAAAAATATCCTAGAGGAATCGCCCGGGCTTTCCGAGCGGAGGAAGTTTTTCCAGGTTCGAGGGACTAGTCTTTTGTCCGGATATCCGTGGGCGAGGCCCCGAGTGAGAGGCCTTGCCCCGTGCAAGAAGTGCTACTTCGACTGCTAGCACCCCCAAATTTGTTGAGCGGAGGGGCCAGGGATCTTTCATGTGCAATGAAGGAAAGATATGGAGCTTCTCTATCATGTAGATGTTGATGGTTTGAGATAATGAGAGCTAATTAGGGTTTGCCTCTCTACACTTGTGTCTATTTCATCTCTCTTTTCAAACCATACACATAACAAGGTGCCCATACAAATGGCCGCACATGGACCAAAGACCGGTCACCCTAACATAAGGCTTCCCTAGCTGCACATGGACACCCCCACATGGCCCCATTGCCATAGAAGGCCCATGCGTACCCCACCTTTAGCCTTTCCATAGGCTCATGCAACCACAAACCAGTGTACTTTCCCGTACACCATCCTTTCCACCCTCCTTTTTTCTCTCTCCGTACCCATACATGTGCCCGTACTTGTACCAGACCCTATATAAACCCCCCAGCGCGCTAGCACCCCCCTCTATGGCTGGTAGCCCCTCTCTAGGGTGGAAGCTCCCCCTGACAGACCTCGGCCGAGCTCCTAATAGCCCTTTGCACCCTCTGTAGCCAACCTCCCACCAGCCATCTCTAGTCAAGCTCCCACAACCACCCCCCCTCGTGTTGTGGAGAGGGTGTCTTTCATCTCTCTCTCTCTCTCTCTCTCTCTCTCTCTCTCTCTCTCTCTCTCTCTCTCTCTCTCCCCGGTGTGAATTTACTTAAGGGGAGAACCCTCCTCCTCCCCCCCGCCCTCTGGTCCTATTTCCAACCAACATTGTTCTTCATCTAAGGACACTCTACTTTTTTTCCCCCATATAAAGAGACTTAAGCAAGCACACTCTAGCTCTAAGAGGTGGTTCCCATGAGTGAGTCTTTTTCTCATAAAGTGAGTAAACATACTGCAAATTACAAACCATCTAGATCATTGAGTTTGTGATTATGTGCACTACACGAGATTGGACAATATGGCTCCACCTCAAAGAAACCAAAATGCTTCCTCGAGAAGCGTGTATGATAATGACACGAGGGCATGCTCCGAACATGGCCCTGGCTCTTTCATTGGGACTTTCTCATGGAGGTAATGGTCAGATTAGCTTTAAAATAATCTAAAAAGAGGTCTCTGGATCAGGAGTTAGCTAAATCTTTAATATTAGTGTTAATTAAGAAAGATAAAAGATGTTACTTTTCCTTGGTTTGAGAATATAGGCTTCCATATTAATCTAAACGTAAAAATCTAATTTCTTATAGAATTGTTACATTCTCATTTCTTTCATTCAAGAAAATAATAATGTGGTTTCTCGCACCTTATGAGGTTGGGATGAACTATTGTGTAGCTATCTTGCTTAAATTAAAGTACTACAGGTAAATCTTCTCCTCGTCTGGATGCTAACCCCATTCTTGTGCTTGTGTAGCCAGGTGGCGATATTAGCAAGGCCCGAAGTCGACGGCCCAAGGTATCCCTCCTACCATCGAGAAGTTGGAACTTGCTAGTTGGCAAGAGTTATGGATGCCACCTAGTCTTGCAAACCTAGGCTAGTATAGTGAATAAGCCCACCCTAGTGTATAGACATCCCTCCAAGGAACGGGAGGATCAAGTGACGAAGCTTGAGAGAGCGACAAGCTAGCTTGACTCCTCATTCGCTACCAACAACGAGGTGTATGGTCCTGTAGGGATTCCCTAGTCTATGGAGATTGGAAGGCCGAATTCTAGATCATCGACGAAATAAAACATGGAATAAGAGAGCCTAGTTCTGGCTATAGTTCAATTTGAACGTTTATAATTTTTTTTAATTAAGTCCTTTTTTTTCTAGCATTGTTGTATCATTGTTTTAAATTAAGTGGCTATTCTAATGAACACCATGTAAGGTCCCTAATTAATGAACTTATCTATATATGTCACACAGTATGGTAAGATTAATTAGAAAACAAAAATGACGAGTGAGTTGGGTGAAAAGTGAGATGGTGGATTGCCCTGATGGCACCATCCTATGGATAGGTGGACCCAATTAGTCAGGTGGCTTTCTAATAAAACTCATCAATCACTCTATTCTAGGTAAGTAAGTCCCTGAGCAATTCTACTCTAGAGGACTAGGTCGGCGGCCATGCCTGGCATAGATAAAAGCGTTGCTTCTAGGAATCAAGGATAGAGGTTGCCCAAGATAGGTTGATCACTCTATGGGTGATTCAATTTTAAGAATCATTTAGGAGACCACGCTCCCTACAAGATACAGTTAGGTCTTACCTAGTAATCGTATCCTCGTATCTCTACACGGTCAAGGTGTTGATGACTAGGATTTTTTTTTAAAGACTTAGTAGACTATCTTAAGGATTCCCCTTTTTAGGTTGGGGACCTTTCAATTAGTATCAAAGTAGAGTTTTAGTTCCTAGGATTTGTTATTTTAGTCCACTCTAGTCCCACTACAAACTCTGCATATCATTGCTTTGCAAAGTATAAGGGAATCTGGAGATGGTACGTCATCCTCCTGTTTAAGAGGCTATATATCAGCTATAGATATGTGCTGCCATAACTGAGTGAGAGTACCTAGAAAATAAGAAGTATTTTCCCAATCGGAGGACTAACTCCTTGGACATCTCTATATAGATCTAAAATGAAATCCCTAACGCCAGGAAGCTTGTCACATTGCATTTATAGCCATTTATTTATCACCACTCCTCTACAGACGCAATGCTACCTAGGTTGCATAAAGAGGAGCACACATTGCCTCTAGGCTTGCCATGATGTACAAGGTAGATGGTGTGTCACCTGCACACTCGCATCATGGACCGTTGATAGCTCGCCAATGAATCACGGCTATAAGGCCCTCAAAGGTGGCCACCTTGACGAAGCATTAGACTTTGTTGGGCTCATGGATACCGGGAGGATTGGATGATATGGTGCCCCCACATCCACCTGTTGTTCTTGTCGAACAATCTCACTGACCTCACCCCTGAAAAATTGGTTACCCAAATCATCATGCATATCGGCAAGTGGTCGTTAGACATGAACTAAGGCACACCTTGTTTCTCTCCATGTTGATGCAATGTCGTTGCAGTGTCCTGCATGCTCGAGCCATGGACCCAATACTAGCAAAACAATCTAGGATAATGTCCCTGAACAATCAATAAACGTCCCACAAGTAACCACCTGCCATAGTAGAAGCCCACAATTACCATATGTACAAATGGACTACAATGTCAAACATTTATTATATAATGATTTCACTACTTGAATTGTGCACATGATTACCTTGTAAAAGGCTCCTATGCTCAACAGTATATCGGATGGGATCCTTGTCTGCATCCAATTGGTATGGGGAGGTTTCCTCTAGTGCTTTCGGCTCCAAGAAAAAATCATCACCAACCTCAAAACCTCCACAATCTGCCTACCTTGCCTCCCCGCCTATTATACTTTGGATGAGTGGATGTACTTGAAAAGATGCAGAGGAGAAGAGAGCTTGAGCTCTTGTAAGCACACACACACACTCACACAAACCCTAGAAGAGAACATCCAAGGTGAGAGGCTGAAAATTCTTCTTCTTCTTCACACAACAAAAGAGGTCTACAAAGAAGATAAAGTGACACACACATAATAGAGTATAAACAAGCAGTCCATAATGTGAACATGCTAAGAGGAGTGGGTAGATGTGGACTAGTTGGTGTAGTCTAGCTATCGAATCGCTGGCAAAGATATGTCGGTGCTAGCTACCAAACCTGCCAGTGATATAAATGTCGAACAGTCATGCAAGTGCCTCGTGAGTGTTAGCTCATGTTGAGCTTGACATCTCAACACTCCCCCTCAAGCTCAACTCCATCTCATGAACTCCAAGAAAATCTCAAAATCTGTGGAGCTTCTCAGCTCCCAAGGCCTTTGTGAAGATGTCAGCAACCTGATCCTGTGTGCTGACGTAGGCCAAGTCGATGTCGCCTGCCAAGACTCTCTCCCTAATGAAGTGGTAATGTATCTCAATGTGTTTCATTCGCGCATGGAAAGCTGGGTTCCTGGCCAACGGTATACTACTAAGATTGTCACAATATATAATAACCTTTCTCTCCACATGCAACCCAAATCAGCAACGTAGCTTGTGTAACCAAGCTACCTCACACGCTGCCACACCGTAGCTCCTATGTACTCTACCTCTGTGCTCGACAAGGCAACTATGGGCTGTTTCTTGTTGCTCCATGTCATAGCATCACTCCCCAATGAAAACATAAATCCACTGGTATTTCTCCTGTCTGAGATGCTACTTGCCCAATCTGCATCTGTATACCCATATAGCACCAATGGTACACCTGCTGCATAAAACAATGCATAATCAACAGTGGTCCTCAAGTATCCAAGTGTGCATCACACACTGTCAAGATGTGGCTTGCGTGAAACCTACATAAACTGGCTCTCTAAGTAACAGAGTGTAGTCAAATCTAGCTTGCTGATCATGACATACATCAAACTCCCCACAATCTTCCTATACATAGTGGGATCCTCCAACACATAGCCTGCATCCGCACTAAGCTTGCCATTTTGATCTAATGGCACCAAGATTGGCTTACAATCAGCCATCCCATACTTGGAGAACATGTCCAATGCATACTATCTATGTGATAGCCAAATACCCTCAGGTGTGCGAATGACCTCAATTCCCAAAAAGTAGCGCAGATCGTTCAAATCCTTCATCTCAAACTTCCTTTTTGAGAAGACTTTTCACATACTCAATCTCATTAAAATTGTCACCCCCACAATAAGATCATCTACATATATGGTGATGATCACAATACCCTTATCACTCTTGCGCACATACAAAGAGTGATTTGCATTTTCCATATGAAAACCAATAGTGACAAGGTACTTAGTAATCTTGTCATGCCATGCTTGTGGAGCTTGCTTCAACCCATACAAGGCCTTACAAAGCTTACACACATACTCTGGGTGACTTGTATCCTTAAAACCTAGTAGTTGATCCATATACACCTCTTCTTGCAAGTCACCATGCAAGAACACATTTTTTACATCCATATGATGTAAAAACCAGCCTTTAGTTGCAACCACCGCAATCACAACTCTCACAATCGCCATCTTTGCAAACTGGGGTAAATGTCTCTTCATAATCAATCCCATGTGTCTGCACATATCCTTTAGCTACCAATCTAGCCTTGTACCTACTTATGCTACCACTCGTGCTACCATCACTGTTATGTTTCACCTTATACACCCACTTACAGCCAATAGTTTTCTTGCCTTTAGGCAGTGGCACCAAATCCCAAGTCTCATTTCTATACAATGCATCCATCTCCTCATCCATACCTTTGTCCCAACACACATTTTTGATAGCCTCATCAAAACATGTGAGCTCTACAACCTACACAACTTTTGTCATATAAACATAGTGATGTGCCACATAACCATCATAAGTCAACCTTTGCATAGGGTTTTTGACTCTTCTAGATCTTCATAACTTTGCATTCATGGCTTCCATAGTCTTCTTCACACCAGCAGGTGTCCTCATTGTTGGAATCCCAAGCTCCTCATCAAGGCTCATCTCCGAGCCACTAGAATCTCCATCAACAAGAGAATGACTTGTAGAAATATCAGGCATACCAAGGGGCTCAACCACTTTCTCTTTGCCTTTATGTGATATACCAACTACATTTTCAGGACTGGTATTATGACGCAACCTGCCACTCCATGGTTTATCAATATAATCGTTGGATGAGGAATCTTCTGGTCCATTTAATGATTGTGATTGCTGACTTGCATTCTGTGTGTGCAACCACCTTTCCACTTACATCAGCCCCCCAAACATATTTTTCAACAGCATATACTGGCTACTCATCTCATCAAAATACAACATCCCTACTTACCCTCAATTCACATGTAGTAGGATTAAAACACCTATATCCCTTTTTCTCAAGGGAATAGCCAATAAACACACATTTTTTTGCTTTTGGATCGAGCTTGGTATGCAACTCATGTAGCACATGCACATATGCAATACATCCAAAAACTTTCAAGTAAGACAAATTAGGTTTCTTGCAAGTAAACTTCTTCTCTAGCATTACATCATGTATGGCTGTAGTAGGAGTCATGTTCATGATATAAATTGTTGTAGACATAGCCTCAGCCCAATAGCTATGCAGCATATTCTTCTCTGCCATCAATGCTCGTGCTATCTCTGCAATGTGCCTGTTTTTTTGCTCAGCAACTCCATTTTGTTATAGAGTGTATCTACATGTAAATTATCTTTGAATGTCATTCTTTCACAAGAATTTAGAGAACTCATTGGAGAAGTATTCCCCCCCCCCTCCATCTGACCTTAGGCACTTCACATGCTTTTCTGTTTGTTTTTCAGCCACCATAACTCTGAAATTCTGAAAATGAGTGAACACTTCACTCTTCTCCGTTATGAAGTACACCCACACTTTCCTCGTGTGGTCATTAATGAATGTTATGTAGTACTTGCAGCCACCCAGAGACATAGTCTTCATCATAGGACCCCATACATTCCTGCTCACAATTTTGTCATGTGGAAATATATGTTTTGTTTCCTTTCCAAATTGACATGCTTCACAAACTTTTTGCATACCTTTAACTTTAAACTTAGGCAACCCTATCACAATTTCTTTAGTCTTCATAGACGTCATTCTTTGCACATTCACATGCCCAATTCTCTTATGCCATCTGCAACAACTCCTAAACCATTTGCAAACATTGCAACACTCACTGTAGGCATATTTACATTCAATGTAAGCATTCTTTGCACATTTACATGCCCAATTCTCTTATGTCAAATATGTATATCTGCAGCAACTCCTAAACCATTTGCAAACATTGCAACACTCACTTTAGGCATATTTACATTCAATGTAAACATTCTGCTCACTCTGTTTCCTTTTGCAACCAACCTGCACTTATCTTTAAAGTCTTCTACATAGCAGCCATTAGGGTTAAACTGGACCTGTAAACCCTGCTCAATCATCTAGCCAACAAAAACCAGATTCTTTGTAATGTTCGGAACATGAAGTACATTTGCAAGGTACTTCACCTTACCATCTTGCATAGACAATGGCACATCTCCAACATAATCGGATAAGCAGTGTCATCCCCAACAAAACCTGGTCTTTCAAGACTCTTCATTTTCCTTGAACCACTCACCATGACTTGTTATGTGGTTCGAAGCACTTGAATCAACATACCATACATCATCCTTACATGCTACTACATCATTTCCAGACATAGAACTAACCACATGTTGCATAACAAACAACCTCTCATTATCCTCATTATGCATAGTTGTTTTATTGCATTTTTCCATTTCACATGTCACTCTGTTTCTTATAGCAGTCTGCCTGCACATGTCCAGGCTTACCTCGTGTATCATTGTGCTACCTTTGCCAATTACCACGACCTCTTTGACTCCCCCTGTCTCTAAACTGACCTCTTCTACCTATATGTTGTTGTTGTGAATCCTAGGACTATATAATTTTGATTACCTGTTCAGCTACCACCTTGGCCATGTCCACGACCTCTACCTCGTCCTCTACCTAAACTTGCGTAGAAGGCCTGCTGTTTTGAACTATTTTTGTTTTGTGAAGACTGTTGATCTTCACCCAAGTTCTTCTCTTCAATGATCAGCATTGACACCAAATCTGTGAAGTTGGGAATGTTCTCCCAAGTCTAAATAGATATCTTGAACGCCTTGTATTGTGGCTTGAGTCCATGTAGACAAACTTCCACCTTATCATCATCATCAATAGAAACACCAATTGATGCAAGGGATTCCACAATGCCCTTGTTCTTTAAAGCATAATCATTCATAGACATATTCTTCTTCTCCATAGTATGAAGCCCATTCTTCACTGAATCTTTTGTGCCTTGGTGTTGGTTTCATACAGCTTCACCAAGGTGTCCCATGCCTCCTTAGGTGACTTGGCATCCTGTATATTCCCAATCATAGTGTCCTGTATGCTGATAGAAAGCCAATACATGACTTTCCTTGCTCCTTGATTCCAATCCTTGATCTCTTATATATCTACAGCAGTTGGATTAATCTTCGGTATCTCTGGTGCCTCCTCATGTTCACCTCAATGTAGTCCCAGTAACCTTTTCCCACCATCAGGAAATTTGTCAATCTAAACCTCCAAGCATGAAAGTTGTTCTTGTCAAGCTTCTCTTCGACAATCTGGTTTATTCCATCATTTAACATCGTTTCTGCAACACAAATTTACCAACAACAGCACTCTTGCTTGACCTCCACAAACTGCTCTATTCTCCTGGCGATACTATACTGCACCCAAACTGTCACAACCAGTGACCTCAATTTGCATACATACACCCAATGGAAACGTTGAGACCTCTTTGCAGTACACACAGTGTTTGCACAACCAATCACCCTTCTCGTAGTTCCAAAAACAGAGTTATGCAGAGAATCAAAACTTACCTGCCGGCAGTGCCCATGAACGCCTATGAAACTAAAAAACGGAGGTCCAGACGACGTGCCCAAAACACGTTTTTGGCCCAAAAAATTCTGTCCAACAGATGTTATAGTTGCTATGTAGCTCTCCTCCCACAAAGAAAGCTCCTCAATCAGAGTTCGTTTGCCGCTGCCTCTCGAAGAGTTCCCGACAAGGGTGTAGTAGCCAATACAAAGGGGGAAGAGTAGATGAAGCTTTTACCCTTGTACTGCTTCCTGTGCTTCCCTTGCTTGCTACTCAGTCCTTAGCATAAACTAGGCTCTAATACCATGAATAGATGTAGGGGAGAAGAGAGCTTAAGCTCTTGCAAGCACACACACTCACACAAACCCTAGAAGAGAACACACAAGGTGAGAGGCTGAAAATTCTTCTTCTTCTTCACACAACAAAAGAGGTCTACAAAGAAGATAAAGTGACTAACACATGTAATAGAGTATATACAAGCGGTCCATAATGTGAACACGCTAAGAGGAGTGGGTAGATGTGGACTAGTCGGTGTAGTCTAGCTGTCGAATCTCTGGCGAAAATATGTCGGTGCCAGCCTACCAAACCCGCCAGTGATATAAATGTTGAACGGTCATGCAGGCACCTCGTGAGAATGTTAGCTCATGTTGAGTTGCCTATCCCCACTGAGCTCAAGCTAGGCTCAAGAACTCCACTGTAGCCATTCGTCATCCGCCGCTGTCCTCCCGCACTCGTTGTCATATCGAGGCTGTTGCTCTAATCCAACGAGTAGTGAAACCTTTCTCTTCGCGAAGATCGTGTGGGATCTCCGCAGAAGTGGAGCCCCAATATTGTTATGTCTTGCCACACACATCCCTCATAGCTTCATTTGCAGTTCCCTCATGGTGGGCGCCATGGCCTGATTTTGCAAGGCCACTTTTTCGACTTACACTTGCACCATTTGGTAGAGGTCCCTACCTCATACCACCTCCCTTCTTCCACCGGGGAGTCCGACGTCTGTATTTATTGATGTATTTTAGTAACTTGTAATGTTTGAAATATATTGGTTTTAGACATTAATGTTGTTCACTCTAGATCTTCAATGAGTGTTTCCTGTCCTGCAAAAAAAAAAAAAAAAACCTTGCCACCACTCTGAAGAGCTTATTGGAAAATACACATGTGCAGCATCTACTCTCTTTAATATCTACCAAGCATTGAAGATCATCAATTGCACGGTTCTCTTTTTCAGCTTTAATTGCCTCGTTTGTTGAAGACACAAGCATGTACCTTGCCCATGGAGGAACTCGATGCTCAAGGACAAAGAGAAAAAACTTTAAACTCAAACACCCATTCTAGTCTTCTTTGGAATTTAAATGTGAGAAAAGTGGTCTCCAAATTCTCAAAAATGACAAAAAAAAGAATTTTTGGCATATTTGAAATAATAGATATTTTTATTTATTTATTTTTTTTTAAAAAAAGAGAGAAATTCTAGATGAATTTATTTTATGATAAAAGAGGAATTCCCATAACATTTGGAATTCAATCATTTAAATGCAAAAAGAGGAATTTTAAGCATATTCAAAAAAATGGATATTTGTATTTAATTAAAAGAAGAATTTTTATGGTATTTTAAGTAGAGAAAGGTTTAAATTAAATTTTGGTGACAAAAGAGGAATTTTCACCATAAAGTTATTAAAGAAATATTATTCCCCACCATCTAATCTCATATATTTTATTTGCATACCTTTTTCCTTCTCGACCAAGGCTTGAAATCTTTGAAAGTGAGTAAACACCTCACTTTTCTCCTCCTTGAAATAAACCCACATTTTCCTAGTGTGATCATCAATGAATGTAGCATAATACCTACTACATGTGATTGTTGCAGTTTTTCTCGGTCCCCATAGATCCGAATGTATAACATCCAATGACCTTGTACTGACATGCTTTTCATGATGCGAGAAAGCATGTTTGGCATGCTTACCAAGCTAGCATGCTTCAGATACTTTATTCATACCATCAACCTTAAACTTTGGTAAACCTGCCATAATGTTTTTGGACCACATAGACTTCAGTCGGCCGCTGTATATTCACATGACCAATGCACGTGTGCCATATGTCAATATTTGTAATGGTACATGTGTCATGCATAAACATGGATGCCTTCACCGCATATGCACGTTCACATCCAAAGTAAACATCCTGCCATTTCTCTTACCCTACAACTAAGTGAGACTTATTTTTAAAGTCTTCTACAAAACATCCTTAAGAATTGAACCTCACTTGAGGACCCTGCTCAACCATTTGTCAAAAAAAAATAGATTATTTCTAATATTTGGAACATGAAGTACATTTACCAAACATTATTGTTGTTCACTCATATTATGACAATGGCCATGTTTTGGCTTCTTTCATGGCTTATATTTTTGGGAGAGATGATGCAATTGGAATGAGATCTCAATAACACGAGAGAGAGAGCGAGAGAGAGAGAGAGAGTATGATGGAGACATTAAAACAATAACAATTGTGATTAAAGTATTTTTTGTTATGCTTAAAATAAGAATTCTAGTGCTTAAAAAAGTAATTTTTTATTCCTTTTGAAGTTATAAAAATAGTAGAGACTACCATGTTCTTCTAGACACATCCCATAGTAGAGACTACCATGTTCTTCTAGACACATCCCATACCACTCTCCCCTTATTTCTTCATATTGCAATAGAGTCCTTGTGAACTCTATGGTTATGGATTCATCTAGTAATCCCTCTAATACTACAACATTTGCAACCATCTTACGTAAAGCTCTTCAATCTTTCGTGCAACTCAAAGAAAAGGAACCCAGATCGGATGCCATTTTAGAGGCATGGACAACAATGTTTGAAGTAAATGAGCTCTACAAGGAGCTGAAAACATGCCAAGCGATAGACCTTACATACAAGAACATGCTAGAGGTGAAAGCAGCTTCAGCCATTGGGATGTGGAGAGCTTTCGGCATCATTGAAGAGGCAAAGGAGGATCCTCTAAGAGCTAAAGTTTCCAGCTTCATTCGCAAGCTAGAGTAGATGGAAAAGGCAAAGATAATAGTTGAAGCCCATGCTCTCATATGGTATCTTTGTAAAGAAGTACAAATGATCATGTCATGTCATAGGTGTTTGCCATGTAATGTTGTGGCCTTGTAAGTTTGCTAGGGAATATAAAATGGAAGTTTAAGATCATACTATGGTGACTTTGTAAATGAGTTGCAATGGTAGTTATAACTTGATATGCATTGATAGTTGTAAATGAGTTGCAATGTGTATAATGCTCTTGTATCCATCCACTCCTCTCCTCTACTGTCACCATGAGTCATAATGTTTGAGACCATAGAGAGCTGATAGAGACACTTAGAAGTGTAGAGAGAGAAACTGCTCGCCTAAACAAAAGCGCTCGCCTAAACACCAAAAAGTGCTCGCCTAAACACCAAAAAGCGCTCGCTCAAAAATGCTTGCCAAAAAATATACCCAGATTAGTTACATTGCCAAAAATTTTGGCTCATATTATGACACTATCCAATTAACATACACCTCAAATAAAGAAACTAAGTTCAGATTTTACTTTAAAATTTTCTCTTCCTCATCATCTTCCATGCCTTCCAGCTAGTCGAGTCCTTCTACACAGAGTGGTCGGTCTGATGGGTCAACTTTTCCTTTGGAGAATACTGACACCCAGACCTTTTTCTTGCCTTTTTGGATGGTCAGCCAATTTGTCTCCTAGTTATGTCAGGTTTTTCCATTGAGGAGCAAGCAACATCGGGTATGCTTCAAATTTCTCCTTCATCTAGAGTATCACAAAGGATGCCTGAAATTTATAGTCAGTCACACTAATTTCTTAATTCCAGACACTATCCGCCGCCGCAGGCATCATTCTCCCATTGATCTGCCATTTTGACAGCAAAGGGTGTTGGTTGGATGTTTGTGATGCCTAAGATATGGGCCATTTCTTCTAATAACACATTAATCCTGAATTCTCCAACACTGAGTATTATCCATCATTTAAATGTCACTGTAACTTCTAGAACTACTTCATCATAGTCTAAAAGTGGTTCTAGTGAGCCACATTGAACTTTATTCATCTAAATGTTGCTGGATTGAATTTCTACGAAACAACAACAAGTTCATCTTCCTAAAAATCCTCTCATAAATCATATTCTTCTAATCCATCAGCTATCTACACTTCACTTACAGTCCGAGGTAACATTCCTACCCCTTTCTCATGCACAGACCACTCCTAGTTTGCATGATCTTTGAGTGGGTTTTTTCTTTCCTCTTTGATTCCCACAATGCTACATCCTTCTGGATTCTCCTTGTGGTTTGTTATTGTAAGATTCCTCCCCCAACCCCTTTTTGATGTCTAGTATCTTCCCCTGTAATCAATCCCTCTTCAGAAATATAAAGACCTTGTTTCTAACTGTTTTAACCTAGAGAGAGAAAATATTCTAGAGAGAGAATATTCAGATTTTGAATATTTTTGGATAGAAAAATATCTCTTATAATTCAGATGAGTTCCCCTGAAACAGAAATTTAAAAAGAATTTTCCAATGTGCAATTGGAATTAATTGGAAATAGGTATAAAGAACCTTAGCCTAAGGGTCTAGATTTTCAGAAATCTTTAGACTATGGTCCAATTAAGGTTTCTATGGGTCAATAGCATCAATCCATGTGTAGGGAGGAGATAAATCCAAATTGTAAAAAGAAAATACCCAAAAATGAGTAAATGCTCACATGAGGTGGAGTTGAAAATGTACAAGGTTTATTAGTAAAAAAACTATGAGCAATATTAAAAATATGAGATATTTTGGGAATAATGATTTTATTATGACACATATGTAAGGAAGGGGAGTCCCTTAAATGCTCACATAAGATGAAGAGTTGAAAATGTACAAGGTTTATTAGTAAAAAAACTATGAGCAATATTAAAAATATGAGATATTTTGGGAATAATGATTTTATTATGACACATATGTAAGGAAGGGGAGTCCCTTAAATGCTCACATAAGATGAAGAGTTGAAAATGTACAAGGTTTATTAGTAAAAAACTATGAGCAATATTAAAATGATTCCATTATGACACATATGTAAGGAAGGGGAGTTCTTTAAAGGAGGTGCATATTTCACATAAGATGAAGAGTTGAAAATGTACAAGGTTTATTAATAAAAAACTATGAGCAATATTAAAATGATTTCATTATGACACATATGTAAGGAAGGGGAGTTCTTTAAAGAAGGTGCACATTTCACATAAGATGAAGAGTTGAAAATGTACAAGGTTTATTAGTAAAAAAAAACTATGAGCAATAGAATTTTGACACATATGTAAGGAAGGGGAGTCTTTAAAGGAGGTGCATATTTCACATGCTTGAATGAGTTTTAAACTCATAAAAATTGAGATATTTCATCTCTCCTCTCTCCTCATTCAAGTCTAGTTCCAAAAAGTTAGCTTAACTGACCTAAAAATGGTCAAAAAGTGACCTAACTGACTTGGAAAATTCTAGAATCAGTTTGTTTGGTTAGGAGCTCAAATTTTCCTATAAATAGAAGCCTCCCCTTGTTGAAAAATATATAGTGTCTTATGCTTTGTTACTCTACTCCACCTAAGCCAAACATATAGTGTCTTATGCCTTGTTACTCTACTCCACCTAAGCCAAAATATATAGTGTCTTATGCTTTGTTACTCTACTCCACCTAAGCCAAACATATAGTGTCTTATGCCTTGTTACTCTACTCCACCTAAGCCAAAATAGATAGTGTCTTATGCCTTGTTACTCTACTCCACCTAAGTCAAAATATATAGTGTCTTATGCTTTGTTACTCTACTCCACCTAAGCCAAACATATAGTGTCTTATGCCTTGTTACTCTACTCTACCTAAGCCAAAATAGATAGTGTCTTATGCCTTGTTACTCTACTCCACCTAAGCCAAAATATATAGTGTCTTATGCCTTGTTACTCTACTCCACCTAAGCCAAATATATAGTGTCTTATGCCTTGTTACTCTACTCCACCTAAGCCAAAATATATAGTGTCTTATGCTTTGTTACTCTACTCCACCTAAGCCAAAATAGATAGTGTCTTATGCATTGTTACTCTACTCTACCTAAGCCAAGAACTGTGAATTCTTTAATAATTCACTAGTTTCTGATACTTCTCTCTTTCTTCAATCCCCATTGGTGGCTCCATCAACATACTAAACCAATTGATTGGTTGGGGGCCTCTACCGTGAATAAAGAATCAAGCAAATCATAAGGTAAGTATATTGAATTTTGATCTTTTCTATAATTTCTCAATGATTCTCTCTTCTCAACCCCTCTCAAGCTTGAGAAGCTTAATTGGGATGGTTTTTTTTTAAATGCTATTGAAATTAATTGGTGAATAGTAGTGAAGAGTTACATAATTTAATAAATGCTATTGAAGTTAATTTCCATTTATGTTTAAATTCTAATGGTTTTTATGTAATTTCTCTCTCTCACTCAAGAAATGGTCATACTCATGACCCATTCTCAATCCAAATGAAGCTTTTCATAAAGCTTTTCCTTAATCCAAGATTAAGCTATGCTTGAGGCCAAATTAATGGCTTTTTTCTATACTTTTAGTTTATGCACATTGATGATTCAATCCCTTATGGATTGATGACCCAATTAGAGACCATTCTAATTATATCCTTAATGATAAGCTTTATCCCTTAGAAAAAAAAATTTTGAGATTTATCAGTCATAGTAGCGGAGCTATGACAAAATTTTTATAGAAATTACGCATAAAATAAATTCATTAAAAGCATAAAAAGAGGACTTCCTACCATATTCTAGGAACTATCATCCTAGATTAATTAAAAGAATTTTATTATACATGGAGATGTGGATGTTGCATGTAGATGTAGATGTATGGATGTGAGTGTGAATGTGGAGGTGGATGTATGCATGGAGATGTGGATGTATGCATGTAGAAGTAGATGTATAGATGAGGATGTAAATAGAGATGTGGATGGATGCATGTAGATGTAGATGTATAGATGTGGATGTGAATGGAGATGTAGATGTATGCATGTAGATGTAGATGTATAGATGTGGATGTGGATGTATGCATGTAGATGTAGATGTATAGATGTGGATGTGGATGTGGAGGTGGATGTATGCATGTAGATGTAGATGTATAGATGTGGATGTGAATGTGGAGGTGGATGTATGCATGTAGATATAGATGTATGAGGAGAATGTGAATGTGGATGTGGATGTGGATGTATGCATAGAGATGTGGATGTATGCATGTAGATGAGAATGTACGCATATAGATGTGGATGTATGGATGTGAATGTGCATGTAGATGTGGATGTATGGATGTGGATGCATGAATGTGCATGTAGATGTAGATGTGAAATTAGATGTATGGATGTAGATGTGGATGTGTGGATGTGAATGTGGATGTGGATGTGGATGTGGATATATGTATGGATGTGAATATACGATATGTGATGTGAAGGAATATGAAGTGTTGAGATGGAAAATGATGTGATGGGATGAGTATACATATAAATGGAATATGGAATAAGTAATGTGGATTGATGAGGGATAATGTGGAAAAATGAAAGTAAAAACAGAAACTGTATTGTAAACTGTTTGTAAATGCTGTTTGTAAATGACTGTTTTATGTCAAGATTGCTGGGGGAGCATTGTGACTATCTTGTGATTAAGGTCGTGAGACCTAACTGATAATGTTGTAACTGCGGACGGAGAGTCAATGAAGGACGTCTCGCGTAGCAAGGTCGGTCGAGGTCTTGACCAGCCTCGGTGCGATTAAAATGGTGAGCTTCCGGTACGGTGGATGAGGGGCCAAGGAAGCGGCCTATGAGTGAAGCGCTAGGTCTCCTCTGCGAAGGATCCTAGAGGGTGCTGACCATATGGTGCTCGGGCTCTGGGTCGCCTAGGATACCCACGCGTGCGTCGAGGAAGATATTGGAACAGAGTTGGAGTTGTTTTCTGAAATCGAGCATGGATCTGGTTGATTGACCTTGCTGGTCTTCAATGGATGAGTCCATGGCTCCTTATATAGATCCGTTGGTTGATCTTGCTGATCTTCAACGAGAGTCCATCTTGATAAGTGATTATATTGCCGAGTATTAAGAGCTAGGAACTAAGAAACGGCCCCTGTGTGGACAGGTGGTGAGCGTCCTAGTTGCCAATGATGCCATAGATACTCTGATGAAGGAATGATGGGAAAATTAAGAATCAACTGGATAAATTGGAAGATGGTGATCAGAGATACTATGGTTTTATTAAAGGATTGTTTTAAACTGGTTGAATCTGTGAAAAGGTAATTTCATATTGGGTGTGTGAGTGGTGTGACTAGTTTTATTTTGCATGAACATCCGGCTAGGGGGCCTTGGAACTCTTTTCCTTGGTACCCGGGACAAAACCTAACCAAATTCTTAATTGGATCCCATCACTACAGTGGTTGGGCGGTTGGCTAACCCATGGGATCGGATGGGGTTAGGCTGGACTGATGGATCCGTAAATCAAGACTCAAACTTTTATTTTTACGATAGATAAAATAAATCCCGGACAGTAACTGTTCTATGGATAGGAATCAACGGCTGTGCCTCTTGAATGGGGAAAAAAGCGTTGATCCCAATGATCCAAGTGCAAGTTTCTTCCTTGATCTGACCAAGTATCTTATAGATGTAATTGGCTCAGCTCGATCAGAAACGATCTTGACTACGTTAGAGTAAAAAGTTATCTTGGTGGAATCGGCCGTGCTTTCCGGTAAAGGAAGTTTTTCCGGGTTCGGTTTTGGAATAACTGACGGATTAGTCTCTTATCCGGATATCCGTGGGCGAGGCCCCGAATGTGGGACCCCTGTCCCGCGCGAGAAGTGCTACTTCCGCTGCTAGTATCCCGAATCTGTTGCTCGGTGGGAACAGGGATCTTACAGTTGGTATCAGAGCATTTGGTTAATAAAGATCAACTGAGAAGACAAATATGTCAAAAATTTATCAAGAAACACAAAAAGGTTATAATTGTGTGATATAATTCATACAATTTGATATTCAAACTGAAAGTCGTAATTTAGTAATTGGATCTTCAAATGGAAGTTTCGTAATTATATAGAACCCTGACTTGCTTGAGGCCTAAACATGATAGTATTTACCTTATAATTCCAAGGGCCGTGACTACCCGTATATACCGAGAGTATACTGCAGCTCTTTACTGACAGTATATACGAGTAAATCTAAGACTTGAAATTATAAGCGTTAATGCTATCTAGATGATGATTTCGAATGTGATTGATATGATTTTTAATTCTGTTTGAGAATTGATGAATTGATTTGGATTCTGATTGAAAATGCTGATTGAAAAATGTTGATTTTCAAAAATTAGTTGAAATATAATGAAACCACAATGAGGGGGAATGGGACGAGTCCCTGTGATGATATTCATAACTAGAATGATGATAACGAATTCAGCAAATCACTATGAGATTAGTGGGTTGTGCTGTCAGATTGCTACTGTTAATACTTGACCGGTAGATCAAGTTAAGGGATGTCAAATTGAGAACTTGCTTGACTGAAATTTCCGTGGAGGAATGTTCCGAAGAAAACTTTTCGGTCTAATGGACCATTATCATGTTAAAGATATGAATGATATGATGTGAATGAATTGTTATTTAATGATAAGTTCTATATAAGGGATATTTATCCCAGTGTTCTGTTGGGTTGACCAGAAAATAAGGAACCCCAGAATAAAATTGGATCTTAAGAAAAAGAGCTGTCCTCTACCTTGCGAGATGAGGACATCTCGCACTTTTTAAGTGGGGTAGAATGTAAGATTCCTCCCCAACTTTCGAGGTATACTGGAGTAAGAATCTTCCTTTCTAATCTTATAATTATTCCCTCTCTAAAATAAAAGAAAGTTTCTGTTTAAAAAAGGAAGACCCTTTCCCTAGAATACTTCTCAGGAGTCACGCATGTTTTAAGGATTTAGAACAATGAGTTCAGAAGTGAAAATCGGTGTTTTGGATACCAAGGTTTTGGTTTTCATCCGAGTCCGGCCCAAAAGGAGTTCTTTATCTCTTGGGGAGTATAAGAAGTTATCCCCCAGATATTGTGACCCTTATATCTGAATTCAATGAAAGTAGGTGACTTAGCCTACAAGCTTCTTTTATCTCCTCATCTCAAAATTATTAATGCCTTCTATAGAAAAATGTGTCAAACTCAAATCATGGAAAGACGGAAAAACTTCAGTGGCAAGTTACCGTTGGCTTCTAGGTTACGCTAGCTCCTTCCTTTATATAAGTCGTAACTTTTACTTGTCGCTCACAGTAATCTTACTCCCATCAATCTCCTTTCTTTCTTAATCTCCCTCATGGCTTGGCAACAGGAATTAGTTTTATCCCTGATGATTTCTCACCTTCAAGACACAAGAGAGTCTGTGAAGAAAGACTTTATAGAACAATATGAACGCTCACTTTTTCCTCACCTAGGAACTTCTGTAGCGCAGACCAAATGGCGGACCTATCAAAACATAACTAGGGTAACACCCTGGGGTCAGCAGCACTTTCGTAACAATGTCCGCTTGGCCATGGTTATCGAAGCCTTGGGTTTGGGTCCCCGATACTACTGCGTCATGAGATCAAGGCATCTTGGGTTTTCTGAGCGGGTCTTCTTACTGGCGTGTTTTCTTCCTCATGAGAAGATATGCCTTTACCCCGTTTTTGGCTTGCCTCTCAGAGGTCCTTTTGTTGGATCACCTCATACCACTGAGATAGGTGCGGCAATAACCAGCAGAATCATTCCCATAGATGAGTTACCCTATACTTGTGCAGCTTGTGAGGACTGCTTTTGTGACCATATGATGGACGGGCTTATGGAAGTGTAAAGAGTTCTTCTATCTTTACTGTATAAGTTCCGAGAATGAATAAAGTTTAAATCTTGTTCTTATCTTGCCCTCTTTAAGACTTTTCTTGGTGGTTAATCTTGATTAAAATTTTTCTCTAAGTCTCATATTCGTGCATTTCCCAAGTTGCGAGATGAGGACATCTCGCATTTTTTAAGCAGGGTAGAATGTAAGATTCCTCCCCTAACCCCTTTTTGATGTCTAGTATCTTCCCCTGTAATCAATCCCTCTTCAGAAATATAAAGACCTTGTTTCTAACTGTTTTAACCTAGAGAGAGAAAATATTCTAGAGAGAGAATATTCAGATTTTGAATATTTTTGGATAGAAAAATATCTCTTATAATTCAGATGAGTTCCCCTGAAACAGAAATTTAAAAAGAATTTTCCAATGTGCAATTGGAATTAATTAGAAATAGGTATAAAGAACCTTAGCCTAAGGGTCTAGATTTTCAGAAATCTTTAGACTATGGTCCAATTAAGGTTTCTATGGGCCAATAGCATCAATCCATGTGTAGGGAGGAGATAAATCCAAATTGTAAAAAGAAAATACCCAAAAATGAGTAAATGCTCACATGAGGTGAAGAGTTGAAAATGTACAAGGTTTATTAGTAAAAAAACTATGAGCAATATTAAAAATATGAGATATTTTGGGAATAATGATTTTATTATGACACATATGTAAGGAAGGGGAGTCCCTTAAATGCTCACATAAGATGAAGAGTTGAAAATGTACAAGGTTTATTAGTAAAAAAACTATGAGCAATATTAAAAATATGAGATATTTTGGGAATAATGATTTTATTATGACACATATGTAAGGAAGGGGAGTCCCTTAAATGCTCACATAAGATGAAGAGTTGAAAATGTACAAGGTTTATTAGTAAAAAACTATGAGCAATATTAAAATGATTCCATTATGACACATATGTAAGGAAGGGGAGTTCTTTAAAGGAGGTGCATATTTCACATAAGATGAAGAGTTGAAAATGTACAAGGTTTATTAATAAAAAACTATGAGCAATATTAAAATGATTTCATTATGACACATATGTAAGGAAGGGGAGTTCTTTAAAGAAGGTGCACATTTCACATAAGATGAAGAGTTGAAAATGTACAAGGTTTATTAGTAAAAAAAACTATGAGCAATAGAATTTTGACACATATGTAAGGAAGGGGAGTTCTTTAAAGGAGGTGCATATTTCACATGCTTGAATAAGTTTTAAACTCATAAAAATTGAGATATTTCATCTCTCCTCTCTCCTCATTCAAGTCTAGTTCCAAAAAGTTAGCTTAACTGACCTAAAAATGGTCAAAAAGTGACCTAACTGACTTGGAAAATTCTAGAATCAGTTTGTTTGGTTAGGAGCTCAAATTTTCCTATAAATAGAAGCCTCCCCTTGTTGAAAAATATATAGTGTCTTATGCTTTGTTACTCTACTCCACCTAAGCCAAACATATAGTGTCTTATGCCTTGTTACTCTACTCCACCTAAGCCAAAATATATAGTGTCTTATGCTTTGTTACTCTACTCCACCTAAGTCAAAATATATAGTGTCTTATGCTTTGTTACTCTACTCCACCTAAGCCAAAATAGATAGTGTCTTATGCCTTGTTACTCTACTCCACCTAAGCCAAAATATATAGTGTCTTATGCTTTGTTACTCTACTCCACCTAAGCCAAACATATAGTGTCTTATGCCTTGTTACTCTACTCCACCTAAGCCAAAATATATAGTGTCTTATGCTTTGTTACTCTACTCCACCTAAGCCAAATATATAGTGTCTTATGCCTTGTTACTCTACTCCACCTAAGCCAAAATATATAGTGTCTTATGCTTTGTTACTCTACTCCACCTAAGCCAAAATAGATAGTGTCTTATGCATTGTTACTCTACTCTACCTAAGCCAAGAACTGTGAATTCTTTAATAATTCACTAGTTTCTGATACTTCTCTCTTTCTTCAATCCCCATTGGTAGCTCCATCAACATACTAAACCAATTGATTGGTTGGGGGCCTCTACCGTGAATAAAGAATCAAGCAAATCATAAGGTAAGTATATTGAATTTTGATCTTTTCTATAATTTCTCAATGATTCTCTCTTCTCAACCCCTCTCAAGCTTGAGAAGCTTAATTGGGATGGTTTTTTTTTAAATGCTATTGAAATTAATTGGTGAATAGTAGTGAAGAGTTACATAATTTAATAAATGCTATTGAAGTTAATTTCCATTTATGTTTAAATTCTAATGGTTTTTATGTAATTTCTCTCTCTCACTCAAGAAATGGTCATACTCATGACCCATTCTCAATCCAAATGAAGCTTTTCATAAAGCTTTTCCTTAATCCAAGATTAAGCTATGCTTGAGGCCAAATTAATGGCTTTTTTCTATACTTTTAGTTTATGCACATTGATGATTCAATCCCTTATGGATTGATGACCCAATTAGAGACCATTCTAATTATATCCTTAATGATAAGCTTTATCCCTTAGAAAAAAAAAATTTGAGATTTATCAGTCATAGTAGCGGAGCTATGACAAAATTTTTATAGAAATTACGCATAAAATAAATTCATTCAAAGCATAAAAAGAGGACTTCCTACCATATTCTAGGAACTATCATCCTAGATTAATTAAAAGAATTTTATTATGCATGGAGATGTGGATGTTGCATGTAGATTGGGAGCATTGTGACTATCTTGTGATTAAGGTCGTGAGACCTAACTGATAATGTTGCAACTGCTGAACGGAGAGTCAATGAAGGACGTCTCGCGTAGCAAGGTCGGCCGAGGTCTTGACCAGCCTTGGTGCGATTAAAATGGTGAGCTTCCGGTACGGTGGATGAGGGGCCAAGGAAGCGGCCTATGAGTGAAGCGCTAGGTCTCCTCTGCGAAGGATCCTAGAGGGTGCTGACCATATGGTGCTCGGGCTCTGGGTCGCCTAGGATACCCACACGTGCGTCGAGGAAGATATTGGAACAGAGTTGGAGTTGTTTTCTGAAATCGAGCATGGATCTGGTTGATTGACCTTGCTGGTCTTCAATGGATGAGTCCATGGCTCCTTATATGGATCCGTTGGTTGATCTTGCTGATCTTCAACGAGAGTCCATCTTGATAAGTGATTATATTGCCGAGTATTAAGGGCTAGGAACTAAGAAACGGTCCCTGTGTGGACAGGTGGTGAGCGTCCTAGTTGCCAATGATGCCATAGATACTCTGATGAAGGAATGATGGGAAAATTAAGAATCAACTGGATAAATTGGAAGATGGTGATCAGAGATACTATGGTTTTATTAAAGGATTGTTTTAAACTGGTTGAATCTGTGAAAAGGTAATTTCATATTGGGTGTGTGAGTGGTGTGACTAGTTTTATTTTGCATGAACATCCGGCTAGGGGGCCTTGGAACTCTTTTCCTTGGTACTCGGGACAAAACCTAACCAAATTCTTAATTGGATCCCATCACTACAGTGGTTGGGCGGTTGGCTAACCCATGGGATCGGATGGGGTTAGGCTGGACTGATGGATCCGTAAATCAAGACTCAAACTTTTGTTTTTACGATAGATAAAATAAATCCCGGACAGTAACTGTTCTATGGATAGGAATCAACGGCTGTGCCTCTTGAATGGGGAAAAAAGCGTTGATCCCAATGATCCAAGTGCAAGTTTCTTCCTTGATCTGACCAAGTATCTTATAGATGTAATTGGCTCAGCTCGATCAGAAACGATCTTGACTACGTTAGAGTAAAAAGTTATCCTGGTGGAATCGGCCGTGCTTTCCGGTAAAGGAAGTTTTTCCGGGTTCGGTTTTGGAATAACTGACGGATTAGTCTCTTATCCGGATATCCGTGGGCGAGGCCCCGAATGTGGGACCCCTGTCCCGCGCGAGAAGTGCTACTTCCGCTGCTAGTATCCCGAATCTGTTGCTCGGTGGGAACAGGGATCTTACAGTTATTTCCATTTTACCAGCTTCATGTCTTGGTAATGATACTTTCAACTCTTTTTAAACTTGTTCTACACCTTTCTTGTGTAATTATGGTGCTTTTAGCACTTTTCGGCTCTTCTTTACACCTTTTCGCTTAATTATGATGCTTTTGGGACTTTTTGGCTCTTCTCTACACCTTTTCCTCTTGATTCTGGTACTTTCAACACCTTTTGGCTCTTCTCTACACCTTGTCTTTCTTTGAATGACCTCTCGACAATCTGCTACCACTGTGATTGGCTGTGGAGATATGTGCACATTCCAGATCTCACCTTGTGCTTCCGACACTAACTTGGAAACTTGGAAACTGACATATCTCCACACTAACTGTGGAGCTATGTGCACATTCTAGATCTCGCCATATGCTTCTTACACTAGCTTGGAAACTTGGTTCCAAGCATTGGTTCCAGGCATGCCACTGCTCCTCCCAATTCTAGGGTTATCCTTTGTCCTTGGTTGATTCTGATTATCCATATTAGCTACTGGGCTGCATTGCACCCTTGTGATTACCACCATGACATCTGATGGAGGCTCCACTTCCTCCGAAATTGACTTAATTTGCACTAAATTGATCCCGATCACCATTGTAGAAGAAAAAAAATTGAAAGATTCACCAATCCTCTCCCAATGGCAATAGAACATACAAACCCAAATGGAAGCTATGCAAGATCACCTCCAGTCGACATTGGTGATGCTCACACCACAAATGCATTAGCTTCAACGAGGATTCTCCCAACCAACCACTCACTTTCTTCCATCGACACACCAACTCCAGTTCTTGGCAACATACGAGCAGAGAGGTGGATGACATTTGAACTTAAAGTCCTTTACTATTTACTTCAAGATAATTATTCTAAGAAACTAGACATAAAACCCCTTGAAGCATTCAAAGGCTAACACAACAAATGCATTTTAGGTCAATGTATGTACCAGCTTCATCTATATTTTGAGAACTTCAACCTCTCTAACCAGAGAAGAGAGTGACTTTTGCTGCATCCTTACTTGAAGGTACTGCCATGTTGATGGCAAGTCATCACGACTTGCCATAAGTTTGAGCATGCCATCTGTAAGAAATTTATACTTGCTAATTTAAATTTCCAAGCACGATCTTATTTATGCTGATCATTAGACTCTTATATCTCACAATTCACTAGTTTAAGATTGGATATCTCTTCAACAATAACCCCTGAAGACATGCTACTTGCCTTTAATAAATGAGGGTCTCAATCCCAATCTTCATGTAGACATGAAAAAGTACAACCCTACTGACCTTATCTCAACAATTGCATATACAAAGAATGCATATCAAACCTTTCCAACACCTCCAAGGACATCCTTCTCAACTAGGCCATCCAACCTTTTCAGCTTACAACTAAATCATCATAAACCTCATCATCTACACACATCTCTTATATACTTCTTGTATGGACTTGGAGTCCCTTGGATTTGGACATAAACATGGAACTTGGGTATATAGCTTGGGCATGAAACATGGAACTTGGTTATGGAACTTGGATTTGGACTTGGACTTGAACTTGGAACTTGGAGCTTGGACTTGGATTCATTGGATTTGGATTTGGATTTGGATCTGGTTGACAAGTAAAAGTTCACCCCTGTAAAAATAGTGGCAATACCTCTTCCTCTCTAGCAAATCGATTCAATTTTGAGACAAATTCCTGAAAACCTCACCGTCAAGATGGTTTGTCCCCTTCAACTGATCATGGTGACCACAGTCCTCAACCACTTGGATCAAACCGTGTACATGACTTTGGACATGACCAACCTCAACACTGAGCCAAACTCTCAAAATTCTCCTCAAGATCAATAAAAATTGGGATTATGCACCATCTGTTCAGGAACCATAGTTAGTTCAACTGCCCTAAATGCCCCAACAATCGGCAAAACTCCAATGTGAAACCTTCCATCTCAGAGGACAAGTCCCATGTTCAGTGTTCAAAAAGTGAGAAAAGTTCCAAAGGCAAGTGTGCTATGGTCCTATCTTAGAAGACCATATTAGGGAGTTTGGTAAAATCTCATTACTTTGGGAATTTTATTTTCAATCTACTTTTTGCATACCAATTCCAAATTTGTCGAAGAATATGGATTTAATACCTATTATTCAAGAGCTTTCCAATGATGTCACATGAGGGGGTTTTGACAAAATCTTAAAAGGGTTTACCACGCATGCCCCCCTTTTTTGATCTTGCAAAATAGGAATTGGGATTTTCTCAAATTCCCTAATATGGTATTTTAGCATGCATAGGCATGTGTAATTACGCTATGACACAAGCACAATCTACCTTTATAATATCTCCTCACTATGACACATGTGTTGACACTTATTGGATCAATTTCTAGCTACCCCAATTAGTGTTTTTGCCACAAAAATAGAAATTCTCACAACTTTGTGGCCATAAAAATGGTTCAATGTTTGAAGATACACACCACTCATAGTCCCCACACTTACAAGATAGAGTGGGCAGATGGATCAAGATTCAAGTGCAACGCCATGACTCCTCAACTTTCTTATTGCATTCACCACATATCGTGAGATGAGATGGACTTTGCAGTTATGCAACTTTCCAAATATGACATGATCTTGGGTCAGCAAAACTTATATCAGTATGACCCTTTTTATAAGCTACTTTTCAAGCATATGCATTCGACTCATTCTTTCGATTTCTCACCTAGGCACTTGCGTTTACACAACATAGACAGCCTTACCATCAGCAATAGTTTATCTTGGCCTCTAACACTCATCATTACCTTGGCAACTTAACACACCAATATCCTCACCACAGCTCAATCGACACCACCAACCATGGCAAGGTCGAGAGACACACCTGGAACCGAGAAGGGGGAATGTTAACTTGAGGTTAACTAGGGACTTATTACCTAGTTTACCTCTTCCTCATCATCGACAATCTATCATCGACATACATTATAGACAGCTAATAAAGACTATGTTACACATAAATATCATTTTATGAGAGCCAAAAGGGATCGAGACCCCAATGGTCTTAAGGACAAGGTCACAGAACCAAAGGAACATGCTTTTGCCATGCTTTGGTTGCCTAGGATCGATATTGTTTGCCCTTATTGGTGGGGATATATTATTCTTAGATCTTATGAGTGGGACACCAATGGTCTTAAGGGTGTAGTCATAGAACCAAAGTAACATGCTTTGGCCACCAATTATCGAGATTGTCCACCATTTACAGACGGGGCATATTTGTCTTAGCATGCATAAATGCACTTCATGAAGTACCCAAGGGATGTCACTACCATGTAAATGTCAGCATCCCATGAAATTCATAAAGTATCATTAGTTAACTCTCAATAGTTCACTTTTATGTATTGGATGCCCAACTTATTAATAATTGTGATACTCGAGACCAATGGTCTTAAGGGTGTAGTCATAGAGCCAAAGGAACATACTTTGTCCACCAAGGATCGAGATTGTCCACCCTTATGGGCGGGGACATATTTGTATTAGCTTGCATAAATGCACTTCATGATGTACCCAAGGGATGGCACGGCCATGTAAATGTCCATGAAATTCATAAAGTATCCTTAGTTAACTCTCAATAGTTCACTTTTAAGTATTGGATGCCCAACTTATTAATAAGTGTGAACACTCGAGGCTAATAAGTGGCATGTATATATAAGTGACTTTGACTAACGAGAAAGGATCATTCTCTTTGGTCTAGTTTGGTGTAACCTAATGCTTTCCTTGCACTTCTACTCTCTAGAGTGTATTTGCCTACTCTTGGTAGTACTTTTGTGTGTGAGTTTCTGCGATGCGTGCTACTGAGAGGTGTTAGTGTGAGTACTCTCCAGAGCTACATAATTCCCTTGGACTATGTCTTGAACGAATTGGAGTAAGGAAGGTCTAAGCTCTACTTGTTGCTGATGTTTCTATAGCTGCAAGCTACCACACCGGTTGCCCCTCTCTCTCACGAGGAAGTAGGTGAGTTATCAGATCCCCAACGACAAGATACGTACTAGCATGACCATCTTTGTTTCATTTTTGTTGGCACTGGTGGGTGTGTTTGCTTTCCAAGGCCTAATGGCCTTCCCACTATCCCTTTTCTTCTCTTCACCACATAGAACCATGCTAAATTATCAATTTCAGTAAAACCATGATTTTTCAACTTTATCCCACTTGGAAATGAACAAGGAGCTAAGACTTTAAAACAATCCACCAATTTTTATATGGAAATCTGTCCAATAAATTCTCATTTACTATATATGTGACGGCTTTTTCAATATCAATATCATCAACTTCCCTTTCAATTAGGATTAACCTATATACATTTCCAAGCAAAGATGCTCGAGGTGTAGCAAGTTGTCCTCACAACGAGGACCATAATCAGGGATGATGTGATAGCCCACACTATCATAGTTGGGTAGCATTTATGTAAACCTCTGCCTCATCAAACGTATCTTAGCTTCTAATGAGCCCAACCACTCTTGTTATGTCAACACATGAGCTTTGAAAAGTCTTACTTAAAATGGCAAGTTTTCCAAGAATATCGACCATGAAGTGAAGGCTATAAATAAAATGCAGATGGTTGACTTTCTTTTAAAATGTTATATTTTGAGCCTTCAAAAGTTCAAGAAGAGGTTCTAATGATTCACAAAACTTATGAAAGGTTGTTGACCTGCTTGGCATGTGTTATATATTTACACTACTGGAGGGATTTAGTCTCTAGTTGGTCTTTGTTACAACTTGAAGTGAAATTTATGCATGATTACAACACAATAAAGGTAATTCTATCTTACTTAGGCAAGCATGCACACACGGGGTATGCTGCCTCAAGTCCATAACTGCTCCATAACCTGCATGACCTTGATTGCTTAGTCTTGTTTGACTTCGTTTCTTTGTTGCTTAATGATGGTTTCTTTCACTCCCTTCACTTAGTGTTGATGTGGCCCAAGTGTGTGGATGTAATGTTGGACACCCAACAGTTAACCCAAGCCTATAGTAATCTTGTAAAAAAATGTATAACCCCAAAATGAGAACCAAATAGTGGCTCCTCCAAATCCAGTTAAAGACAGGAATGGACACGCACATGTTGTTGTTCTACATTAGACAAATATTAGACCCTAAGGTATACTTGAGCGCCCAAAAATCAGTGGTCTGGATGCCCAAGTCTTATAAGTGACTTATATATAATTGAACTTGTCTAATGAGAAAGGACAATTCTCTTGGGTTGGATAGAGAGAACTAAGTTATTGCCTCTTGTGCTCTTGTTCTCTAGCTCTATACTCTCTTGCCTCTTGGTAGTGCTTGTGTGTGTGTGGGTGTGTGAGTGTGTGTCTATTCTTCTCTCCCATATGCCTTTCCATTGATGCTAGTGAGAGTGTAAGGGTGTGTGTAAGGAGAGGGCTATTGTCTTGAAGCTATATTTAAGATCTTCAAGCCATTGGAGTCCCAAGCTCAACATACACAACTCATGTGGTGACAATGGTAGGAAGTCTTCTCAAGGTGCATGATTCCGATAGTAGAACAACCTACCTTACTCCCTAGCTCCATTACTCTTGAATCAATGTAGATGCCGTGTGTGACTACCCACACATGAGCAATCGGTCACAAATGCGAGTGCATACACTCACAAAATCATGACCACGACAATGGCCACAATGGCACTGACCTCGCTCGAAAGTCACTATCTCCGCTACTTTCGAATCCATGATGCCACATGTGACTACGTCCACATGAGAAATTGATGACAAATACAAGTACGCACACTCACAAATTGATGATCACTTGTTGTATGAACACACACTTGCGCTTTGCCTTAGCACACAGATGCTACTTGCTTAGGACTTATGTTATCGTGTGTGTGTCTCACACACACCCACACACACATACACTTACAGTGTGTGTGAGGTTACTTTCTGTGGGAACCTCCAACAAAGCTTTTATATATATATATATATATATATAATCATAAAAAATAGTAAGGCTCTAAGGCCTCATCTTAATCCTGTGGCGCTTGTGAGGCGGCGTGACGTGGGGAGAAGCTTCTGCTCTGCGCTTACACACACAGCCCACGGCTAAGTGCGCTCCCTTGCAGGTGGGAGACAGCTCGTGGCCATCCATTGGCACTGGAGCTGGGGCTACTGGCTAATGCGGCTGGTGACAGAGCCGACATGCATGCCATCTTGGCTTGCCCTTCATCTCACAGTGATGTTAGCAGACCTCCACTCTAGGGAGACATTGGCTGAGACACGTGTGGAGCCTCGGCTTCCTGTACATGTGGAGCATCTGACTACAGCACAGTCATGCACTCGACCACGACCTGTATACAACCGGGCATGGTTAACAGAATGGGGCTCCAAGTTTATGCAGATTGTGTAAGGTGTACAACACACAAATCTCAACTCGGTGGAGTGTACTCACACACACACCACAAAGCTTCTCCTCCTCCTCAAATTACACTCAAAAAAACTTCTTTCTATAACACACAGTTCTTCCTTCTCACACAGAGATAAGTCAAAGAAAATGCAATTTTCTCTTTGACAAATTCTTTCCCACGCAGACACTATGCAAAACGATCGAAAAGAAAATAAGGATTATCTTTTTTCAGAGCTTATTCGCACGCAAAGAAGAGAGAGAGAGAGAGAGAGAGAGAGAGAGAGAGAGAGAGAGGACTACGATGGCTTTGATAACAATGTTACATCGGTGCGTACTCCGCCAAAGCCAAGGAGGGCTCAAAGCTCGTGGTCACCACCCAACCATAGAGGAATGTGGATAAGTGTCCACACTGCCGGGCTTATATAGTGGCCTGCCTGTCCACTCTAGCCCGGCCGCCCACGATCCTCCGACCCAGGCGCCTCAGCCCTGAACCTGGACACACTCGCCACACACGCTCCAGCGTGTGGATTCCATGTCCGATCGAGCTCTGCTACCGCTACGGGCAATTCACGCATGTCATTACAAGCTACGTGACATCCTCCCTTCTTCATACGTTTCCACTCTTGGAAAGAAGGAAAGGGAATCTAGCCACCACAAACAAGTGTCTCCAAAATCAAGTCCATATCTCCCTTGCCAATCCACATAATCAAGTAACCAAAGCTGTTGTTCCACATACTATCTCCTAGGAAACAACAAATCCAAAACCTACTCAAGTTCTTGAGGAACATAAACCATGCCGCAATCCTCCAACTCTCTATCGTTGGAAACCTGAAATTGCCAGAGAAACAGTGTACTAGCTATTATGTAAACCTCGTACCTAGGAGATCAACATACTTTTCTCTCATAAAACTATCTGGTATTTCCATACATACGTATAATCAAGCATCCTCATCCCGGGTAGTACAAGCCAAAGTAAGCTCTTATCAAGCTTGTGTCACCTACAGAACACCACTAATAAACCAAGACTATGTTTGCTACAAAACACCACTGATAAACCTCTAACTGTGAGCTATTGTCTCCTGTATAGAACAAGGAATTCTACCTACACCTTGATACATACCTTCAAGTTCTCAAATCTCCGAGAAGTCGGGGGTTAAATCCCTACCACACATAAGTTAGGTGTCACCACAACTATATGCTTAGTAACATCATAGGCAAAAAACTCTCGATCATAGGGATGTACCTCTCCCAATTAGATTGCCACCTGGATTAGCATATGCCTCCAAAATTTGATTCACCCTCTCTGTCTACCCATCAGATTGAGGATGACCTAAAACAATCACAAGTCCATTGTACCTATAGATGACCTACCGTAGGAGTGCTAACAATAAACATAAGGGATCCCTTTCATAATCCCAACACAATCTAAAATACATACTCTATCATCAACCCAGAACATGATGTTACGAGTAATGTATTGACTGCCTTCCACCATAATGGTGAAATGATTCCCGAGTCCTAGTCAAAATATTTGGAGCTCCATGCATGGACCTACTGCCATACCGATTGAAATTCCCATCGGTCCAACATAGCCTTTTTGGGGATTTATACAAGTTAGCACAATCTTGGTAAATATTTCACCCTCCCCAATCCTAGCCAAAGAATTTGCAGTCCTTTTTTAGTTACCATTTCTTTCAAAAATTAAATCCTGCCATAAACTCTGCTCGCAGCTGTAAAGAAGACTCTACATGCTGTGGATCCTAGCGTCCCATACCTCTAGGATACACCCATATATAATCTCCTTTAGACTTTCAAGCTAGGTCAAGGTGATCAATCATTTCCCAACTCAATCTTGGTGCAACTAAACCTCCATCTCATCATGCTCTAACCTGCAGGTATACCTTTGGAAGAAATAGTCAGATGATTCGCACATTCATCCCATCCAAACAACTCTCGTCCTAATGGAGCTCCCCAAGGAGATATACCCTTGCAATCTTTCCCAATCTTGAGATATTCTAAGCAACTCAACAAAGAAAACATATGCAAACTCTGCCCTGATGCTTTCTTAAACCTGTGTCTCCCAAGCACCTAAGTCAGTCACATAAACCACAACTGACATTAGATGAAAGGGGATCAAGAACACGCTACGAAATCCTACTGAATTTCCAAAGATAAAAGCTAGAACTGCAAAACCACCCTTCAGACAAACTTGAGCATCTTCCATTACAAAGGACAAGTTACGGCCCTTTCAATCTACATGGACGACAAGGTTGTGAAACACACGCCTCTCCCAAATCTATCTATGTCCTGCCACCAAGGTTCACACAATATACATGATCACTTGGTCGCATCTTCTGTCTCAACTTCTGCCCAAGGCTGGCATTAATGAAGTTTACTACCGAGGTCAAAAAGGATGTACGCAGTCTTCCCTAACACTGACCCATACATATGTATCAAAGTCCTTGGAACCTGAAACTGCTATGTTAAAATTGCATTCCAATGCATGTATAATATTGTTGCCTTCAAATGTTCCTCTAACTGCAAATGAAATATTCTGATCCTTTCTTGGATTGTGTTAACCCGAAATCTGGGTTTAGTCTGGTGGAGCCTTCCCAATTAAACTTTAGTTTACACTAGGAAACCTGCTCAGAGGTTTCTGTGGTCTTCTTCTAAATCCGAGGCCTCCACTCTCTCTCAATAATTACTAGCAAACTGGATGCATCCTCCAATGTGTTGCTATGATTCCTTCCGACCTAGAGCTTATAATCCGAAGACATTTCATCAACAGCATCCATGTGCTCCACCCTAACTACAACTCCCTAAACCTTTGAACATACGTGTCAAAACTCACGTGTTCGTTTCAACTTGAACATCCATTCAAACTTCATCCAAGTACCTGATCCCACATTAGTTGCAAGTCTGTCTAAAAAGTTTTCCCATCTGATCCCTGAAGTACGGCTTTTCTAATCCCCCAACCACCTCCTACTGCACTTCCACTTAATTCTCCATGGCTGAGATTCATGCCCCCCATGCTCTGAGAAGTTACCAGTGAACCAAAATGCTTGAGCCATGGTAGGGAGAGAGAAAAGATATGTTGCTGCAAGGTATCCGCTTTTAGGAGCTCAAAAGCATCCGTGTGCTTTTTTTTACTTTTTAAAAAACTAAGCTTTTCTTTTTTTAGATGTGTTTAAAATAAACTGGTCCCTGTCTATAGCTCGTGTTTAATTTAAAAGCCTTCCATGCTTTTTTTTAATTTAAAAATAGCCCTAGCTTTTTAAAATTTTAAAAAACACATCCCCCCAAGATAGCTAAGCACTCGCTTTTCTGTCCAGCCATGCACATCACCATCTCCCTCCCTCTCTCTTTCTGCCCACTGCCCAACCATGGCCGCTTCTGCTGTGAGGCCTGTACAGATGGCACTGTACGGCCTGTTCAGGTCTGTACAGCCCGCCACAGATGCTGCCCACCACACCTGCACAGTGCACATGCCTAGCCCCACGCGCTCATGCTCAGCTGCTGATTGCACACATGCTGCACGCTGTCAGCTCTGCCCACACATGCGCCCAGTTCTGTACACAGCCCTAACCTTGGATTTATTAATAGTAACCCTAGCCACTTGTATCCGCCTGCTTTCCCTGATCCCAAGGCTCCCCAACCCTGCCAGATTAGTCCCTAATCCTGAGGATTAGCTTTAGGTACGTAATACCAAGAGACTGCGTTCTGAACAGGAAGCTCATCAAGCACTTGTTGCGCTTTAGCGAGCGCACCACATGTGGCATACATATCCACCAAAGCATTGCCAAGCACAATATCTTTACCCTGCAAACGCTGACTGACAATCTCATCATGAATTTGTTTGCCCTTGTCGGCTGCTCCTATGCTGCCACAGGCCTTCAAGATGCAAGTGAAGGTGACAATGTCTGGAGAGAGGCCTCGCATTGCATTCATTCAAAACAGTTCAGTGCTTCCTCGCCCTGCTCCTGTTGGGTATATCCTGCGATTAGTGCATTCCAAGAGACTACATCATCCGAACAGAAGCTCGTCAAGCACTTGCTGTGCTTTTGTGAGCGCAATGCACTTGGCGTACATGTCCACCACAGCAGTTACAAGCACAATTCAGGACTACCCCGTTGGCAACACATACGGACGAAAGAGAATCGTCCACTGTTGAAATTATATTCAAAATGCCAACATGAACATTCCATTCTTTGCACTAAACAATACCAAATCGGTTCAAGCTGAACTCTCGGGGCGCTGAAATGCAACTTTAAGAAACAATACGGCACAATAAAGAGAGAACCAAAAAGCTCACTGCACAACAATCACATTCCAAGTTTCAAAATAGTCAGTTGAAGTTGCTGCACCAATAGTCTCCACAAGCACACTTTCCATCTTCAAAAACGTGAAAGTGGTTCACATCTCTTCTCTATTTTTGATATAAGTGATGTAGCAACATGGCAGTCACCACAGGTCCGCATGTTCTTCACAACATGTATAGTTGCCCCTTGAGGTGTATTGAGGGCACAGAAACGGCAAACTTCTCGCTATGCCTGCAAACCACATCCTTCTTCGCATCATCGGAAATGTTTTGTGATACCCAACGCAAACTTGGAGAATATCCTTCTTGTGACACTTTATGGGCAAAATCTCGTAGCTTTGCATAGATATCTACGTTTGTTTTGTGCATGCTTTGTATCCACAAAAAATGAATGAACATTTCCACTAACATCAACCCACCAACTACATCCTGGCTTCTTCCTTTTCACTCTCGTGGCTTCAAGTCCTCTTGCATGCCAGCAGCTGCATAAATATTAGCCATACAGACATAAGCTGCAGCATCATTTTTATCTGCTTGTACTGCATGTTCAAAGGCCAATCTACCAAGCTTCACATTTCCCCATTTTTGACAAGCACCCAACAGAGCGGACCAAACCGGAGGATAATCAGAAGATGGAATCTTCTTAATCACTGCTATAGCCTTGTCAAAGTGCCCTGCACGGGCAAAAAGATCAACCATGCAAGTGTGGTGCTCTGAGACTGGTGTGATGCCATATTTTTTGCTCATATTTGCAAAATACATTTGACCCTCATCCACTAGACCTGAGTGACTGCATGCATTAAGCATGCAAGTGAAGGTGACCACATCTGGAGAGAGGCCCTCCTGTTGCATCCATTCAAAACAGTTCAGTACTTCCTCGGCCTGCCCCAGTTGGGCATAACCTGTGATTAGTGCACTCCAAGAGAATACATCCCGAACAGGAAGTTCGCCAAGCACTTGTTGTGCTTTTGCAAGCGCACCACATTTGGCGTACATGTCCACCAAAGCAGTGCCAAGCACAATATCTTTTCCCAGTAACCCCTGACTGACAATCTCATCATGAATCTGTTTGCCCTTGTCAGCTGCTCCTATGCTGCCACAGGCCTTCAAGATGCAAGTAAGGGTGACTGTGTCTGGAGACAGGCCCTCACCTTGCATCCGTTCAAAACAGTTCAGTGCTTCCTCACCCTGCCCCTGTTGGGCATATCCTGCGATTAGTGCATTCCAAAGGACTACGTCCCGAACAGGAAGTTCGTCAAGCACTTGCTGTGCTTTTGCAAGCGCCCCGCATTTGGCGTACATGTCCACCAAAGCAGTGCCAAGCACAATATCTTTTCCCAGAAACCCCTGACTGACAATCTCATCATGAATTTGTTTGCCCTTGTCAGCTGCTCCTATGCTGCCACAGGCCTTCAAGATGCAAATGAAGGTGACCCTGTTTGGAGAGAGGCCCTCGTGTTGCATCCGTTCAAAACAGTTCAGTGCTTCCTCGCCCTGCCCCTGTTGGGCATATCCTGCAATTAGTGCAGACCAAGAGACTACATTCCGAACAGGAAGCTCGTCAAGCACTTGTTGTGCTTTTGTGAGCGCACCACATTTGGTGTACATATCCACCAAAGCATTGCCAAGCACAATATCTTTTCCCTGCAACCCCTGACTGACAATCTCATCATGAATTTGTTTTCCCTTGTCGGCTGCTCCTATGCTGCCACAGGCCTTCAAGATGCAAATGTAGGTGACCGTGTCAGGAGAGAGGCCCTCACGTTGCATCCGTTCAAAACAGTTCAGTGCTTCCTCAGCCTGCCCCTGTTGGGCATATCCTGCGATTAGTGCATTCCAAGAGACTATGTTCCGAACAAGAAGCTCGTCGAACACTTGCTGTGCTTTTGTGAGTGCACCGCATTTGGCGTACATGTCCACCAAAGCAGTGCCAAGCACAATATCATTTCCCAGCAACCCCTGACTGACAATCTCATCATGAATTTGTTTGCCCTTGTCGGCTGCTCCTATGCTGCCACAAGCCTTCAAGATGCAAATGAAGGTGACCCTGTTTGGAGAGAGGCCCTCGTGTTGCATCCGTTCAAAACAGTTCAGTGCTTCCTTGCCCTGCCCCTGTTGGGCATATCCTGCAATTAGTGCAGACCAAGAGACTACGTTCCGAACAGGGAGCTCATCAAGCACTTGTTGTGCTTTTGCGAGTGCACCACATTTGGCGTACATATCCACCAAAGCATTGCCAAGCACAATATCTTTTCCCTGCAACCCCTGACTGACAATCTCATCATGAATTTGTTTGCCCTTATCGGCTGCTCCTATGCTGCCGCAGGCCTTCAAGATGCAAATGAAGGTGACCGTGTCTGGAGAGAGGCCCTCGCATTGCATCCGTTCAAAACATTTCAGTGCTTCCTCGGCCTGCCCCTGTTGGGCATATCCTGCAATTAGTGCATTCCAAGAGACTACGTTCCTAACAGGAAGCTCGTCAAACACTTGCTGTGCTTTTGCAAGTGCACTGCATTTGGCGTACATGTCCACCAAAGCAGTGCCAAGCACAATATCTTTTCCCAGCAACCCCTGACTAACTATCTCATCATGAATTTGTTTGCCCTTGTTGGCTTCTCCTATGCTGCCACAGGCCTTCAAGATGCAAGTGAAGGTGACCGCGTCTGGAGAGAGGCCCTCACGCCGCATCCGTTCAAAACAGTTCAGTGCTTCCTCAGCCTGCCCTTGTTGGGCATATCCTGCAATTAGTGCATTCCAAGAGACTACATCCCGAACAAGAAGCTCATCAAGCACTTGCTGTGCTTTTTCGAGCGCACCACATTTGGCATACATACTGACTAAAGTGTTTGCTACATAAGGGCTCTTTTCGAGCAAGCCCCTTTTTAGAATATCACCATGTACTATAGTGCCTTTGTACAGATCCTTCTTCTTGGCACAAGCCTTCAGTAAGGCCACAAAATCAGTACCCGCTTGGTGGTTGGCATTGTCATTCTTTTCCTTACCCGCACAGAGCTCTCCATCCTTAACTTCTGTTGACATCAACAGTCCTCTTCTCCTCAGCTCTTCACGAACCCAAGAGGGATTGTACCAGCGATCAATCCACAACGATACCTTAGTGATTTTGTGCTTAAAGTCTGGGGATCTTGGGCTGGTCTGCCAAAACAAAAGGTCTCTCTCACAAGCAGGAAATGAGCAGAAAGAAGAAACCTGCACGGTGGTGCTTACCTTGGTGTTACGATTGTCCCACCACTGCGAGGGATCCCTAAAGTACTTCTCCCATAAGAGGTCCGTGCTATTTCGATCGTCCCGCCGGTGATGAAGTTGCCATCGTCCCGCCATCTTCGACTATTTCAAGCCTGAGCAGGAGAAGAAGAAGAGGAGGGTTTCGATAACCGTATTCCAACCTTACCATTTATGTATGCCTTACCGAAAGAAGCAGAGACCGCGTCGACTCGAAAAGAGAATGAACTGTCTGCATCACGCAACTTTTTCAAATCCTCCAGATTAGTGACTTTCTCAATTCTTCGTATTATGGATGTTTTCTTCTCAATTCTTCGTATTATGGATGTTTTCTTCTCAATTCTTCGTAAAGTTCTCTCGTAGAAGAGGTGACTTGTAAGATCTATATCTATGATCCCCAGGACTAAGTGCCAAGGGTCGTGTCAGGTGACATTAATGAATGGCATTGATCAAAAACCGCGACGTTTTTTTTTGGACCGACGAATAAAGTAAACTAGGGCCAATAAACTAAGTTACTAAGAGATCATAGTTTACTTTCTAATTTACTAAACAAGCATAGTTTACTTCTTAGTTTACTTAGCAAATCATAATTTACTTTCTAGTTCACATCATGGAATAAGGGTGAATTTGGATTTGGGACTTAGAAAATTTTGGAGCAAGATGTTATGTACAAAAGAGAATTTGAACTCGAGACCTTGGGTCACCATTGGAAGCATCTTACCACTACAGTACCTTCAAGCAAAAAAACCATGTGGTTTCAAGCCATTATATTCTATGTTTTTCACCCTTAGTTTACTGGCCCTAGTTTACTGGACCTAGTTTACTTTATTCGACGGTTCAAAAAAGGCGTCGAGATTTTGATCAATGCCATCCATTGATGTCACCTGACAAGGGTCTTTAAGACCCCGTGGCACTTAGTCTTGAAAGGTGTTCCGTGCATAATATTATTTATTTGATATAGTCAATCTAGATAGCATTGTAATGGGAATTTTTTTCTTGATTTTTTGATGTAATGTGTGTGCGCCATCGACTTTTCTTTTTTTCGTTTGGAATTATTGCTTCAACATTGGGTTTGGTGTCGTTTTTTGCATCTCGTCAAACTCCCATCAATCGATCTTTTTTTCGGTTTCTGTGTTAGCTTTGACGAGTGACTATGATTGAGCACAAGATAAATTTGAAGCCCCAATGGTACAACGAATTCAAAGATTGGGGACCCTGCAACATGATGCCTTCAAGATAGAGATTGATTTGAGAGTGGGCTTTATCTTTCCCATGAAGAATTCGGAATGGGTTTCACGCATGGTGGTGTCTCTAAAGAAAGGAGGTAACTGTCACATATGTGTTGATTTTTTATCTTTTAATATTTGCAAGATGAGATTCTTAATCGTATGGCAAGTCATGAGATGTATACAATGTGTGATGGATATTCGGACTACTTCCAAATTCGTATTACTAAGGAGGACCGATACCTTCTTCACACCATGGGGATGCTTTGCTTATCACATGATGCCCTCTTGATTGACGAATGTGCCAATAATCTTTTAACATTTTAGGAATGTGGTGTTTGAGCCATATCTTGGTACGTTTTTTCGTGTCTATTTGGATGATTTTTGCATCTACTCTTCTAGGATCGGCACCTTGAGAAGATTCATCAAGCTTTTGAGAGTCTCACAACCCTTCAAACTATCACATTGCCAAAGCCAAGGTTCATTTGCTTGGTCATGTGGTTTCATTTAATGGTATTACTATAGATCCCAAGAAGGTAGAGACTATTCTTTCTCTACCTATTCCCAAATCGGCTTACACATTGTTGACTTTTGTTAAGAAATTTAAGTATTATACATGTTTCTTGGAGGAACTTGCACAACTTCTCTACTGTCTTCATCGTCTTACTCTTCAACCATGTGCTTTTATGCTTGCACCGCCGCACATCAAGCCATATTTGAGGTAACAAAGAAAGCTATTGTGGAGGCTCCTATCTTTGTGCCTCCTAATTGGGATGAGGAGTTTTATATGTCTTTGAGTGTTGACAAAGAGGCTTTAGGGGCTATTCGATTGCAAAAAGGTGAATAATGTTTTATGTAGCCAATCTACTACATTGGGCATGTGAGATAAAGTATACTCTTCAGAAAGCTTGGTCATATCTTCTTCCTAAGCACTTTACAATTTTTACTACTTCAGTCGCTATGTCTTATTTAGTGAGAAAGATGATTCTGTCAAGCAAATTTGTTAAGTGGTTAATGGAACTTCAAGAGTATGATTTCTCATTCGTGGTAGAAGACTCTACACGTGCTACCCTTGTCGACATCTTAGAAAGGAAGGAATATAAGAGTGAGAAGAAGGTGGTTCCTTCCCCACGGATACTTCGTGAGATTTCTTATGATTTGACTGCTCTTGGGCATGCATGTGTTCTTTATTTTGATGGGTCTTATTAACAAGCTCTTGCCAAAGGTAGTGGAGGTATCGTGCTACTTGATAGTAATAGGCATGAGGTCTCTTCTTCCTCCTCTATTTTGGAAGATTCTCATACAAACAATGAGGCTAAGTACTATGCTTCAATTCATGCATTAAGGAAGTGCAAAGACCTTGGAATCACAAGGCCCAACATCAAAGGTGATTCACTTCTTGTCATATGTCAACCTAAAGGTATATGGAAGGTACACAATGATCATCTATGAGTTCTTTATGATGAAGTATTTGAGTAAGATGACTTCTTTTTGAGCTATGACAACCGTTTGGGTAACCGCAAGGATACAAAGTTTCTTGCTCTTTAAGACCTTTAGAGCAAGAATTCTGATTTCTTAAAACAAAAATTAGAGCATAACATATATTTGGACAAATTAAAAAGCATAAACCTTAATAACAAAATTAAAATAAACACGAGAGAGATGGAAAATAGAGTAGAGGTCACCATCGATACAAGATTGGGTTGAATCTCCCCTGGATGAGTGTTACCCTTATACCACTCACCAATATTTATATGTATTAGAAAAAGCGTTTGCTTTCCAAAAAGATAATTCCAAAATCAAAGCACAAGTACTTTTTGAGTTTATGAGCATGCAAGCTCTACAAAAATATAGCAAGCATTAATATCAAGTCTTAGGCCTATCAAAAGCATTAATATAAAGTCTTAGGCCTACCAAAAGTATAAAGAACTATTTGGTATGTACAAAGGTATGAGGCCTTAACCTTACAAAATTATTGATACCTAAATATGAAACCATAAAAGGTGTTCACATGTCTTTCAAAATATCTCATGGTGGTTCAACACATGTTCTCCGACGATTAACACATAATCCGCCACTCAATCAGTCTTCATCCAAAATAATATTAGTCAGTGTCCACACAACTGATTAAACACATTAATCCTAACTATATCATACCAATGCACACAGTTGATTAAACACATTAATCGTGGTACCGCACACAACTTAATTAAACACATCAGTCCTAGTAGATGATATAAATAAAAGGTGTATCCAAAATAAAATATCCAAAAATAAAATAATGGGCGTCCCCATAGAGGTTACATTTCCTCTTGCTCGGGTTACAATTGGACTCAATTGCATGGATGCTATGAGTGGATGAGATTTTGGTAAGAACGAAAAAAACTTTTTTGGTAACCATTTGGCATCTTCAGTAAGATGATTAAAGATATTTGACATAAGTGTTGCCAATGCATGTAATGATAGTCTCATGGTTAATGATGATAGATTCTTTTTGTATAATTTTGAAAGGTCCATAAAATATAGGGCTAATTTTAGCATATATTACTTCCTTTGTTCTTAATTTATCTTATTTATTTATTTTTATTTAGTTATTTATTTAATTTAATTATTTATTTTTAAAGCATATGAGGCAAAACTTTATTTTCAATAGGTTTAGGCATACTTGGATCATGTGTAGAATTACCCTCTTACTCAAGAGAGAAGCCATTATCCTGATGATTGACTCATGGAGAAAAAGATGTCAAAGAAGTGCGAAATCTGGATAATAAAATTTTCCTTGAAGGTTTGATTTAATGTGCAAAGCAACCTTTGAGAAAAACTTTTAAAATTGTTGCCTTGCTTGTAGCTCTCCATGCTCTTGATTTATTAGAGATCTAGCACTTTGGATATAGCCCTTTAGAAGAGGCATCGAAGAAGTCCGTATGGTAGAGAACCTTGATGATGTATTGTCGTTGAAAGCCTAGATTTAATTTACAAAAAACAAATCTTGACAAAACTATGAGGCGTTGATTTTATAGAGTTTTGATGTTAAGCCTTGGATAAAGCCTTGAAGATCTTCTCTTGATTGTCACACCCTCAATATTTAATTTTGAAGAAGCAAGCCTTTTAAAAATTTTAAGGAAAATTACAAAGCTTTTTAAGCTCTGAAATTTAAGCTTTTAAGGTTGAGCTTTAAAGTTTGGGAATAGAAGCTTTTAGAGTTATTTATAAACTTGGGATAAGGTTTTAAACCTTCTGAAAAGATTTGAGTTGAGAGATTTTCAAGCTTTTAAATCTTTTTAAAGCATACACCTTTAGAGCTTTTAGTTACTAATGTGATCTTGGAGGGTCAAAAATACACTTTATGAAAAAAGCTTCAGCTTAGTCGATACCTGTGCATATGAATCGATTCTAACAAATAGCTTCTTCTGAAGCTACAAGGCTATAATTACGAACTCCAAAAGAATTGTTGATTTTCTTGTTTCAAAGTATGTCAAAAAATACTTGTACTTGGCCATTGTAGAGGAATTTTTGAAAGAAGAATAAATGAAAATTTTTATGGAAGTGTGAAAATAAATTAATAAGATGAGTAAGCTTATCTGACTCGTTAAGTGAAAAATAAACTTTGTCATCCCGTTTGATGTCAATAAGAAAATAGAACTTTGAAGTTGACTGCAATCTAGAGAAGATGTGAAAAATAACTCCTTGATGTTGGATAAACAAGAAATACATCAAAGTGCTTGAGATTTATCGCGTAATTCCACTTGAAATATTTTTGTTCATATCTTTCCTTTGTTAGCTGAAATTGTTGGTCTTGTGGTAGAATAGCGCTGGGATTGTTGCTCCTAAAATTTTGCTAAACAGCTCTCAAAAGCTCAAGAAGGTGGTAAAATTTTTTCTAAAAATTTGTTGTTAACTGCCATAATTTAAAAAAAAAACAAATGTGTTTGGAGAGGGAAAGTAAAAGCTTGAAGCTTTTTAAAAGCTTTGAGTTTATAAGTTTATAAATCTTATTAAGGCTTTAAGCTCTATAGCTTAAAGCTTTAATGCAAAAGCTTTAAAGCTTAAAGTTTTTACACAAAAGCTTTTTTTTTGGGATCAATAATATTTATTTATATTACCACTTACTACTCTTTCTCCACCTCATTCAACAAAAGCTTTAATGTAAATCTTTTACAAAAAAACGTTTATAATAACCTTTTGACTAACCGATGGAAAACAAGGTGGCAATAAAAGCATGATAAACCAATGAAAGCTCGACAACCGATTGGGCATAAAAAGGAAGAGAGAAAGTGGGGTGATGACGTCCTAGCAGCGCTAATAGCGAGAATTTTTAGTATATTTTTTTCTTTAACTTTAATAGAAAGGCTTTAAATCTTGGCAATAAGCGCACAACTGAAAAGAAGAAATGGTGATGGCCGATTTGGGAGAAACAAAAAAAGCAATGACATGGGAAAAATTTGGAGCCCTTGAATATGGAAATTGCACATTTATAGGTTAAGCAATTATGAAATTAGGGAGTTGAAGCTCTCGTCCTGTTGATTGCATCCATGCGGCTTGATCTTTAAGAGGTAGAATATTGAAAGTGATTTTTGGAAGAGGAAGGGTGGCTTTGGTTAAATCATATTATCTTATGGAATAATTTGGGCTCAAGATTGTTGCTTTGCTTACATCACTTAGCATGTTGTCCTCAACATTCAAAGACAATCTCATTTTCTAAATTCACTAGAAGTTATAGTGTGGGAATTCTCTAGATAAACTTCTTTTATCTATAGCCTGCATGTTTTGATGAAGGTAATCTCGTCGACATTTTCACTTGTTGAAATCTCTTTCTTTAGAGTTCAAACAAGTTTATCTTGTTGTGTTCGGATAAGGAAATTTGGATTCTTCCTTTGTTGGCATTTCTTTCTCTAGTTTCGTACTTTAGGTGATTTTTACAGTCAACTTGATGGTTTACGGATGGACATATGTGACTCATCGAGACGCTGATGACTCTCTATGTTGATATGGGTAACTCGGGACGTTGATTATTCCATATGCAAATGTGGGTATGTCGGGGCGCCAATGAATCCCTGGTTTCTACTATTATAATGCCATGTTTTCCTACTTTATTCTGAATGGTTTACAATGAGGAAGTTACTTTGAATGTGAATTGCTCTGATCATCTATAGTCTGATGGGCAAACAGAGCGTATGAATCAGATTATAGTGTATATGCTTCGTGCATATGTCTCTAGAAAATCATCATATTGGAAAAAATATCTTCCAATGATGGAATTTGCCTATAACAGTTTTAAATATACGGCTATTGGTTTTAGTCCGTGCATACTTATGTATGGGTATTAACCCAGGGCACCTATTGATGTCGGTCTTAAGGACATCGAGCTTGATGCATCGAGGGATTTCTTGCATGATATGTAGGAAATGCTGACCGAAGCTCGGGATTCTATCAAGAGTGCTCATGATAGGGCATGGTTTTATGCTGATAGGGGACGCTCATCTCGGTCTTTTGAACCAGGAGCGTTGGTTTATTTTAATGTTCCTAAATATTTTTCAGACTTTGTCAATGGGAAAATGCTCGAATTTATCTCCTAGATATTGTGGTCCATTTTCGAGTTATACATCGGATTGGCACGGTTGCGTTTGAACTTAAAACTACCTCCACATGTTAGAGTTCATCCAGTCTTTCATATCAATAGATTGAAAGGGAAATTGGAAGGTGAGGATAACACAGTTACTCCTCAAGAACTCGTTGAAGTTGAAGATTTATCTTATGTTCTACATGAACCTAATAAGGTACATGAATTCAGGGAAAGGAAACTTTGTAGTTGACTTATCCCTTAGGTTAAAATTAGGTGGAAAGATAGAGAAATAGAGGATTCGACTTGGGAGTCGGGTGAGATTGTTCATCAGCGCAGTTCTCCTTCTTTTCATTGCAAGAGTGCAATGTTTTGAGAGAGGGGAAGTATGTTATATGTACATTATGTGTGCTATGTTATATACACATTATGTGTGCATATACTAGGAGGCTAACCCACATTAGGCTTGTGAGCATGGGAGCATGGGAACAAGCTCTAGTGGAGCATGGGTTAGGACTAACCTTAAGGGTTAAGGTTAGGGTCAAGCATCCAAGGGTCAGGCATCCAAGGGTCACACATGAGAAATGGAAAGTCAAGAGTCACTTGCGGGCCCTCCTATATAATAGGGGCATGGGGCACACTCAAGGGAGGCTGGGAGGCTTGGAGGCTTGGAGGAGTCAACAAATGACGAATGCTTTGTTGGTTTGTCTTAATTAAGAATTCTGATTCCATTAAATAATGTTTCCAAAGTCTTAAATCATGGATAATCGTAGCTAATTCTTTGTCATATGTACTATAATTTCTTTCTACTGGTTTAAGCTTACGACTTTCATAAGCAATTGGATGTCTATCTTGCATAAGAACAGCAATTGCTTACGACTTTCATAAGCAATTGGATGTCTATCTTGCATAAGAACAGCACCAAAGCCTTGTCCACTAGCATCAGTAACTACAACAAAGAACAGTCGTTTTGAAAATCTGGTAATGTAAGAAAACTGGTGCATGGGTCAATGCTTTCTTAAGTTTAGCGAAGGAATGATCCTATCAACTAGTCCAATCAAAATGTCTAGCTTTCTTAAGAAGTTCAGTCAAGGATATGCAATATATGCTAAATTTCTAAAACGAACTTCCTGTAGTAGCTACATAATCCAAGAAAAGATAAGAGTTCGTGAATATCACATGGTCTAGGCCAATTAGTAATGCTTTCGATCTTTTTAGGATCTACTCTAATACCATTAGTAGAGACAATGTGTCCTAGATATTTAATTTCTTCTTCAAAGAATTTTCTCTTTTCAGGATTGACATAGAGTTGATTCTCTTGAAGAAGTGAGAATACTTTTTCTAAATTTGTTGCTCTTGAAGATTCTTACTGAAAACTAAGATATCATCGAAAAACACTACAACAAAATTTTAATATTTCAAGAATATCATATTCATCATTCTGTTGAAAGTAGCTGGAGAATTAGTCAAACCGAAGGGCATAACTAAAAACTCATAAAGGCCAGTTTGGATCCTAAAGGTAATTTTATAAATATCTCCTTTGTCCATTTGAATCTGATGATAACCAGACTTTAGGTCAATCTTGCTAAAGACTCGGGCTCTTATAAGTTTGTTGAGCAAGTCATCCACTCGAGGTATTAGATATCGATTCTTAACAGTAATTTTGTTTAGTGTATGATAATCGATACACAATCGATATGTACCATTCTTCTTTTTAAACGAGAAGAACTAGAGCACCAAATGGAGAACTACTGGGTCGAATCAATTCTTTATCTAATAGTTCTTCAACTTGCCTTTGAATCTCCTTTTGCTCAAGCATGTTGACTCTATAAGGAGCTTTACATGGTGTGAGCTACCAGGAATTATTTCAATTTTATGGTCTTCTAGATGAGGTCTTGGTAGCCAGGTCGTAAATTGTCTATGAAGCAATTAGAGAATTTAGAGACGAAAGGGTCATGAGACATATTTGATTTGGAGTCATCCTGGGTAGTAAGTTAAAATAAAAAATGTCTTCTCCTTTTTTCGTACGGCTCTTTTTGCTTGAGTATGAGTAAAAAAAGGGCCTAATTGAGCTTTGTTTTGGCATTGAAAACAAATTTCTTGGTCATCTTTTATTAACCATATGGTATGGGTGTCATAGTCAATATGGGGGTTATGCTCATGTCTCCATGGCATACCTAAGATGACATCTACACCTTGTAAAGGTGCCACTAGGAATGTTCTCTTTTCTTTTAGTGAACCCATTCGTAATTCTAAATCTTTAACCTCCTTGGTACAGTTGTACTTAGTACCTTGAAATGCAGCTTTTACTTTGTAACTAGAGTACGATGCATCTAGGTTAAGTGCTTTCAATGCTCTCAAAAATAAAATCATGCGAACTACCATCATCATGCAAGATAGAAATTGATTTTCTTTTTATTTTCCCTTGAATTTTTAATAAAGCATGAATTGGAAACTTACCTTAATCTGAATAGTCGGGATCAGAGTTACCCTCTTGCTTGTTGTTGAAAGAATCTTCGTCGTCTTCTTCAATAACGTTGAGTCAAGCCATCGATGTGGAATTCTTCTTTTTGTTAGGGGCAATCCTGCGCAAGGTGTCCTTCTTTATGACAATTATAGCATCTGAAGATTCGATTCTTTGGTTGTCTATTTGAAGGTTTGTTGTTGTTGTCCTTCCGAATACCTCCTTTACCTATATCTTTACCCTTTTGCATCCTGGATTTATCAAAAGTACTAGAAGGGAAATAAAATTTAGTAGATTTTGTAAAAGATTTATCCAGCATCTTGAAATCTCTAGATATAGCTGTTTTACGTTCTGAATTTAGGGCAAGGTCCATATAATGCTAAGGTCATGTGGATGAAACATGTTAACGTCAACCCTAATGGTAGACTTAAGTCCTGCAATGAATTTTATGCGTTTCTCTTTTTCCTTGACTTTTTCAATTACTTAAACTTAGAAAAGAATATCCCAAAATTTGACAATATAAACTTGGACATTCTCTTTATCAATCTAGCGTAGAGTGTCCCATCGTCGTTGACGTGCTTTAGCTTTGTATTGCGATGGTAGAAAATGTTTTTTAAGAGTTTCTGAAACTCTTTCCATGTTGAAGGTCGATGTTTACCTTTCTTAATCACGTTTCACCATAAAGCTGCACTTTCGATCAAATGATTACACGCACATTTACTTTTATCCTTTTCTGAGAACTTCTCGCCAAAGAAATAGTCATCTAGTTGGCTAATCCAAGTAATGAGAACTCGTAAGATTTGTTCTTATACCGTGGGTGGAATGGGTAAAGTAGCCATTGCAACTAAATTAAGGCGAAGAGTTTAGCCTTTGAATTAGTCACGAAATGATTTATTTTAAGGATAGGCTTTATAGGTTTTTAAAGCTTATGGGAAAAGTTTAATTTCAGAGCTTGTTTTAATAAAAAACATTGGAGTTTCTCTCCTTGAACTTAGCCGCATGGATGCGCTAAAAAAAGAAGAGAAGTAGAGTGGGTTATATATATATATATATATATATATATATATATATATATATATATATATATATATGTATATATATATATATATGTGTGTGTATATATATATATATATGTGTGTATATATATATATATATGTGTGTATATATATATATATATATAGCTTGTTTTATAAAGCTTTATTATCAAAAGCTTAGCCATGCCTTAAGTCACCTTCTTCTCCTCCCTAGAGTGATTCACGCAGTGTAGCCTAATGGGGGTTTAATTGAAGAGAAAAACTTGTTTTTCTTGGAGGTTCTTGCCAGTCCCGTCTCGCCGTGGATAGAAGGAAAGGAAGAAAGAAAAAAAAGAAATCTAATTAACTAATCCTCTTTTTCTAAAAACCTTCCAGTGTATATATTTTTCACAAATTGACTTATGGAGACACAAACACCATCCATTATAGATTTCTCCCTCTAGCAGTGGTTTAGCAATCCAAATGCTAAGCCGGATTTCCTCTCAATTATAGATTTCATCCATACATACAGACCGAGATGAGGTTAAGAATCTAGGAAAACTGCTTTTCAAATATGAAGTGGTTTCATGGTTTTCTGAAAGTGGTTTACCACCCTCCTCTTAACCTTTGGTTTTTGCCCTTTGGTTAATAGAAGCAATCCTTCAAAAACCTTTGAATTTAGCTTTTTACCACTCAATTCTTATCCCTTTCTCCCTAGGTCTAGCTCTGATACCATTGACACAAATCTAAATTTCTAGGGAGATGGAATTTAAATAAATTTGTAAGAATTGATTTAAGTTCAAACAATTCATCAAACACCACATGATCATGATCAATATATTAAAAAAAAAACTTAGCTCACAAAGGCTCGACTCCAAGATTCGGTGCAATCATCCCCCCTCATGTGTGTATGGCCTATTTTCCCCCACATGAGTATTTATGAGATACTTTATTCCATTTTAGGCCATAGCCTCCAAAAATACAAAAAGGTGCTTTTCTTGCACGACACTCTCTTATCGTCAAAATAAAGTGCCCATAAATTGAGGCTTGGGTTTAAAGCATATCACGCTTTACCAAATATTAAAGACCAAGTCTATGCTTGATAAACTATGGCTTTTTCAAAATAAATCAAAAAGGGTAGAATAATATTTTTAAGAGGGCTTAAAATATATCCCCATAATAGACGATTTCAGAACTAAAGCATGGTCCAGTGAGACAAAGGCTCGTGTCGATGTGAGGCAAATGCACTCTAAGGTGGTAGTGGGCAGCAGAAGGTGAAGTGATGTTGATGTCAATGATGGTGCAAATTTTGGTGACAAGGGTGTTGTTGTACCTGAATGGTGATGAAGAGCAGAGATGACTGCCATCCCAAACGGTGGTGGTGCAAGCTTGGTGACAAGGGTGTTGCAATACTTGAGTGGTGTGGTGAGGAGCAAAGAGGGATGTCGTCCTCCCGAGTGGTGGAAGTGGTGCAAGCTCTAGTGAAAAGGGTGTTGCAATACCTAAGTGGTGGAAGAAAAATGATGATAAATTGTAGCAGAGAGTGGGCTGTTGTCCCAAGTGGTGTACTGATGATAAAATGCTGAGGTGTTGTACTGTTTAGTAGAGAGTGGGTTGCTATCCCATGAACTAAAGATAAAAAATGTTGATGTGCTCTGTGTAGCAAAGAGGGCTACTATCCCATAAACTGAAGATAAAAAATGTTGATGTGCTCTGTGTAGCAAAGAGGGCTACTATCCCATAAGCTGAGGATAAAAATAATGATGTGCATAGTGTAGGAGAGAGGGTTGATGTCCCATAGCCGAGGATAAAAACGTTGATGATATGTAGTAAAGAGTGGGTTGTTGTCCCAAGGTATGCTACTGAAGGAAAACACTGTAGATATGCTATGTGCTGATGTAGGGCAGGTGCCAACAATAGCAGCACCAATAGTAGATAGATGATGTGGTATTACCGGATATGTCTATGAAGTGGTACAAAAGGCTGAATGAAGAGGAAATGCTATATATAGTCAAGGGGGCTTCTAGTCGGGAAAGGGCAGTCGGCCAGTAGCAAGACACAAAAAAGATGGATAAAATCTAATAAATCCAAAATAATCAAGATAAAAAAAGCAGTAGTCTCAACTATAAAAACGCAGGCATATCATTCATACCATGTCGGGTGTGCATTGTCTTGCACATGACGCAGTGCCAGTCCATGCTATGATTCTCCCTCTAGAATGATGTCAGGTGATCTGTGCATCTGGTCTATGATGATCGGGTGCTGGACACCTATAGGCGCATGTAGAGAAGGGGCCAGCCCATAAGGCTTGTTAACAATCCTAAAATGGGATTGATCATGGTGATAGAGACAAGATCAAGTATACAATTAAGGTGGGTTATACCATACTAAAAACTCCATGACTAGAGAGAGAGAGAGAGAGAGAGAGAGAGAGAGAGAGAGAGATTACACACTCAACAAAACACTCTATTCTATTACATTCACAATGAACCATACAATGATATAGGCTTTCTAGCCTTATCCCACTTTACGCATCATCATCCATGTGGCACTCCCTTTTCCACTCTTTTGGTCAACACTCACACACCATACAATATTACATCTGGCATTCTTATCTTACCACCACAATATCTTGCACCTCTAGGGTGCTTTCCCACATACACACAACACCGCAATTACATCTCTCAACAACCCCTCTTCAAATCGAGGTGTTCCACAACTTACCCGTCACCCATAACACCAATGTAGCATTGCCAAATGCAACGCGTCTCTCAACACTTCCCCTCAATATGAAATTGGAGTGTTAGCCAATGAACATGTGTGTGCGTGTCTACCATCTTAGACACCAAATCCATTTTAAGCCGACTCGCTCATATAGCAGAACCACTAAGTCCGATTTGAACATAAAATTTTAGTTGGAAACCAACCCATGCGCATGCACTTCACACGTGCATCGCTCATGCACACATCAGAACAACCATTTTGAGGTTCTCGGTAAGCTCGGGTAGGAAAACCCTCATACCAATGGGTGAAGACACATCTCATTTTGAGCATGCAAGCTTGGGCACGGTTGCCCCCATAAGCTTTCAAAACCTTTTGGCCGATATTTCAAGGCGATGCATGGATGAAAAATAAAATAAAATCCATTTTGGCCCGTAAGCTGGGCAATGGACCCGCATCTGAACATTTATCTTTTGAGTTCATATTTGTGTGTGTGAATTGTTGAGATGTCAAGCTCAACATGAGCTGACACTCACGAGGCGCCTGCATGATTGTTTGACATTTACATCACTGGCCGGTTAAAGAGCTGGCACCGACATATCTTCGCTAGAGATTCTACAGGTGGACTACACCAACTAGTCCACACCTACCCACTCCTCTTAGCGTGTTCGCATTATGGACCGCTTATATATACTCTATTATGTGTGTTAGTCGCTTTATCTTCTTTGTAGACCTCTTTTGTTGTGCAAAGAAGAAGAAGAATTTTTAGCCTCTCACCTTGTGTGCTCTCTTCTAGGGTTTGTGTGAGTGTGTGTGTGCTTATTACAAGAGCTCAAGCACTCTTCCCCCCTACATCTTTTCATGGTATCAGAGTCTGGTTCATGCTAAGGGTTGAGCGACAAGTAAGAGAAGCACAAGAAGCGGTACAAGGGTAAGAGCTTCATCTACTCTTCCCCCTTTGCGTTGGCTACTACACCCTTGTCGTGGAGCTCTTCGGGAGGCATCGACAAACAAACTCTGATTGAGGTGAATTCTTCGTAGGGCGGGAGGAGAGCTATAGGGCAACTACATTGTCTATTGGACATAATTTTTGGGTCAAAAATACGTTTCGGGCGCATCTAAACCTCCAGTTTTCAATTCGCAGGTGTTCATGGGCACTACAAGTAAGTTTCGATTTTGTACATAACTCTATTTTTGGAACTGCAGGAAGAGCAATTGGTTGTGCAGACACTGTGTGTACTACACAGAGGTCTCAAAGTTGCCATTGGGTGTATGTATGAAAATTGAGGTCACTGGTTGTGACAGTTTGGGTGCAGTATAGTACCACTTCAGGTCAAACAAGAGTGTTGTTTTTGGTAAATTTGTGTTGCAGAAGAGATGTCGAATGATGAAATAAACCCTTCCATGCTTGGAGGTTTAGATTGAAAAATTTCCTGATGGGAAAAGGGTACTAGGACTACATTGAGGTGAACAAGAGGAGGCACTAGAGATACCAGAGATTAATCCAACTATCGTAGATATCAAAGAATTCAAGGAGCAAGGAAAGTCATGTATTGGCTTTCTATTAGTATACAAGACACCATGATTGGGCATATACAAGATGCCAAGTCACCTAAGGAGGCATGGAACACCTTGGTGAAGCTGTATGAAACCAACACCAAGGCACAAAAGATTCAGTTAAAGAATGAGCTTCATACTGTGGAGAAGAAAAATTATGTCTGTGAATGATTATTCCTTGAAGATGAAGGGCATTGTGGAATCCCTTGCATCACTTGGTGTTTTTATTAATGATGATGATAATAAGGTGGAAGTGTGTCTACATAATCTTGGGCCACAATACAAGGCATTCAAGATGTCTATTTAAACTCGGGAGAGCATTCCCAACGTCACAGATTTGGTGTCAATGTGCTAATCATTGAAGAGAAGAACTTGGGTGAAGATCAACAGTCTTCACAAAAAAAAAACAATTCAGAGCAGCAAGTCTTCTACACAAGGGCATGTAGAGGACAAGGTAGAGGTCATGGACGTAGCCAAGGTGGTGGCCGAACAAGTAATCAAAATTATAGTCAGCACAGCAACATTCCCAAGATTCACAACAACACACAGGTGGAAGAGAACAGTTTAGAGGCAAAGACAACATAATGATACACGAGGTTGTTTTTACTGTGGTAAGCCTAGACATGTGTAGGCAGATTGCTATAAGAAGCAGAATGTTATGCAAAATGAAAATGTGCAACAAAACAACTATCCATCTCCTCTAGCAGAAATAATGAGGAGAATGAGAGGTTGTTTGCTATGCAACATGTGCTTAATGTTGTGTCTAGAAATGATGTAGCAGCATGTAAGGATGATGTATGGCATGTTGATTCAAGTTCTTTGAACCACATGACAAGTTAGTCATGGTGAGTGGTTCAAGGAAATGAAGAGTCTTGAAACACCAGGTTTTGTTGAAACAGGGGATGACATTGCTCATCCGATTGCCCATGTTGGAGATGTGCCATTGTCTATGTAGGATGGTAAGGTGAAGTATCGTGTAGATGTACTTCATGTTCCAAACATTACAAAGAATTTGGTTTCTGTTAGCCAGATGATTGAGCAGGGTTTGCAGGTCCGCCGGTTTAACACTGATGGCAATTATATAGAAGACTTTAAAGATACGTGTAGGTTGGTTGCAAAAGGTAACAGAGTGGGCAATGTTTACATTGAATGTAAATATGCCTGAAGTGAGTGCTACAATGTTTGCAAATGGTTCAGAAGTTGTTGTAGATACAGACATTTGGCATAAGAGAATCGGGCATGTAAATGTGCAAAGGATGAAGTCTATGCATACTAAAGAATTTGTGACAGGGTTGCCTAAGTTTAAAGAAATTGTGACAGGGTTGCCTAAGTTTAAAGTTGAAGGTATGCAGAAAGTATGTGAAGCATGTCAATTTGGAAAGCAAAAAAACCATGTATTTTCACATGACAGAAATGTGAGTAGGAATGTACTAGATTTTGTGCATTCAAATGTATGGGATCTTGCAAAGACTGTCTATGGGTGGCTACAAGTACTACGTTGATAACTACACGAGGAAAGTGTGGATATATTTCATGAAGGAGAAGAGTGAAGTGTTCACTCATTTTTAAAATTTCAGAGTGAAGGCTAAAAAAGAGACAGGAAAGCATGTGAAGTGCCTAAGGGAGGTTAGATGGAGGGGGAGAATACTTCTCCAATGAGTTCTTTGAATTCTAGCTGAAAGAATGGCATTCAAAGACAATTTACATGTAGATACACTCCGCAACAAAATGGAGTTGCTGAGTGAAAAAACATGCACATTGCAGAGATAGCATAAGCATTGATGGCAAAGAAGAATATGCCGCATAGCTATTGGGCTGAGGCTGTGTCTATAGCAGTTTATATCATGAACAGGACTCCTACTACAGCCATACATGATGTAATGCCAGAGGAGAAGTTTACTGGCAAGAAACCTGATTTGTCTCACTTAAAAGTTTTTGGATGTACTGTATATGTGCCAGATGAGTTGCGTACTAAGCTGGATCCAAAAGTAGAAAATGGTGTGTTTATTGGGTATTCCCTTGAGCAAAAGAGATATAGATGTTATAATCTTGCTACACGTGAATTGAGGGTAAGCAGGGATGTTATATTTGATGAGATGAGTAGCTGATATGCTACTAAAAAAGATGTTGTTAGGGTTGATGTAAGTGGAAATGTGGTTGCACAGAATGCAAATTAGCAAATCACAATCATTGAGTGGACTAGGAGAGTCCTCATCTAGTGGTTCTATTGATAGACCCTGGAGTGGCAGGCTGCGTCATAATACCAATCCTGAAAATGTAGTTGGTACATCACTTAAAGGCAAAGAGAAAGTGGTTGAGCCCCTTGGTATGCCTGATATTTCTGCAGGGTATTCTCTTGTTAATGGAGATTCTAGTGGCTTGGAGATGAGCCTTGATAAGGAGCTTGAGATTCCAGCAATGAGGACACCTAGTGTGAAGAAGGCTATGGAAGCCATGAATGCAAAGTTACAAAGATCTGGAAGAGTCAAAAACCCTGTGCAGTAGAGGTTGACTTATGATGGTTATGTGGCACAGCACTATGCTTATATTGAAAAAGTTATGCAAGTTGTAGAACTCACATGTTTTGATGAGGCTAAATGTGTGTTGGGAGAAAGCTATGGATGAGGAGATGGATGCATTGTATGACTTGGGATTTGGTACCATTGCCTGAAGGCAAGAAAGCTACTGGCTATAAGTGGGTGTATAAGGTGAAACATAACAGTGAAGATGACAACATAAGCAGCTACAAGGCTAGATTGGTAGCCAAAGGATATACACAAACACATGGGATTGATTATGAGGAGACATTTTTCCCAGTTGCAAAGATGGCAACTGTGAGAGTTATGATTGTGGTGGCTACAGGCTAAGGCTGGTTTTTACATCCGATGGATGTAAAAAATGCGTTCTTGCAATGAAGACTTGCAAGAAAAAGTGTATATGGATCAACCACCTAGTTTTGAGGATACAGGTCACCCAGAGTATGTATGTAAGCTTCGTAAAGCTTTGTATGGGCTGAAGCAAGCTCCACGAGCATGGCATGATAAGATTGCTGAGTATCTTGTCACTATTGGTTTTCATATGGCAGATACAGATGACTCTTTGTATGTGTGCAAGAGTGATAAGGATTATGATCATCACCATATATGTAGATGATCTTATTGTTTTGTGAGAGTGACAACTTGGATGAGATTGAGCATATGAAAAGTCTTCTCAAAAGGAAATTTAAGATGAAGGATTTGGGAGATTTGCGGCGCTACTTTTTGGGAATAGAGGGAGATCATTTGTACACCTGATGGTATTTGGCTATCACAGAGACAGTATGTATTGGACATGTTGTCCAAGTATAGAATGGCTGATTATTATAAGCCAATCTCGGTGCCATTAGATCAAAATGGCAAGCTTAGTGCAGATGTAGGTTATGTGTTGGAGGATCCCACTATGTATAGGAAGATTGTGGGGAGTTTGATCTATGTCACGATCAGTAGGCCAGATTTGAGTTACACTGTTGGCTTAGAGATCCAGATTGTGCAGGTTTCGTGCAAACCACATCTTGACAGTGTGCGACGCACACTTCAATATTTGATGACGGCCACTATTGATTATGCATTGTTTTATGTAGCAGGTGTACCATTGGAGCTATATGGGTACACAGATGTAGATTGGGCAGGTAGCATCTCAGACATGAGATCTACCAGTGTACCATTGTTTTATGCAGCAGATGTACCATTGGAGCTATATGGGTACACAGATGCAGATTGGGCAAGGTTTGCTATTGTTTGCTTTCTCTGTAGACTGGTCGTTGATTGCTTCACTCCTCCACACTCTCTTTATTGGCCATAGTTGTTATGCTACTTTCTTTTTGCTGCTTTTTTCTTCTATCATATGCAGTTGGAATACTTAAGATGCCCTCTACATGGGCTACCTTTGAGTTTGCCATAACTTTCCTGTGCTACAACAACATACTGTTGACTACCTTCTTGCAAGCTTTGTTAGCCTTGAACTCCCTTTGAAGTTCATCTTGCTGAGCCATTGAATGTGTTTTTTATTAAGCTTTGATTACCCTCTTGAGGGTCTCTATGTGGCCATTGTCACAGTCTTAGTGAGCTCCCAAATCTCAGGGGCGTTCACTTTATGTAAACTCTGTATATCACGTGCGTTCAAGACCTAATTAAAAAACCCCTTATCTGTAAATGTTTCATGAATAAAACACACCCTTTTTGTATTCAATATGTAAATACCCCCTTTAAATGGTACCCTTCTGTATGTAAAAAATGTGTAAAATTAAAAAACCTCTTCTATTGAACCCACATGCTACGCTTACATATTTTTGAGTGACCCCCCACTGTTGAAATATACAAGTGAATAGGGTGTGTGCGGGAACAAGCCCTTGGTTAGAGGCTGTAAAAGAGAATTTGTAAATGTGAGAGAACCAAAGGTGAGAAGAATCTACTGGGAGAGAATAAAGGGTAGCATGAGAAGATTTAGGAAGTGTGGAGATATTCTGGGAAAAGTGAAGAGGTGGAGAGAATCAAGCAAAAGAGGTGGAGTGAATCAAGGAGAAATCAGTGGGATTTGATGCTTGGATGTAAACTCTATAAATTGAGGCACTGGCCTAATGAGAATTTGCTGGTTATTGATTATCCATGCCTACATTAAGCTATTTGTCACTAATTACATCTTAATTATTTGCTAATCACTTTATTAATGATACTGATTCTAGTATTTGATCCACCATAGCTCATCACATTACTCTAATTTCAACATGGTATCAGAGCCATGCCTAGAATCCATCAAATTTATGAGCCCATTATCTAGTTAATTAGGATTAGTAGAGATAATTAGAAAATAATCAAATTTTTAGTTATTTTTCAACTCACCTCTATACCCCCAGCTCGTGGAGGAGCTCTAGCTCCTTGCACACATAAAATTAAGCCCATTGCTTGTAGCCATACATAGCCAACCCATAGGAGCTCCAGCCAGTTGAAACAGAAGCACAAACCGCCGACGGAATGAGGAGAAATCACGTTTTTCTTCAGCGTAGTTTTTTCTGGGAAGATTGCAGATCTTGTCTTCATCCAATCAAATTGCTCTAATTCCTCATAGCTCCAGGAGTTTTCAAGCATGCTCTACAAGCTGGTGAAGTCAGAATTCAATTTGATCAAGTCTACAGTGAGAACCAAGCTCTTCATCAATTCTGCACAGGTGACTTTCGTAAAACAGAGATTAGGCATTCAATATTTGGTCAAATCTTGTGTTTATTGACTTAATCCTCTACTAGACTCATTGCTATTGATGACCTTGAAAGCATTTGAGCTCATTTGAAGTCTAAGGCCCCAGATCTGGACTCCCCGCATACTCTGTTTTCTGCACACAAAACAGAGGATTAATTTGCTAATCAGTGATTAATCAGAGCTAATCACTATATTTTGGTGCACTTGAGGGTTCAAATTAACCATTAGGTATTTGATACAGATCCCTATAACTTCAGATTGCAATTCGGAGCTGGTTTGATACTCCAACCATTTCGTACAAATTGGTTACCCTTGATTTAATGTAATTTCTAGCAAAATTGTGCTGATAAAATTATGGTAATCATCATTTTGCATTTAACCCTTGGTTAATGCTTGTAAATCTCACTCAAATTCAAGATTATTCACAACCAGAGTTGCATTTGGGAATGTGCATAAGAATGAATGCCATATGCATTATGTATTGGGCACATTGCATCAGTGTAAAAATGGAATCAGACACTGCCCTTGTCCAGAATAAGGCAAGAGGTAAGACCTCCCGCATAGATTTGGGTTTGCATTGCATAATGACACAAGATAAACATCAAAAGCCCAAAAGAACTGTCAGCAAAACATTTAAACATGTTGCTCACATGGAGCAAAAAGACCTGACGGACAAGCTCATGGCCCCAGCCATGAAAGAAGAAGATCTCTTTCCAAGAAGAAGATCCACACCAATAAGATCTAGAGGAAGCATTGAAGAAAGACATGGACACGAGAAGAGAAGCTGCCCCAAGAAGACTGAAAGAAGAGACGGACACGTGAAGAGAAGCTGTCACGACAAGAAGACTGAAGACAAGAGAAGATGTGAGGCTCCAAAGAGTATGCTCAATAACCAAAAACATTGAGGCAAAAGTTTACAAATTACCTCCACAAAGTTTTTGGCAGCTTCCTTGTTGACACTGAAGATTCCATAGCCTTCATACTTGTTGAAATCTCCATTTTCAGCTTCTTTGATGATGAGCAGACTCTCCATGTTGCAAAACTCTCGTTTGCAACTCTCTTGGGCAGCTTCTTTGATGTTGATGAAGACTTCATAGTCTTCATATTGTTGAAATCTTCATTTTTAGCTTCCATGATCGCACCATAATCTCCAAATCTCCATGAGCATAATCTCTCTCCAAATTCAATACTAATGACAATGAGTGTGCTAAATTTTTTTCATAATAAACTCAAAATAATGCTTAATCAAATAACCTCATAAACAAGAAAACTATACATCAATATTCACCATGACCAAGAGCCCATCTGAGCTCTGATACCATGTTAAAATTCCTAAAATGGGATTTATCATGGTGATACAAGATTAAGCATATGATTAAGGTGGGTTATACCATACTAAAAACTCCATGACTAAAGAGAGAGAGAGAGAGAGATTGCACACTCAACACAACACTCTATTCTATTGCATTCACAATAGAATAGAGAGAGAGAGAGAGAGAGAGAGAGAGAGAGAGAGAGAGAGAGAGATTGCACACTCAACACACTAGCCCAGTGGTGGCTGCCCAGCAACCAACTGATTTGCTTGGGGTGGCCAAACCATACACAATATGAAAACATTGAAATATTTTGCATTTATTGCTATTTTGCTAGTTGTGAGCATTTTATGATGCTGGCCGACTTCAGTCTATTGACCAACCAAGGCTAGAGAAGGGTATATAAACCCAACCAAGAAAATGATGGAGTTATCTCATATTTTCACAAAGGATTGTTGCCTTCCAAGGGCCAGGACAACAAAGTCAAGAGGGTATTCAGGACCCAATATTATGTCCTCTTCTCCCTCTCCCTCTCTCTCCCTCTCTCTCTCTTCTGCACATCTACTTTAGTTTTGTGTTTTCTTCATGAAAGATTGCTGAATTCTGAGCATTTAAGTTACCAAACCTTTCGCATGTCATACTAGGAAACTCTCCATCGTTTTGGTGGTCTTCAACCCAAGACCCTAGGAAGGTGTGGAGTTTAGCATTCGACAGTTCAGTAGTTCAACATTCATAAGTCAGCATTCAGTCAAAGTCAACATCATCATGATCACAGATCTTATTAGATCTTAGCTGTATAAACATCTCATCTAATATAGCTACATTGCATTTGCATTGAAACCATTCTCTATCTCTTAAGTATATTTCTAAGTGCAATTTAGTTAAGACTAAGGTTATTTTACTATACGATCAATCCCTTGCATGTCACAAATCATATGTGTATCTGGTTTGCAACTGGATGCCACACTCCTGTAGTGCATGTAGGTTTGCATGTAGAAAAGGGGGCCAGCCCATAGGGCTACCCCATAGCAGAGCTTAAGGCTTGTATAGTGGGCATGGGGTAGCTTAGAGCCACCCTAAGGGGCTAGGAAGGCCCCAAGATGTGCCCACCAGCCCTTGCATGGGCTGGGCCAGCCCTAGGGGCCCCAAACAACCACCCCATAGGGCTAGGACCCTAACCAACCAGTTGGCTAAGTGTGGGGAAGTCCCACACTATTTGTGCATGGTTGCCTAGCAGCCTTGACACCCTCTCTCTCTCTCTCTCTCTCTCTCTCTAGAAATCTACTTCTCTTTCAAACAAGTTTGCGTATTATTATCCTAAATTATCTCTCCGGTGCGTGAGTAGAATTACACAATCTTGTAGAACACCTTTGTGGCTCTAGCCAACTCTGAACTCTCGCTCGAGCTGTGTGAGGACAAACTTCTTGCTGCCCTCGTCCTGGTCCCTGCATTCAAATGAAACTCTATGTTTATTAATCAATTCAATTACAACCATCTCATATTATAATCAAATATCTCTTATCCCCATAGCTTATGGACCTCAGGTATATAGAGTTCCACGAGGTCTTGAAGCCGACAATGAAAAACCTTGCCTCTGTCTCGGTCCACTATGTGTCCCCACTCATCGATGGAGCACTTTATGCACGTCCCCTATATAGGATCGTGGCATCAATGGTGGTGGGACTGGCTGCTCAGGCAGAGTTGTGACACTCCACTTGTCTTTCCTATAAATGAAATTAAAAGAAATAGTTATTGGATGTTGAAATTGAAACATATCGTTATTAGACATTGAAATAATTAGTATAACATACAAAACATACTTCATACTTGCGTTGACGACGATTCTGTGGATTCTGCTGGGTGATAACACCGGGCCCCTGTGTACCTCTTCTGTGTCCTGAACAATTGACCAAATATAAGTATTATAGCCATTTTTAAACAAATGATATTTCAAAAGAGACAAATTATAGAAATTATACATACTCATTTGGCTGCGTAGCGTTATGTCTTGCTCCTACTCCTGATCTTGATCCTCTGGCGCCACGTCTAGCTCCTCTAGATCCTGATCCTCCACGGCCAACTCCAGTTCCAGCTCTTGCTAACCCTGACCCTCCTACTCTGGATGCTTCTCCTCCTCCGATGATAGCTAGTCGATAGCTTCTCTAGGGCCTGGGGCCCAGTCGGCTAGCTGTCCATGGGACATACGACTTGCGTGCCCAAGCCAAGGTAGGTGGGCACAGCCTGGGGCCCTCCTCACCCCTTGGGGGTGGTTCTACACCTCCCCCATGCCCACAACAAGAGCACAAGGCTCTGCCTTGGGGTAGCCTTGTTGAGAGATCTAATCACGGTGTTGTGTGTATGTAGGAAAGCACCCTAGAGGTGCAAGATATTGTGGTAAGATAAGAATGCCACATGTCATATTGTATGGTGTGTGATTGTTGACCAACAGAGTGGAAAAGGGAGTGCCACATGGATGATGATGTGTAAAGTGGGATAAGGCTAGAAAGCCTATATCATTGTATGGTTCATTGTGAATGCAATAGAATAGAGTGTTGTGTTGGTCTAGAGGTGCCCTCGCTAGGGACTATGGACCGCAAGGAGAAAGACAGTCGAGTGATGGTAGCCTCCAACTCATCTATGCTCAACACAGAATACTCTCCCATGTCCTCCTCTATCTCGTGTCTACTCAGACCCGAGTTCTACTGTCCTCCGAGCGAGTCCTTCCGAGCGGATAAAAAATTGAGCGGAGCATGGCAAAGGAGACCCCAAAAAATGACAGGGGAATTGAGGAACGACATGGAAATTGACATGTACAATTATAAGTGAATTTGCCATAAAATTGAGTAGCTTTAGAAATTTCCATCAAGGCTCATGAACAGAAATAATCACATGAAACCTTTGAAGTAGCTAGCAAAACTATGGATGGCAATGTCTAAAAACTCAATGGTAGACAATCATGTAGATTCACACTCATCATCAATAAAGAAATGGCAGACATGGTGTCGCTCCTTATGTTCTGTCTCAAATCTTGGGTCTTCAACCATTCTCCTTGCCATCACCTCTGCATATTTTGCATCGAAATCATAACAAAAATAGGTTCAGGGCGTCACAAACAAGTTAGAACATTCCAATCCCACACCTTCAGAGAGCTACGACCAATCCATTATCCCTACATACTCATATTTGACTAGCATCCTGGCATCATTGATAAGGCTATAACAACACAACTATGCTGATCATTAAGCGAGACAACAATCATTGAAATCTACAACCAGAATTGCAACATCCATAGTCATTGGAACCATAATGCAAACTTGATGTGAAATCCACAGCGAAAAACTAAGAAGAAGGTGGGAAATCCACAGCGAAAAACTAATAAGGTGGAAAATCCAAACAAAAGTCACCCCACAAACACTAAGAAAAGGTGCAAATGCTCACTAGTCGTATGGATTATCTCCAGCACGTGTGTTAATCTCATCATAGCAACCTGTGAACTAGTAGGCTCTGCATGCCTTCCCCACTTCCTAGCAAGTAGCAGGGGCAACACATATGATGTAATAAGTCTATCATCACTATCCATTAAGGCACACACACGGCTTGTCTTCAAACATGTCTTAAGAATAGGGCTAGTACCACATCCCAACTTAGGGCAAATACCATCATGACGGCATAATAACTCAAGCAACCCATAAATGTTACACTCCTCTCAAAGGCTCCACCAATATCCTCCTCGATAAGATATCCACTAGGTGAAACCTCAGGCAAATGGTGGTAAGCCATTGAATCCAAAGGACGCATATGCAATAGCTTCAAAGAGTGGCGAACTCTCCAAGTAAAACAAAGGAGGCACCATCCCTCGTCTATGGACTACAAAGAGCATAGACGAAGTGCACTGAAAATCAATAAAGCCAAATGCTCAAACAAAAGAAAATGCCTCATTATGCACTATGCACAATGTTGTAAGCGCAACTCGCAATAGTACCTCTGTTTGGAATCCACCACTGTCATGGTCACCATACAAGGAGTGATGCATGACAACAATCCACCACCATATCTCTAAATTTGATATACGACAGTACTAACCAACCCAACCAATAGTCTCCCCTACAAAGCAGAGCAAAAACAATCATTGCATTAAAACCCTTTTCAAACCAAACAACTTAAACCAAGTAGAAAGGTAGAATGTTCATGGAATACCTCCCATGAATGGCGTAATCAGCAACCACCCTGGATTAGAGAGTTTCAATGCAGCCAATGAAACTCCATATTACACATGGTCCTCTATGATAGTGTCCCAAGGAGGCCTAGACATGGCACCAAGTAAGCCTCCAAAGGGGAGGTCCAGAAACACAAATCTACTGCCCAAGACACGGACCTCCCCTTCCTAACAAACTCTTGACCCTGCGAGACAGACACCTCTGCATATGCTCATGAATGTTAACAATCCTAAAATGGGATTGATCATGGTGATAGACATAGATTAAGCAACATAATTAAGGTGGATTAAACCACACTCAAACTTCATGATGAGAGAGAGAGAGAGAATGCACACTTAACACTCAATTCTATTGCATATCACAAATGAACCATACAATGATATAGGCTTTCTAGCCTTATTCCACTTTACACATCATCATCCATGTGGCACTCCCTTTTCCACTTTTTTGGTCAACACTCACACACCATTCAATATTGCATGTGGCATTCTTATCTTGCCACAATATCTTGCACCTCTAGGCATGGACACACAAAAAAAGCACCTGCTTAAAAGTCATCCTCTTTTTTAAAGTTTTGCAATTGGACTTTTTCAACTACACATTAATCTTGCTTTCCTTCCAAAAAGGTAGTGACAACTTTTCTTTACCTTCCCAATTCTATCACCACATCTTGAGGCCGATTCCTCTATCTCCTTCTCCTCTAATTTATTGATCTCAACATCAGACAATGTCAATCTTGCCTGCTCAAGCTTCTTGTTTAATGATTGTGAGATTTGAACCTCCAATTTATTGATCTCAACATCAGACAATGTCAATCTTGCCTGCTCAAGCTTCTTGTTTAATGATTGTGAGATTTGAACCTAAAACATCGATGAAGATTTAAAGCATGCAACCTAAAACATTAATGAAGAAAATCTTACCCCATTAATAAATGGTGGCATTATAGCAACCATTCACATTTTATACAAGCTTTCCAAGATATCTGCGAGTAAGAGGACACCATGGCTCTGCACCCTTAGTGTATTTCCTTCTAATCTCCTATCTTTATCAATCAGATCCTTTAAGTAGTCCTCAGATTTGCATCAAAAATGTTTGGACAATTCACTATCTCATCTTGCAATGTTGTCCCAAACCAAATCATGTGTATTCAAGTTAGAAACAAAAGAAAATTTTATCATTGATGACTAAGACCCAAAAATAATTTTTTTTTCCAAAATTTATCCCATCCATATGTTAGGAGACACAAGGACATGCCCCATACATATACAACCATTTTAGATCCATTGAGTGAACTTCTATATATATATTTATAGTTCACAAATAAATAAATTCAAACATATACTCACTAGTTCATCCATTTGCAAGCTCGATAGAAGTGCAATCTCACTCACTCTAGTTCGATTTATGATGGTACACAAAACACGGTGATGCTCTGTCCTTGTATTTAAAAATCTCTCTTTTATTTTCACCTTCCAAGCCACGGTATGGTAGTTCCCCTCCCAAACATAAAACATCCTCCTTGAAAGCAAATGCAATTATGGGATTCTATGAATAGGATCCCAGTCTATCTCCTCACTAATCATTGTGCTCTCTCTAGCACATGTCCACATGGACACGATGAAGGCACCCTTTTCCAGTACATACCCCTCCTTACCACAAAAGTTGACTTCAAGCCCAACACATCATCTCTCAATCCCCTCACCAAAGGCATATGGAATAAGTCTGTATAGTGGAACCACTGGACATTGAAAATAGCTGAAAAGCCTGATTTTTTGCTCCCCCCCTGTCCATATAAATTTTGTTCTCATCCTTGTCATCATATGGAAGAGGAACCTCAGATCTCATTACCAAAGGAAAAATTTGCATATTAGCCTCTTTTGGTGCAAGCTCATCATCCATCTCATGACTGCTACCTGCAACAAAACCATCAATAGTATGACTGTCAACCTCTCCATCCACATCCTATACATCATGGAAATCTATCTCAACCACTCTACTAATCTCCTCCAAACTCTCTGAGGGTAGATGATCATGTTCAATATTCCTTGCTACTCTTCTTTTTCTGCCTCCCTTGCCTCTACCTCCCCTGAATGATAGAAACAATCCAAATATTAAAAACTTGTTGAATTCAAAATTGGAATATAACAAGGGATACTTATAAAGTAAATAAACATCAAAGCATTCCAAACATATTGCATGAAATACAAACATTAGAGCATCAACACTTGTATTTGATTACCAAAGAGACCGCATGTAATTTTCAAAAAGCTCAAACTTTTCAAAGTAGCAACCATAAAAAATTACAAAAGGGAGACAACTTTTGTTCACATCGAACTGCCATCAAAATACTGAACATTGTAGAATAAATTTAAGCTTATTTAAGTAGTGCATTGAACTAGCACTTCAATGCAATGGCTGCCAAACCAGGCTATTAAAGCTTTTTTAGTATAAAACCCCTATGGTTTATTAGTTCCCCAGGAAAAAGAAGACCAAAATCTAGATGGTGGGAATGAACAGTAGGAAAGATTACCAAAATAGGCTAGGAATCCGGAAATTTTACTCAAGCACAAGAAAGAGCCCTTCATAACTTGAAGACTGTTGAAGGCAAGAAGTCCAGCACTACAATGGGGTGTAACCCCAATGAATGAATTAAGAGCATATACTAGCCACCAATATGAATTAAAAAAGAGACTATTTGAATTTAATTTTGAATATGATTATGAGATCTATTTGAATTTAATTCTGAATATGATTATGAGATCTATTTTTTATTCCTTGTGTCAGGAGGCCGCGTATGCGCAGCCTCCTGCACATACAAAAAAAATGAAAACCATATGATAGCATATGTGGATTACATATTATTGATGCAGCTTTTAAATTTTTTCACCCTCTCTGAGAATAGCAAAAAAAAAAAAGAATTTTTTTGTATTTGTTCACAATTTTTGAGAGTTAAAATTCATATGATAAAATGGAATTTTCCATCTCTTAGGAGGCAGTGCGGCCTCCTACGAATAGCTTAAAAAAAGGAATTTTTGTATATGCTATTTTTTTCGATTTTAAAGTCATTTGAGAAAATGATTTTCAAGTCATTTAAGAGAATTTTCCCCTCTCTAAGG